>NC_088212.1:23876940-24209857 GCF_036934945.1 Oncorhynchus masou masou | reverse complement strand
CATACTCAGAGTGAGGAACAGACCTTTGTAATTAAGACTGTCAGGAGGACTGTTCCAGCCATCTTTGTACTTTATACTCTAAAGTTGCTTGTTTCTGTCACGCACACACACACACACACACACACACACACACACACACACACACACACACACACACACACACACACACACACACACACACACACACACACACACACACACACACACACACACACACTATACTCTTCCAGCTGCCATCCCACAATGGTGTGTCTACAGTAGGAAGACATACTCATTACTTGCTGAACACAACGGGCTGTTGTTTCATTTCTCAAGAAGTTAATAATCATGTCATGTCATCCACTAAACCTATTATTTTCAGGCCAACGGAATCTGTATGTTAATGCAGATGACAAGGCATGCATGACGTGCATTGCTCATGTTCATTGTCCTACACTGACACCTACAGTATCAACCATTTCCTTAGGAATACATTAGATTTGTAGTGCTTCTGAGAATTTATTTGAACCTTCTTCTTTTGTCTTTTTCTTCTATATTTCCTTACATGTAACCCTGTTAAAATGACCTCTTACATTTTTTTATGGCAAATATACTATACTGGATGCAGATATGCACAGACCTTTGCTTGGACCTTTCCCCCCTCCCTAACTCAGTCCACAAATTACATGGAGGGCGACACTGGCCACAGAGTGTTTCAGACCCATTTTGGAAAGATTGCTATGAACATCTACTATGGGCACCATCACCCTCTCAACTGGTTCATGTACAGTATGAATGGATTGAGATTTGATTCAATTTTTTATTTATTAGGATCCCCATTAGCCGATGGCGACAGCTAGTCTTACTGTGGTCTGAAACATACTGAAAAATACAATACAGACAAAAGACTTTACAATTGACATACATTTAAAAACATTAACATGTGGTGTAATTTGTGCATCTATCAGTTACACGTGCATGTCAGTACATACACACAACAAGTACGTCACATTGGGAGAGGCATTGTGCCGTGAGGTGTTGCGTTATTTGTTTTTTTTTAAACCAGGTTCACTTGTGCTATATTAGATGGAAGGGAGTTCCATGCACTCATGGCTCTGTATAATACTGTACGTTTCCTTGAATTTGTTCTGGACCTGGGGACTGTGAAAGACCGCTGGTGGCTTGTCTGGTGGTGTAAGTGTGTGTCGGTGCTGTGTGTAAGTTGACTATGCAAACAATTTGGAATTTCCAACACATTGTTTCTTATAAAAGCAGTTAGTCTTTCTTCAACTCTCAGCCAAAAGAGACTGGCATAATATTAGCCCTCTGATTACATTGAAGAACAAGATGTTCCGCTCTGTTCTGGGCCAGTTGCAGCTTAACTAGGTCTTTCTTTGTGTAACATTCATCGTCTTCGTCTGATGGGGAGTAAGAGAGGTCGGAACAATTTGCAGCGTGCTAAGTTTTCAATTTAAATAGACAAATTGAACACTACAAAATAACAAAGTGAAACAAACTAAACGGTCCAGTGTGGTAACAAACACTAACGCGGAAAATAATCCCCCACAACTCAAAAGTGAAACCAGGCTACCTATATATGGTTCTCAATCAAGGACAACGATAAACAGCTGCCTCTGATTGAGAACCATACCAGGCCAAACACAGAAATTCCAAAACATAGAAAAAGGAACATAGACAACCCACCCAACTCACGCCCTGACCATACTAAAACAAAGACATACTAAAAGAACTAAGGTCAGAACGTAACACTTTGCAGCACTTGACCATACTGTAATACTGGACAATAATCAAGATAAGATCAAACTAGAACCTGCAGGACTTGTTCTGAGGAGTGTGAGCATCTCTTTATTACGGACAGACCTCTCACCATCTTTACAACCATTGAATCTATATGTTTTTACCATGACTGTTTACAATCTAAGGTAACACCAAGTAATTTTGTCTCCTCAACTTGTTCAACAGCCACACTATTCATTACCAGATTCAGCTAATATCTAGAACTTAAGGAATGATTTGTACCAAATACAATGCTCTTAGTTGTAGAGAGGTTCAGGACCAGTTTATTACTGGCCACCAATTCCAAAACACACTACAACTCGTTGTTAAGGGTTTCAGTGACTTCATTAGCTGTGGTTGCTGATGTGTATATAGTTGAATCATTAGCTTACATGGACATACATGCTTTGTTAAATGCAATTGGTAAAAATAGAAAAAAGTAGAGGGCCTAGAGAGTTGCTCTGCGGTACACCACACTTTACATGTTTGACATTAGAGAAGCTTGCATTAAAGAAAACCCTCTGAGATCTATAAGATAGATAGCTCTGAATCCATCATAATATTATGGCAAAGGTTGAAAACCCATAACACATACGTTTTCTCAACAACAACTTATGGTCAATAATGTCAAAGGCTGCACTGAAATCTAACAATACAGCTCACACAATCTTCTTCCTATTGATTTATTTCAACCAATCATCAGTCATTTGTGTCAGTGCAGTACATGGTGAGTGCCCTTCTCTATAAGCATGCTGAAAGTATGTTGTTAATTTGTTTACAGATAAATAGCATTGTATTTGGTCAAACACAATTTGTTCAAACAGTTTGCTAATAGCTGGCAGCAAGCTGATAGGTCTGTTGTTAGAACCAGTAAAGGCTGTTTTACCACTCTTGGGTAGCGGAAGAACTGTGGCTTCCCTCCAGGCCTGAGGACAATGACCTTCCTCTAGGCTCAGATATATAAGCAGAAATCCTCTTCAACTCAGTGAGCCCATGTGGTCAATTGAGGCTAGGAATGCAGCTATAGCAAACCACTGCTTCACCTGTGGAATCAATCTTGTTGGGACAGTAAATACCACCAAAGACTGGTTTATGTTGTTCCACATGATCTCTTTTACAACCTCTTATTACTGAGCCAAGTCCTAGGGGCATTGAAATCTATTCCATTCTGCCCTCTACTGCCTCCATAGTCCAATTATCCATGATATACTGGTATCCTCTCTTTTGTGTGTAGCCTCATACAGTATGCCACTGCCAGACTTTACAGCTGGTGAACACAACTATATTATGTACGAACCATCATAATGCAGATTTCTGAAGAGGATATCTCTCTTGTTTTATGTAGGAGCACTTTAAGAATGAGTTCACCTCTGGGAATGGAAAAAAAGGTAGAAATATTTCAGTTTTTTAGGACAGTGTAGTATCATGCATATTACTGCATATCTGTTTTTCAACTAAGTACTCAATCAACACTGTATCTTTCTGTCAAGAATTTGACATGGATGTCTGCATGAATAGAGATACTTCTGAATAAGTAAAGCATACAAAAGGGATATCCAGAAATGGGTCAGGTCTATACCAGCGTCATTGACAGTGAGCCTCAATGGCATAGACCCATGTTTGATATATGAGCCACACCCAAGTGCAGTGTGTCTGTCTGCCATTTACATTCTGCATCCAGAACAGGCCCGGGGCCTACTGCCATGTTAACAAGTGTCATGTTGCTGAACGTTAGCCTCACAGCACATTCATATCCATAGACCTCATGATCTGTGCATAAAGTTGCAGGTTGTCTACCTGTGAAACACTAACAGATATCACTGTCTGGTCTAACCTGTATCATGTTCAGTTACGCGATAACAAAACCCTGGTATATTACATTTGCATAAGTAGTTTGCACTACTATATCTGCAGATGACTGGGAGGTATGGGGACTATTCAGAGGAGCTCACCAGGGCAACCAAGCATGACTTCAAGCCAAACATTATCAAGAAGGAGAAGATCGACATGACCTGAAGGTACACCTAAACAAAGAGACGTGCTGCACTGTAGACAGTAGGCTATCTCAATAAGAGGACATGAGGTCAATGTTGAGGAAGACATGATTAGTGCTATCAAGATTATTAACAGACCAAACAAGCCAGCCATAAGCTAAACCAAAGAATGTGTTCAAATTATTTTAATGAGTACAGTACATAAATGGAATTGTATATTTCATAAAAATAAAGCCATTTTAACACATTCCATTTGTTCATAACAAAAATACACAAGCAGGAATAAATCATTGTCATTCCATCTAGATTGGGAAAATAGGTTATCATGGTAAAATGAAAATTAAATAATTATGGCTGGTACAAAAACCAAAGTGCAATAACATCATCCATGATAACAAAATATAAAAATAAATGTTGAAAGAGAATAATGAAGTCATTCTGTGTGTTGCCTCCACTTGATTGCTATTTTCAACAGAAAATATCTTATGATCTAAACAGGAAATGGGTCAAGGTGTATTGCATTAAAGAAAATACATTTGTAACATGGGTTTGCTATTGTAATACAACACATCAGACTCTATGGACATTAATTACCTGAGTCTTTCAAAAACAATTTCTCCCTCTATTCCATGTTATTAGAAAATACTAAATAATACATGAAGTTCAACAAACAGTATCAAAATAACTATTAATAAAATAAGACAAGGCTAGTCTAAGGGGAGGAAAGCAGCAATACATGGCCCATCAGACTTGCATGACACCAGGCAAAACCAAAGAGAGCAACATGTTGCTATAAGCCCTTGTATGTGCATTGTTTTGTACTCCTCTACAAGTCTAGAATCAACTTGAGTGTCATGTTATTTTTTCCACCCAGCATTAGAAATAGGATTTCAAGTCTTGCACTGCTCACCCTTCACACGTCAATTGGTAGAATCAACTAACTGAAGTAAAACTAAACAAAATGGGACACAGGAAAAATTCCTTTAGTCTATTTCATCTATCTGCTTGACCCCCAACCAACTTAAACCACACTTTATTTATGTCTTCAGTGATTATTCCTTTACACACTGACGACTAGCATGGGCTATGTGAAGTGAGGCAGTTGTGGTGACGTTGGAGTGATGTGTGTTCTGTGAGCAGTCAGTTAGCACTGGAGAGGACAGCCCGGGACCATCTACAACACTGGGCAAGAGCTGGAACCAGCAGTCCCAGTTCAGGGACCTGTAGACCACTGATGTGTCATCATAGTGAGGATGGGGCACCATAGCGATGTAGAGACCATCTGCATCTTCATTGTCCCTAAGCCATCAGCTCTCCTTGAAGATGAACAGAATATCCTCATCTGTTCCGTAGCTCATTCGAGCCTCTTCAAAGTTACTAATGCTGGTGCAACACACGCCTGTAAGCAAAACACACAAAGGCTTTCTGTCAATGTGATATTTTCACTCTTACTCAATCTCTCTGTGCTTACTGACAAGAACATGGTTAACTTTTCACCCTCTGGTTACATGTTCATGCAAAGCCCCATGTAGGGCACAGAGTCAGGTGCAGGTGTTATGTTATTGTGCAATTTATTATGAAGCACTTAGATTTAGAACTTGGAATGCCAAAAAAACACAATGTGATTTATTCCACACTTATACTTAATGAATATATGGGTCTAGTAAGTCGGTGGCCCTGTCGACTGTTGGAAATGTGTAGAGGGAGGACTAACGGTCTGAGTAGGCAGGGTTGTTGTAGAAGATGCAGCCAGTGCTCCGGTTGAAGCCGCACACCACCACAAAGTGACCCTGGTATTCTGGCTTCCTGCAGAAGCACTTCTGGCCCACAGGCAGGAAACAGCAGTACTTGACAGGCGAAGAGCAGAGTTCACACACCAGAACCACAGCGTTGACCAGCACTATGGCCACATGGCCCTGGTAAATATGTTCCTGTATTTCCTGAATTGTCACAGAGCTACAGGTGACATTCAAAAAGGCAGAAAGTTAGCATCTCTTAGTTATTTTCTGTCTAGGTCTGTAAAAAAAACTATTACTAACCAGACAAGCTGGTAGATTTGGAACAATTTTCTTTATCCGTGCAAGTTTTTCACAAAGTTAACTAACCATTTATTCACCACCACACCCTTGCTTTCAGCCTTTAGGAAGAGTTCGTTGACTCTGTCTTCCTCAGTGTCAAAATGCTTTTTGTAGAAGGACTGGAAACAGATGAAAGAAACAAACATAGTAAGTCTCTCAGGTACGTATTAGTTAAGGACATTTGTTATGGTGGGCTACATGATAATTAAATGTAGTTAACCTTACATTTTAACTATTGTACTTGTGATGGCCTACAAAGTGTTGACTCATTACCTGATTCCTGAAGCCCTTGTCAACACCCAGTGTCTGAGTGCAGAAGCGGTGCCGGATCCTCAGCTGGCACATGAGGTAGGCCAAGTCAATTGTCCAAACACTCTGCGTCAGCTTCAACTCCCAGCAAGCACCCTGAAACTCCTCATCACTCACAGGGTGGAGGTACCTGCCAAATTATTGTATATGATGAAGCCTTCACCAACACAATGCACTGTAGTTAAAATGCAGACCCATGTCTGTATGCAGTATATGATGAAATGTCCTCATACTTCAAAACCATTCTGGAGCAGGCTAATCCACAGTCCCAGTGGTACAGCTGCCGAATGACGGGTACATTCAGCAGGACAGCATCATCTGTCAAAAACAAGATGTGATGAGGCTGATGGAAAGAATTACACAATCTTAGCTACTGGGCTCACCAGGCCTATAATATGTCAGTTTCTTTCTGTTGTGGCAAGCTTCTCCAAATTAATTAAAATCATGTTTACAAAAGTAAATGACTACTGTAGCTAGCTAACTAATGTTTTTGTAATGGATTGGACATTCCTTTAGCACCACTGATAAACACAGCAAGTGTTATTTACATGTGACAATGTCATGAGATTGATGGGATGCCCTGGTTCGATCCCGGGCTGTAACACAACCGGGCGTGATCGGGAGTCCCTTAGGGTGGCGCACAATTGGCTCAGCGTCGTCCGGGTTAGTTGAGGGTTCGGCCAGGGTAGGCCGTCATTGTAAATAATAATTTGTTCTTAATTGCCTCGTTAAATAAAAAAATGCTTTTGCTTCACATTAAATTGGTGGTTAGCTAGCTAAGTTAGGTGGGTTCTACTACCAAACGTGACATTTCAAAAAACACTCTAGATAACTAGAGCACACGTACCTGACATTCTGTTGGTTTGTTCTTTGCTGCTAGATGCAAATCACAAACTAGTTAGACTTGCTTACGGTCGGTAGCTAGTTAATCCTCCGGAGTTGGATTGCCTCATGAGGGTGTTGGCTAGCACTGCCTGGCGCTAGCAACCAAATCAGTGTACCCTAGAACATATCATTATTTACATCTAGTTGGTCGACTTAATAGTCAATTCGCCCACTAACTGTTAGATCATTTAAAGTGGATTCATGTGAATTGTTTAGTGTTTTCTTGTACTGATCGCTAAACTAGTTCTGTTCAGATAGCTAGCTGGGTTTCTTCAAATAATTGATACGAACGAGGATTGCAAGTCAAACTCACTTCCGGTGGCTGGTAGCGCCCGCACAACCAAACGTTGTTAATAGCGCACACACACATAAAAGTGGATCCAGAAACTACACTGCCACCAAAATAACCATGGTCGCAAACAAGAACAACATCTATCACAGAGTGTATCCCACATTATTCGAGTCGCTTAATTGTTGTTCATACTATAGATGGAATATTTAAAAAACGTAATAAATTGGATTGAGCGTTGTCTGTAAAAGAAAAAAGCTTTAGTAGTGAACTAAACTGCACCGTTGGCAGGACATCAGTAGGTGGCAGCACATAGAGTTCTCGCTCTAGTTTTCACCCTGCATCGCCACAGATAGAACAATGAGCTATTAGTTATAAAGCATCTTTTCCATGGCTATGAATGAGCCAAACAGGAAATACACGGGGCTGGAGAGGCTAGGTTTCAAACAAGCAGGACATCTTTGCCATTCACCCATAGCTAGACCTAAATAAAAAATATTAGCTATCTAGTTTAATAATTTCCACGAACTTGTTTTCAAGGATTTAAACGGTAAGATATTACGGTTATCATCTATCTAGCTATTAGCATTATAGCAGTGCACACGGAAATGAGCTAGCTACAGTACGTATCATTCGGCGCTAACGTTAGATATTTATCGTTAGCCAACGTTAGCTACCAAGCATAGCTAGCTAACATCCAGCGTGCCAATTCCATTCATCCTGTTTTAGCTACTAACGTTTAACTACTGATTTTAGTGACAAATCACATCAACCAGAAGCTGTTTTATATTTGACTAAAATCATTACTGTATTTGTGGTGGTGCTCAGAAAGATGTCCATTGGAGTGCCAATCAAAGTCCTCCATGAAGCTGAGGGCCACATCGTTACCTGCGAGACCAACACCGGGGAGGTGTACCGGGGGAAACTCATTGAAGCTGAGGACAACATGAACTGCCAGGTAACGTTTGAGACGCTTATTAAAGTGGATTTCATGCCTAACACGAATTACAATTGTATAGAAAGTATAATTCTGAACATGTTGCATCAAGTTCTCTTAAGTTCTAAGTTCCTTACTAGTCTATATTTTAATATTATGATTTATAAATAAGCATCTCTTTTCCCTGAATCCCTCATAAAGTAGTCCTCTACAACCTACCCCCAACCCCTCCCTTCCTCATCTAATTTGATGTATTTCTCATTCAACATTCTGTCCCCTCCAGATGGCCAACATCACAGTGACTCACAGAGACGGCCGTGTAGCCCAGCTGGAGCAAGTGTACATCCGAGGCAGCAAGATTCGATTCCTTATTCTACCAGACATGCTGAAGAATGCACCAATGCTAAAGAGTATGAAGAACAAGAACCAGGGAGCTGGAGCTGGGAGAGGCAAAGCTGCCATTCTCAAAGCACAAGGTATAGATTTTATTACATTCTGGCCCTAATCAGATCTTCTTTGATTCCAACTGGCCTGCGTGCGCCATCATGCCAACTCATTGTCAGTCATTGTGATGCCAAACATGTTTGGCTTGACTATGATAGCAATTGAGTTGGCGTTAGCAGGAGCACAAAGCGATCTTGCCCAGTCTAGTATCCTATTGGATTTGCTACATAAATTATGGAAGCAGATTATTGTAATAATGTATGTTGATTGAACAATTTGCTTTGTCTCCTCTCCCAGTGGCTGCTAGGGGTCGAGGACGTGGAGGGATGGGAAGAGGAAATATATTCCCGAAAAGGCGATAATTGTAAAAATGATTTTCTACATTCTATAATACCGCTTGTTTGTTATTTTGTTGATAAATGATGCAAAATACCATTTCCATATTAAAATGATTTTCTTAATATTGATATGTTCCTTGTTATCAGGTAGCAAATAACTTTAGAGTAGCCATTATAGATTCCGACCCTACGCTTGCTTACAGCTGCACTGGGGTCGAACAGGTTTCCTGTTTAGATTAAAACACAGCGGAGCCGGTGCGAGATATGGCTCGGGAAACGTACCTCAATGTAGGGATGAGAAATTAGTTGTATGCTGAATTGTCCCGTTATCCCAACTGTAATATTGAGGAGATTGAACGACTGCAAGTTTAAGTAAACTGCTGTTTTCGTTCTCATGCTATGGAATGTTCCTTTGAACAACAAAGGAGCTGATTGGCTGACACTGCCATTCCAAAACGGCTGCTCTTCTGCTACTTAGCATTAGGACGAAAAGGGCAGTTTTCTGTAACTAGCAGTCGTTCAATCTTATCGGTGTAACAGTTGAGATAAAGGGACAATTCGGAGTACAACGCATTTCTCATCTCTGGATTATGGTATGTGCACATACCATACCACATAAGCAAGCATTCTGGCTAACCTTCAGAGCAGTTTGACAGGTCGTACACTGAAGAGGCTTAGTTAGAAAGTTAAGGAAATAAGAGTGTATGCATGATGTTTAGTGGCAGGGGCTGGATATTGGAGGTGGGTAAAGGTCTGGACAAAAAAAGCATGGCTTCAAGGTCCTTGTTTACACATAATCAGTGGTTTTGTAGTACTTTGCAAACCTGTGGAAATAAGTCTTATTGAAAAGCTATATCTATTCTCTTTAGAGTATTGTGCCCACATGTTCATTGATCTCACCTAAAGTTGTATCCAGGGGCTACGGTTGAAGTCAGAAGTTTACATACACTTAGGTTGGAGTCATTAACTCATTTTTCAACCACTACACAATTTTCTTATTAACAAACAATAGTTTTGGCAAGTCAGTTAGGACATCTACTTTGTGCATGACACAAGTCATTTTTCCAACAATTGTTTAGAGACAGATTATTTCACTTAATTCACTTGTATCACAATTCCAGTGGGTCAGAAGTTTAGATACACTAAGTTGACTGTCTTTAAACAGCTTGGAAAATTCCAGAAAAGTATGTCATGGCTTTAGAAGCTTCTGATAGGCTAATTGACATAATTTGAGTCAATTGGAGGTGTACTTGTAGATGTATTTCAAGGCCTACCTTCAAACTCAGTGCCTCTTTGCTTGACATCATGGGAAAAAATTTAAAAATCAGCCAAGACCTCAGAATGTTTTTGTTGTAGACTTCCATATGTCTGGTTCATCCTTGGGAGCAATTTCCAAATGCCTGAAGGCACCACGTTCATCTGTACAAACAATTGTATGCAAGTATAAACACCATTGGACCACTCCGCTGTCATACTGCTCAGGAAGGAGATGCGTTCTGCCTCTTTGAGATGAACGTACTTTGGTGCGAAAATTGCAAATCAATCCCAGAACAACAGCAAAGGACTGTGTGAAGATGCTGGAGTTAACAGGTACAAAAGTATCTATATCCACAGTAAAACTAGTACTATATCAACATAACCTGAAAAGCCGCTCAGCAAGGAAGAAGCCACTGCTATAATAAAGCCAGACTACGGTTTGCAACTACACATGGGGACAATGATTGTACTTTTTGGAGAAATGTCCTCTGGTCTGATGAAACAAAAATATAACTTTTTGGCCATGATGACCATCGTTATGTTTGGAGAAAAAGGGGGAGGCTTGCAAGCTGAAGAACACCATCATGTTGTGGGGGTGCTTTGCTGCAGGAGGTACTGGTGCACTTCACAAAATAGATGGCATCATGAGGTAGAAAAATTATGTGGATATATTGAAGCAACATCTCAAGACATCAGTCAGGAAGTTAAAGCTTGGTCGCAAATGGGGGTCTTCCAAATGGACATTGACCCCAAGCATACTTCCAAAGTTGTGGCAAAATGGCTTAAGGACAACAAAGTCAAGGTATTAGAGTGGCCATCATAAATCCCTGACCTCAATCCTATAGAATATGTGTGTGCAGAGCTGAAAAAGTGTCTGAGTTTGGAGGCTTATGAACCTGACTTAGTTTCACAAGCCCTGTCAGGAGGAATGGACCAAAATTCGCCCAATTTATTGTGGGAAGCTTGTGGAAGGCTACTCGAAAAGTTTGACCCAACGATTTAAAGGCAATGCTAACAAATACTAATTGAGTGTATGTAAACTTCTGACCCACTGGGAATGTGATGAAATAAATAAAAGCTGAAATAAATCATTCTCTCTACTATTATTCTGACATTTCATGTTCTTAAAATAAAGTGGTGATCCTAACTGACCTAAATCAGGGAATTAGGATTAAATGTCAGGAATTGTGAAAACTGAGTTTAAATGTATTTGGCTAAGGTGTATGTAAACTTCCGACTTCAACTGTACATTGTTCTCAGAGTTTTTATGTCCAGCCTGCGGAAAGAGTACTTAGGGCCACAGGTCCCAGCTCCAGCCAATCATAATCCAAAGAACGCCACCCTTAACAACATAACCATGATATAGTCTAATTTCAAAATTCAGCTATTTAGCTAATTTTACACAGAATATACAAAACATTAAGAACACCTTCTCTTTCTATGAAAGGCTGACCAGGTGAAAGCTATGATCCCTTATTGATGTCACTTGTTCATTCCACTTCAATCAGTATAGATGAATGGGAGGAGACAGGTTAAATAAAGATTGTGTGTGTGTGTGTCATTCAGAGGGTGAATGGGCAAGACAAAATATTTAAGTGCCTTTGAATGGGATATGGTAGTTTTTGCCAGACCAGGCGCATCGGTTTGTGTGAATAACTGCAATAATGCTGGGTTTTTCATGCACAACAGTTTCGCGTGTGTATGAAGAATGGTCCACCACCCAGAGGACATCCAGCTAACTTGACACAACTGTACAAAGCATTGGAGTCAACATGGGCCTACATCCCTGAGGAACACATTTGACACTTTGTGTTGACCATGCCCCGACAAATTGAGACTGAAGTGGGGGGAGGTGCAACTCAATGTTAGGAAGGTGTCCCTAATGTTTGGTATACTTAACGTATATACACCACAGAGTTACGCTACTGCCCAAATAGCCTACAGCCTGATGGACATGGACAAAGCCCTTATTGTGACACAAACCAAACACGGCATAACTGCTGAGAATAAGTTCAAGAATATCTAATATGGGCTTATGCAGAGTCAAATATAAATGGGACCTGAGAAAAGAAAGTGAGTGGCTACATGTTATACCCTGATAGCCATGGTCTGAATGTCTTCCACAGTTTCAGTGACGTCTTGAAGTGGAAGATGGGACAGTTGGGGTCTGATGTGCGATTGAAATCACATTGCTTCAGATATGAAGGGTTAACATCAGCCAAAATGTTTCTTCTGCAAGAGACTAATGGATAAAATATGGGGTATTCTGCAGAATAAAATAAAACTCTTAAGCAGGTGTCCTGCCTTTATTCCTACATCTTTCACTTGAGTGCAACACAAACATACAGTGCCTTTGGAAAGTATTCAGACCCCTTGACTTTTTCCACATTTTGTTACGTTACGTCCTTATTCTAAAATGGATTAAATAAATAAAATCCTCAGCAATCTACACACACTAACCCATAATGACAAAGCAAAAACTGGTTTTTAGAATTAAAACAGAAATACCTTATTTACAGAAGTATTCAGACCCTGGAAATTGAGCTCCAGTGCATCCTGTTTCCATTGACCATCCTTGAGATGTTTCTACAACTTGATTGGAGTCCACCTGTGGTAAATTCAATTGAACATTATTTGGAAAGGCACACACCTATTTATTAAATCCCACAGTTGACAGTGCATGTCAGAGCAAAAACCAGCCATGAGGTAGAAATAATTTTCAGTAGAGCTCCGAGACAGAATTGCATCTAGGCACAGATCTGGGGAAAGGTACCAAAACATTTCTGCAACACTGATGGTCCCCAAGAACACAGTGGCCTCCATCATTCTCAAATGGAAGAAGTTTGGAAGCACCAAGACTAGAGCTGGCCGCCTGGCCAAACTGAGCAATCGGGGGAGAAGGGCCTTGGTCAGGGAGGTGACCAAGAACCCGATGGTCACTCTAACGAGCTCGAGAGTTCCTCTGTGGAGATGGGAGAACCTTCCAGAAGGACAGCCATCTCTGCAGCACTCTACCCATCAGGCCTTTATGGTAGACTGGCCAGACGGAAGCCGCTCCTTAGTAAAAGGCTCATGACAGCCTGCTTGGAGTTTTCCAAAAGGCACCTAGAGGACTGTCAGACCATGAGGAACAAAATTCTCTGGCCTAAAGGAACCACGATTGAATTCTTTGGCCTGAATTTCAAGCGTCACGTCTGGAGGAAACCTGGCACCATCACTACGGTGAAGCATGGTGGTGGCAGCATCATGCTGTGGGGATGTTTTTCAGCAACAGGGACTGGGAGACTAGTCAGGATCGAGGGAAAGATGAATTGAGCAAAGTACAGAGAGATCCTTGATGAAAACCTGAGCCAGACCTCAGACTGGGGCGAAGGTTCACCTTCCAACAGGACAACGACCCTAAGCACACAGCCAAGCCAAGACAATGCAGGAGTGGCTTCGGGACAAGTCTCTGAATGTCCTTGAGTAGCCCAGCCAGAGCCCGGACTTGAACCTGATTGAACATCTCTGGAGAGACCTGAAAATAGCTGTGCAGCGACGCTCCCCATCCAACCTGACAGCTTGAGAGGATCTCAGAGAAGAATGGGAAAAACTCCCCAAATACAATTGTGCCAAGCTTATAGCGTCACCCAAGACTAGATGCTGTAATCACTGCCAAACGTGCGTCAACTAATTGAGTAAAGTGTGATATCTCTGTTGTTTTTCATTGTCATCATGGGGTATTGTGTGTAAAAAAAACAAATTATTTTATCCATTTTAGAGTAAGGCTGTAACGTAACAAAATTTGGAAAAAGTCAAGGGGTCTGAATACTTTCAGAATGCACTGAAATGTGTTCTTATTTACTCAGGTAGGTTAGTGTCTATTTCAAGAGGACACTAAGATGGCACCTCACAGGTATTGACAGTCTCTGAGTAGTTTACGTATAGCCCTGTATACATACCTTTGAAGAGATTAATATGATTAGAGACATTGCTATATAGTTATTCAAATATATTGTAGGATGATTCAGAAAATGTTAATGAATTTTAGGAAACATTTCTCTGGAGCAGTAGATATGTATTTACTTATGACACTGAATAAATGTTTCAGCCATCTCTTTGCTGGTTGCTGCCCTTGTTAACAATTCTACAAGGATTCATCAGCAAGACACGGAGGTTTACCGTTGCCACGGACATCACTGGATCCCTCTGTGCAGTCACTGTCTGACATGCAAATGGTGGGTTGGCTTGGGAGCTTAAGAAGATACAGGATCACATTTCACTAACATTCAAATACCTTTTTGACTACAATTGAAATAAAGGTTGTATAAGTAAATTTATTAATGTGTAACTACAGTCTCATTATACATTTTACAATATATTTTTAGTAGTGTTCAATTCAAACAATAACATAACGTTTCACAATATAGCCTAATATACGTTTCAGTATATTTTAAAGAAGAAATCAGAAACGTACCTTTGGACAGCTCAGATGAGTTTGATTGGGGGTGACGATCATGTTAGTCTGCCAGACAAAGATCACATTTTCCTCAAACAAATCCCCTTATTCACAAATATAAAAACAGTTAAATACAATTTGAACTGAAATTGACCAAAAGTTGATACACTGTAGATTAAGTGTATTGAGTATATGATGCTACCTGAGAGGGGATGTTGTAATCAGACAAATCCCACACACAGGCACCCAGATCAGAGATGTTGGGGAAGGCAATGTCCTTCACCTAGGTGGTGACAGAGCTGATCACTGAGTCAGTCACCTGGTAAGACTGTTGCACCGTACAGACACACCTGCAGTATAAGGTTAGACACGACACAAGAGGAAACAAGTGTAGAGAAAGTGATGCAATCACACATCATCCACTCTGGCTTAATATAGATGGCTTTGTAATAGAAACTGAATTATTGAAGCCCCTATTTACCCAAACACATCCAGAAACTGGATTAATCTAAAGACAGCTCCCACAACTTTGTTCTTAGCCACAATAAGTCCTAATGTTTCATAATCAAACAAACAGCAGAGGAAGCTCTGACAGCTACAGCAGCCTGTCTTCTGAGTTATGGATATACTGTAGCAAACTAGCAATGGGAGTAATACAAGAGGTAAACAGGTCTCACACCCACAGTCTGCTGAGATAATAGTAAAATCATCTTCATGGCTAGTAAGAAAACTACAACTGACCAGTGGTCATACATTTTTTTTGGGAGGGGCTTGCCTGTTTTGCAAGTCATTTTGGCATTAATACGTGTCACATATCAGTTCGCAAACAATGTAAAAAAAAAATATATAAATATATATAAATTCAGCAAAAGAAGAAACATCCCTTTTCAGGACCCTGTCTATCAAAGATAATTCGTAAAAATCCAATTAACTTCACAGATCTTCATTGTAAATGGTTTAAACACTGTTTCCCATGCTTGTTCAATGAACCATAAACAATTATGTACCTGCGGAACGGTCGTTGAGACACTAACAGCTTAGAGACGGTAGGCAATTAAGGTCACAGTTATGAAAACTTAGGACACTAAAGGGGCCTTTCTACTGACTCTGATGAACACCAAAAGAAAGATGACCAGGGTCCCTACTCATTTGCATGAATGTGCCTTAGGCATGCTGCAAGGAGGCATGAGGACTGCAAATGTGGCTAGGACAATAAATTGCAATGTCCATACTGTGAGACGCCTAAGACAGTGTTACAGGGAGACAGGACGGTCAGCTGATTGTCCTCGCAGTGGCAGACCACGTGTAACAACACCTGTGCAGGATTGGTACATCTGAACATCACACCTGAGTGACAGGTACAGGATGGCAACAACAACTGCTCGAGTTACACCAGGAACGCCAAATCCCACCATCGGTGCTCAGACTGTCCGCAATATGCTGAGAGAGGCTGGACTGAGGGCTTGTAGGCCTGTTGTAAGGTAGGTGCTCACCAGACATCACCGGCAACAACGTCGCCTATGGGCACAAACCCACTGTCACTGGACCAGACAGGACGGGCAAAAAGTGCTCTTCATTGACGAGTCGTGGTTTTGTCTCACCCGGGGTGATGGTTGGATTCCCATTTATTGTCAAAGGAATGAGCGTTACACCGAGGCCTGTACTCTGGAGCAACATCGATTTGGAGGTGAAGGGTTCGTCATGGTCTGGGGCGGTGTGTCACAGCACCATTGGACTGAGCTTGTTGTCATTGCAGGCAAAACATTTTTTACCCCCTTTTCGTGGTATCCAATTGTTAGTAGTTACTATCTTGTCTCATTGCTACAACTCCCGTACAGGCTCGGGTGAGACGAAGGTCAAAGGTCATGCGTCCTCCGAAACACAACCCAACCAAGCTGCACTGCTTCTTAACATAGCGCACATCCAACCCGGAAGCCAGCCGCACAAATGTGTCGGAGGAAACACTGTGCACCTGGCAACCTGGTTAGCGTGCACTGCGCCCGACCCGCCACAGGATTTGCTAGTGTGCGATGAGACAAGGATATCCCTACTGGCCAAACCCTCCCTAACCCGGACGACGCTAGTCTAATTTTGTGTCGCCCCATGGACCTTCCAGTCACGGCCGGCTGCGACAGAGCCTGGGCTCGAACCCAGAGTCTCTGGTGGGGCAGCTAACACTGCAGTGTAGTGCCTTAGACCACTGCGCCACCCGGGAGATTACAGGCAATCTCAACGCTGTGCGTTCCAGGGAAGACATCCTCCTCCCTTTCGTGGTACCCTTCCTGCAGTCTCATCCTGACTTGACCTTCCAGCATGACAATGCCACCAGCCATACTGCTTGTTCTGTGCATGATTTCCTGCAAGACAGGAATGTCAGTGTTCTGCCATGGCCAGCGAAGAGCCCGGATCTCAATCCCATTGAGCACGTCTGGGACCTGTTGGATCGGAAGATCAGGGCTTGGGCCATTCCCCCCAGAAATGTCTGGGAACTTGCAGGTGCCTTGGTGGAAGAGTGGGGTAACATCTCACAGCAAGAACGGGCAAATCTGTTGCACTGCAGTACTTAATGCAGCTGGTGGCCACACCAGATACTGACTGTTACTTTTGATTTTTACCTCCACCTTTGTTCAAGGACACATTATTCCATTTCAGTTAGTCACATGTCTATGGAACTTGTTCAGTTTATGTCTCAGTTGTTGAATCTTGTTATGTTCATACAAATATTTACACATGTTAAGTTAGCTGAAAATAAACACAGTTGACAGTGAGAGGACATTTCTTTTTTTGCCGAGTTTATCATTGAGTTAAGAACGCTGCAAACAAATATGGTCTCTTTTTGTTTTCTTGAGTAAGGCAGCTCCAAAATGCAGGTGATTCAGCCTAGCTTAGTGGTGGTGGGGAAAGCCAGCAGAAAATACGGCGTGTTGCGCTTTGATTGGCTCAGTGTTCTGTCACTCATGGGGAAACTACGTCACCGTGAAGTGTAAGGTGAGACTTCAAACATTCTAGCCCTTTGGCTGCTGACATTAGAAGTGCCCATCCAAGAAGACTCAAGGTCATTGGCCACAGATAAAATTACGTCAAATCACGTTACATGTACAATAGCTTTGATTGGACTGATCATGTCAACATCATACTTTCAAAATCTTAGCTAGCAGTCATCATCATGAATCAAGTTGACAATCTACTGATAAGTCCTTTTAAATCCTTGTCACATGATGATAAATAACGAAGAGAAATTATAGTTAAAACTTATCGGTGCTCATTGGCCATTGGACAAACATTACACAACAAGTTAGAAATTGCAAATTTAAACAATAAGTGGTTTTGAAGTCCAAAAAATGTATTGTATTCTGCTGCATTAAAGTATGTAATATGCCAGGGAGTTATATATACTGTAGCTACGAAAGTAATAACGTTACTTAGTGTATGTTGTTTAGTAAGTTGTTAGCTGCCCATGTGCTTCAAGCTAATAATTTGGTCCCTTTTCCTCTCTTAATTAGCCTATTGCCTGTTTTTAGAGAAATGTAATCATCAAATATTGTAAGAGCTTTCATTGTCTGCTTATATGCCCCGTTATTTATCTTATTGTTCTGACTTGGTGTACAGGGAAAATACTGTAAGAACTCATTGTCTTTATCGAAATTACGGATTGCCGCTTATCCGTTTGTCATCCCCTTATGCCATAGTTTGTACATTTCAAATGTTAGTAGAAACCACATGTGTTTAAGTCAGCCATATCAGCTATGTTTTAAAAAAAGTCAGTAAATGAGGCTGAAGGAACTGTTTCGCTGCCAGACAAGGCTCTCTTGACAGCCAGGTGTAGCAGTAGTAAGGTGTTGGGACTGCTGTTGGGACTCTGCTGTTGAGACAGCTCTATGTAGGCCAGTTTATGGGAACCGTTTGTCACCGTTATAGTGCAATTCATGTATTGTTTAGTGTTGTGTTGTGTAGTGACTTTGCTGGCATGCATCCCACCTTTTTTGCCCCGCGTAGATTTACATGCTAAAATCTCCACTGCAACGGACTCTGGCTCATTTCGCAAATCTAACTCATCTGAGTAGAGGCATAATAAAACTACTGTACATCGACTACAATGGGTCAATAGAAACGGTATGTACTATTGTATAAAAACAAGAACTGGAGAAGATGTGAAATTACATTATCATCAAGTCAACAGTATTTTCAAAATTACATTTATTGCACATGGCAAAACAGATTTGTTCAATATAAAAAAATAATTGAAATAGGTTACATGTATGCAGACAGACAAACAAAATGATAACACAATTCCTTCTCCAGTTAGCTCCAGTTCATTGTCATCTAAGATAATGGATCTTCCGCAATCTTTTTTAGTTTTAAAATTTAAATATATATATATATATATATATATATATATATATATACAGTGGGGAGAACAAGTATTTGATACCCTGCCAATTTTGAAGGTTTTCCTACTTACAAAGCATGTAGAGGTCTGTCATTTTTATCATAGGTACACTTCAACTGTGAGAGACGGAATCTAAAACAAAAATCCAGAAAATCACATTGTATGATTTTTAAGTAATTAATTAGCATTTTATTGCATGACATAAGTATTTGATATATCAGAAAAGCGGAACTTAATATTTGGTACAGAAACCTTTCTTTGCAATTACAGAGATCATACGTTTCCTGTAGTTCTTGACCAGGTTTGCACACACTGCAGCAGGGATTTTGGCCCACTCCTCCATACAGACCTTCTCCAGATCCTTCAGGTTTCGGGGCTGTCGCTGGGCAATACGGACTTTCAGCTACCTCCAAAGATTTTCTATTGGGTTCAGGTCTGGAGACTGGCTAGGCCACTCCAGGACCTTGAGATGCTTCTTACGGAGCCACTCCTTAGTTGCCCTGGCTGTGTTTTTCAGGTTGTTGACATGCTGGAAGACCCAGTCACGACCTATCTTCAATGCTCTTACTGAGGGAAGGAGGTTGTTGGCCAAGATCTCGCGATACATGGCCCCATCCATCCTCCCCTCAATACGGTGCAGTCATCCTGTCCCATTTGCAGAAAAGCATCCCCAAAGAATGATGTTTCCACCTCCATGCTTCATGGTTGGGATGGTGTTCTTGGGGTTATACTCATCCTTCTTCTTCCTCCAAACACGGCGAGTGGAGTTTAGAGCAAAAAGCTACATTTTTTGTCTCATCAGACCACATGACCTTCTCACATTCCTCCTCTGGATCATCCAGATGGTCATTGGCAAACTTCAGACAGGCCTGGACATGCGCTGGCTTGAGCAGGGGGACCTTGCGTGCACTGCAGGATTTTAATCCATGACGGCGTAGTGTGTTACTAATGGTTTTCTTTGAGACTGTGGTCCCAGCTATCTTCAGGTCATTGACCAGGTCCTGCCGTGTAGTTCTGGGCTGATCCCTCACCTTCCTCATGATCATTGATGCCCCACGAGGTGAGATCTTGCATGGAGCCCCAGACCGAGGGTGATTGGCCGTCATCTTGAACTTCTTCCATTTTCTAATAATTGCGCCAACAGTTGTTGCCTTCTCACCAAACTGCTTGCCTATTGTCCTGTAGCCCATTCCAGCCTTGTGCAGGTCTACAATTTTATCCCTGATGTCCTTACACAGCTGTCTGGTCTTGGCCATTGTGGAGAGGTTGGAGTCTGTTTGATTGAGTGTGTGGACAGGTGTCTTTTATACAGGTAACGAGTTCAAACAGGTGCAGTTAATACAGGTAATGAGTGGAGAACAGGAGGGCTTCTTAAAGAAAAACTAACAGGTCTGTGAGAGCTGGATTTCTTACTGGTTGGTTGGCGATCAAATACTTATGTCATGCAGTATAATGCAAATTAATTACTTAAAAATCATACAATGTGATTCTCTGGATTTTTGTTTTAGATTCCGTCTCTCACAGTTGAAGTGTACCTATGATAAAAATTACAGACCTCTACATGCTTTGTAAGTAGAAAACCTGTAAAATCAGCAGTCTATCAAATACTTGTTCTCCCCAATGTATATTTTTTAAATTGTACCTTTATTTAACTAGGCAAGTCAGTTAAGAACAAATTCTTATTTAGAATGACGGCCCATACCAGCCAAACCCGAACAACGCTGGGCCATTTGTGCACCGCCCTATGGGACTCCCAATCACGGCGGATTGTGATACAGCCTGGATTCAAACCAGGGTCTGTAGTGACGCCTCTAGCACGGAGATGCAATGCCTTAGACCGCTGCGCCACTTGGGAGCCCTTTTCATCATTTATGGTCTCTAGACAGTGGGATGGATAGACACAATATCTATAGGCGAGAATAATGATCAAGTTGAAAATGTTAACCTTAATGCAGAATGGAAGATTAGATAGATAAATACACCAGTACAAATGCATGATACAGCTGTTACATGATGAGGACCAGTCTCTGATTTCTATATAGAACACTGCTTTCTAGAACACTGACTCTCCCTCTTCCCTAAAGCTATGTGTTAGGGCTGGACTGGGGAGAAGTAGTTCTTCTGGTACTCATGCCAGTGTACTCTCCATCTTGGCTGGAGTATTCCTTTCTGATTCTCCACACACTACAACTGGGTATGACAGGAAGGCTTTCTCTGGGTGGGGCCCCAAATCTCCAGGTGATATACTGATTGTAGGCGCAGTGGCGCATGGCGGTGGTCCACTGCTCCCCCTCGGTCAGCTCACAAAGAGGCTCCCTGTACAGCAACACTGCCTCCAACAAGGGCCGACTCAGCACCAGCTGTTCAAACAAGGAGGAGGTGGTGATGCAGCGACCTCTGCTCATCCTGCAGCACAGCTGCTCCTGGGGATGGGTGGAGGGGAGGCAGCAGCCACACAGACACCAGGCTGGACGGCTGGGCCGAGGGAGAGCCTGGGGCTGCTTGTCTATGCTGTGCCCTTTCTGCAAAACACCAGCCATGGCACTCAGGTGCCTTATGTCATCCTGACAACAAGAGTACAATACATACATATTACAGTAGTCATGTGTACTTATATACAATAGTTTTACCTTGCTCAGTAACTATGTAAAAGACAAGAGAAGGGTAACATAAAGTGAGCTTAAAAGTGAGTATCTACTGTATCAGGGGGTGAGAAAGGCACTACATTTGGGATAACACAATTATGCTAACCTTGAATGGGTGAACGGACATGGGCTTCACTTGTTGTAAACTTTTCCTATTTGATCTTTTCACCACTCTTATATGGTTCTCGTCCACAAACGAGACACAAAGAATGCACTGGAACACAGAAGGAGAATAGTGCCATTGTTCTGCGTCTCACCACATATTTACATCCAACATTCAGTCAATGGGAATGCAAATGTTGCTGTGGATTTGAGGGTATGTATAATCCCCAGTGGGGAATGCCATCCCACTCCTACCTGTTGTCTGTCCTGAACAGATTCAACCTTTTTCTCTGAGTAGTTCTGTCTGGCTTCTTTAGAGAAGCAGCTGGTCCCAATGAGCCAGTCAATGAATAACGTGGTCTGGGGAAAGTCACAGTCAATGTAGGCTTCTTTGCCTGTTAAAATGTTGAATTTCAAAAAAAGTTGAACACAAACATCTGAATAAAGCTCACCAGTGCATAATAGGATAGAGTTGATCCAATATAGATGATCAGTTGGATTATGCTGAATTTTCCTGCCTTTAAAAGAACACACATGATAAATGACCATTTGTATTATTCTGATTCATGCACTGATTAGAATAATATATGCTCATTCATTAGATTACCATCATCATTATTGCAGGTTTGAATGATAAGACTTAATGAGTCATACAAACCTTTCCGAATACCATGACATCAAACCTGATCCCAAACGCTTTAAACAGGGTTCTCTCCCCAACACCTTTTTCTGTCTGATATCTAGCAAACCTGCCAACACATGTTGTTATAAAACTGTAAAAAACTATGTTACACTGTAATATCGGGATGCACCGATGTCTACAATTACAAATGACTATTCCAGTATAGATTGACAGTTTTCCATAATCTCATTTGAATTGGGTCAACTGGCCATGTAGGTCTATGACATTCGGCCTAAAGAACAAGGCCAGTCACAATTACCTGAAGTTGAGACCAGGGTACAGAGTTCTGTTGCTCTCCTTCTCATCCAGCCGGTGGAAGGAGTATTTGGGCAGACAGTTCCGCAAGAACCCGTCCAGATTACAATCCCACTTAATTTGGATCCCAATGACGCCACCCTTTGGTGAGAGAGCATGGTGAAGATGATCTACTCAACGTCAACCTTACCTGACAATCATGTAAACCCTCTCACATCTGAAGTAATTAAGGTGATTTCATTCTGTAATTCATTAAGTAGTCAAATATGTCCAACGTTATGAATTGCCAGTATGTGCAATGCCAAAATAGATGCAGACATCAGTGATACACATACATAATTGAGAGTCATAGAGTAAGTTTGTGGTTATTTGAGAAATTCCTTCTAACAGAGCAGCCCACCTCAACTGCCATCTCTGAGAAGTTCTCTCTGGCCTCCTGCACAATGTCCCCGAGGCGGAAGATGGGGCACCAGGGGTCTGTACGCCTGTTAAATTGGCAGTGCTTCAGGTAGCTGTCCGTCATCTCAGGGAGGATGTTCCTTCTGTGAGGCAAACACACATTAGTAAGATCAGCTGAATGTAAAGACGGTGCTCGTTTTCCATCTGTTTATGAATTCATGTAATTCTGTTTTTTGTGATTATGACCCTTTGAGTATGTGAAGGTTTGGGTGGTGAAAGTTACTCTGAATATAATATATATAATATACTTAACTGTGGTATGCAAGCTAAAAATACAAATCTATTCACATTGAATTGGGCAGTCTCACCTAATGAAGTTAAAGTTTGGGAATCTGATGTTGTTCTTGATGAGGACTGTGAAGTTCTCAGCTGATGCCAAGAGAGCAGGCCTAGATGTCAGAGCAGTCATCAATTGCACTATTGAAGCATAGTTGTGAAAAAAATGTTTTTACAGCTGACAGTTTAGCGCTCTATTCAATCTTTAAAGCTGAAGTGTTACAGATTCCGTGATCGAGCCCTTCATTTACATTCCAAAGTGGTTGTGAAACTACTTTGAAACAATGTTCCTCATCATATTTGACTATACACTCATGCAGCGGTAATGTGGTGAGCTTCCTCCACATTAGAGGAACTAAAGTATAAATATAGCTGTCAGGCAGTGGTCTATGTAGAAGTGAAGATAACTTGATTTACTGAGTAACTAACCTCTGCAGAGACTGCAAGTCAAATCACACTGAATATGATGAGAGGGGGAAGACAGGCACACATACTGATAATGATAATACTAGTGAGCTTATTTACTTGGGGGGTGTTTTCTTGGTTTCTATGGGGCACCATGTAGACACCTCACATGTTTTCTGTTTTACATCAAACTTCACACATGCACCTGTCTGAACCCCTGAAAGGAAAGCAAAATGTGGAATTTAATTAATCAATTTGAACTATTATATGGTTCACATGACAAATAATAACAAAATTTGTCCTAGTTGTTCTATTATCATGTGTCTACATGTTTACTACTACTGTGTAACCCTTACATAACCAGAATGTATCTGCCTACAGTAAAGACAGAGAGAACAGAGCAGACCATCTGAAACCTCAACACATCAGGGACAATTTCCTCTGCTCCTTGCAAGAACTAATGGTCTAACCAGATAGAGATGACACAAACAGAGGAGAATAATCAGGAGAAAAGTTGTAGACAGCTGTCGTTGTACCGTGGCTGTTCTGATCCCAGAACCCCTTCACACAGTCCTTGTCTGTCCAACACACTTTTCCATAAGGAGGGACCTGTAATACACAGACTCCTGGGAGATGAGTTGGTTCTAGACATCAAGTAGTGTGGTTAATAGAAGTGATATCAGACATTATAATTTACAGGAATTGGGTAGGGATGTCCTAATGGCACTCTACCTCAGGGCATTTTCCTTGCCTTTGATTTTTTGTAACAATGACATTGGTCACCACGAAAAATGAATTCTTTCCCTTAAACAGAAAGTCCAACAAATGTATAGAAAGTCAGAACCAATGTACAAATATATGCATGTATAATACAAATATAATATGTGTATAATATACAACAATAAAACAACAATATTCGTAAAACCCAAACGTATGAACGCACACACACACACCTGTGATGGCCCACTGTAATCTACAACATCCCATACTATATCACCAACATCTGGCAAGCTGGTCATGGCCACTCCCTTGACCTTAGCAGTAACAGAGCTGACCACATAGTCGTGTTCTTGGTACTCCTTGTTCCAGAACATTACAATGCTACAATGTAAAACAATATTTTATTATAGAATGTTGCAAATTGGAGTAAATTACTTTTATGTGTCCCTGATATATTTTAAATATTATTGGTATGGCTAGAAAAGTTGGATGGTAAATAAATAAATACAAATAGTAAATACAATTGATAAAAGTAATACATCATTATTTCAGAATGTATTCGATATCTATAATAACATTCATACTTTATTTTCATGCACACATTCTTGATCAAGGTGCGTGGGCGTTCCTTGTCTACTACCGTTATTACGCAAACTGAATCGTTCTGCAGAATTCTCACCAGATGAACATCAGTATGGCTCCGTTAAATGTCCATTTCAGCGATCCCAGCCTTGCACTTTGTATTCGGACCAGTTTATGGGTTTCATACTCACATAGATTTAGCAGTTTACACGGCATTTTGGATGTTGTCAGAGAGAGTGAATCTCTTCTGACTCATACTGGTTCTTCTCCTTCCTGAGTGGGTCAGTGATCACATGTACATCTGCTTGGAGCTGTTTCAGTTCCACTGACCAAACAATATTCTACGTCTGTGAAATTCAAGACTGGTCCAGTCGTCGTTGTTGTATAGCATTATGCATGTATCCCTGTTGTGCAGCCAAAGCTGGAACAAAGTAGCGTTTGTCTATTGTTTTATGTTATTTGCTACTTTTAAATGATTTGATCATTTATTACATGAAAATTACACGAATGTATTCATATGTATTAAAGACTAACATATGAAATAGGCCTACCATGGGGTACACCGATACATTAGATTAAATGAAGATTTCTGTCACTATCAGTATTTGCAAATCAAAGGGTCACATATCCCTATGAAGGAAGTCATTGTATCTGGGCATGGCTGTATCCGGACCACTTAACGTGATTGTGAAGATGTGCACTGCATCCTAGTCCAGATATGATATAGGCTACAGTAGGCTTGATGGTTTTTATGCAGTATGAGTGACAGTTTCTTTGGGGTGAAAGTTGTGCCAAACAAGTTTCCTGATTTGGTGCCCAATCAAGAAATCATTTTAAACTCTAGATAGCAGTAAATAATTAGTATGGAAAGGAACTGGATGTATTTGGCCACCACAGGAGCTTGAAAATGAGGATGATATAATTGTGTCACATACTGGCTTTAGTTTCACTGTAGTTCAATATATTTTGTTTTTGTTATTGTGTGACATTAAAATTGCTTGTGCAATTATGCCTGAGAAAAATATAAAATCTGGAGAAAAGAGACTATGCGCTCAAAACCATTTGCATTGTGAATGACATGACATTGAAACAGGATGAAAAGCACAAAACTTCATTTTGAATAAGCTAACTTGTACAAATGAAATACATAATGGATTTGAATAAGGAAATGCATTCAGCCTCATCATATAATTTCCATGGTTTAAAAATGTAAAACCACCCCCAGAAGATTCTTATAAGTAAATGACTGTCTGGTCTGTAAACAAAAACCATGGCACGATGGACAGTGGCAAGGCAGACAGTAAGTAACATGTCATGTTTATCCTCACTAGGGACAATGAGAGTGGTTGAGATGATACAAGTATTGACTATCTTGCATCCCTACTCCTTTCCTCCATCTTCAATTGAATCTGTGTCTGGTTACAGCATTGCAAATCCAGTAATAGTCTACATTCTAGTCAATGTATACTTCATGCATGCTTTTCATAAAAGCAAAATGGTCATGAATAACGTGACTTGTCTTCCTCATGGCTAATTTGTGTTTTCAAATTCTGCTGTGGAATGGCCATGCCCTACCATCAATCAACATTGTCTCTCATTTACATTATCTCAGAGAGTCATTACTCACAGAAACAGATTTGCATAGGAATACTCATTTTCTCTATAAAATGGTATGTGAATAATACTCTGCTTCATAACAAAGAGGAATTCTGCCAAATCGTTCTCATCTGGTTATAACTATGGGTTCTGGACAACATGAAGTCCAGCTGTATGGTATAGCTGTCCTGGTTGTTATTGGAGTGCTATGGAACGCATTCAACTTGATAACAACCATGTTCCAGCAGTGGAAGGCTGGTGGTGTTCAGACTGTGGGACTGATCATCTCCACTATC
Organism: Oncorhynchus masou masou; assembly: GCF_036934945.1. Taxonomy (NCBI): domain Eukaryota; kingdom Metazoa; phylum Chordata; class Actinopteri; order Salmoniformes; family Salmonidae; genus Oncorhynchus; species Oncorhynchus masou. The sequence continues at coordinate 24,182,704 of NC_088212.1, read as the reverse complement.
TCCCTGGGTAATGTTTTCCTGCACCTCTCCACCTTTGGCATCGTAGTCACTATGTGGCATGGGGTGTTGTGTTGGGATGATCTACCCATGTTCTTCTGTGCCATGTTGTATGTGTGGCTGAGCAGTAGCTATTTGAGCTTCTGGTCCATCGCCTGGCTGAGTGTCCTCTATTGTGTGAAGGTGGTCAACTTCACCTCTGAGCTGTTCGCTAAGATCAAGACAAACATCTCACCCATCATCAACGTGGCTCTTGCAGTGACCTTCCTGAACTCCTGTGTGATGTTTTCCCCCTTCTTCTCCCTTAATTACCGTAACGAGTCATACGTAACACCTGTGACAAAGAACACCACCTGTGTGATTAAGACACCTCTATTCCCCACTTGGATCAACATGAACCTTTATGTGCTAGTCTTCATCTGCTACCTGGCTCCGTTACCTGTGATGGTGATGGTTCCCTCCTCCATCAGACTGGTGGTCCATCTCTGCAAACACACGCTGGAGATGAGAAAGAACAAGACCGATGTTCAGAGTGCTGACTCCTACCTGCTGGTGTGCAAGCTTACTGTGGCCCTGGTAGGCGTCTACATAACCACTCTGACCATCATCTCCCTGTTCTACCTCTCGAAACTATATGGCTCTGACATTAGCATTAACTCACTCCTGCTGGGTTACTCCTTCTATTGCATAGCATCAGGCGTCCTCTTGACTATCTCCAATAAGAACCTGAGGGAGAAACTCTGGGCTCTTTTCTGCGGTACCAAGGCATCAAATGCATCAAGCAAAAGCCTGAGTGGAGAAACTGGGGCAGCTTGATATGCTTTTGAGTTTTAATACATTGTCTCCTTTTCAGTTCTTCAGGACAGTGTATTATGTCACAATATACTTAATGTTTGTCATTGCCAGATATTACAAGCAAGTGCTAATTATTTTGTTGTAAAATTCCTTTTTGCTCCTGCTGTTGTTGGCTTTTAATGCTTAGGTGTACTGGGTTTCATAGTATTTTACTTTTACGTAGCGGTGCATGTATTTGCTTTATTTGTCTTTTTATATTTTTTATGTATTTTCTTAATGATGATTTGCACAAATTAAGGAGTGTGGCTTTATGTACAGTGCCTAGTGTAAGCCTACACTATTTCAATGTCAGTTTTATTTTTCAGAGGGACAATTATACAAATGTTAATGCCGAAGACCCACCAGCATGGTGCTGAGTGTCCCTGGGTTGACCAGTAGCAGTCCTGACTTGAATCTGTTTGACAATCAGAGGCAAAGTTTGATTATGGCTGTCCATCAATGATTCCCAACCAAATTTACGGAGCTGGAGCAATTTTAACAAAAGCAATGGATAGAGTTGTGCAGATTTGGTAGAATCTTATTCAAAATTATTCACAGCTGTAATTTCTGCCAAAGGCGCTTCCACCAAGTACAAACTCTGGAGTGTGAAGACATATGCAAATCTTATGCAAGACATCTTTCTTTAATATTTTTATTAACTAAGAAAATGTTCTATAAATGTAACTTTGTTAATGTGAAGCAGGTTGGGTAGATAAGCAGGTGAAAAATCCACTAAAATCCCATTTTTTCCTTTTTTAGATCTACATAATTTTATTAGGGCAGCAAAAGGTGAAAACTGTGCAAGGGATGTGTAGAATTTCACTAGGCACTGTAAATGAAATGGGAAGAGTTTGAAGAATGTTCTTTCAGGTTTTGGACTTTTGCATATCTCATCAAATAGTACTTTACATTCTATTGTTAATTGGGCATTTTCTTTTTAGAACTAAACCGTTTTGGAGAAATGGGAAGAGTTTAAAGAATTTTCTTTCAGGTTTTGGACTGCAGAACCTTTGCATCTCTCACCAAATAGTACTTTACATTCTATTGTTTATTTTTATTTTTAAGAATTAAAAATCATTCGAAAAAATTGGAAAAAGACACATTTAGATTTTATTTGATTTATTATCAAGAAATTAAGTGTTTATTCTAATAACTTAGCTTGGTCTCATAGACTAGACGTAACATAGTAAATGTAAATCCGGGACTCTCAAATTAGTATGATATGTTATATTTGGTATGGTAACATAAGACAGATGGTTACTTAAGGCAAAAAGTAGGGTGGTTAGTCAGGGTGGCTGGATGGGCGTATAACGGGAACGTCTAGCAACCCAAAGGTTGTGTGTTCTGAATCTCATCACGGACAACTTTAGCATTTTAGATAATTAGCAACAACTTACTGCTTTTTAGCTACTTTGCAACTACTTAGCATGTTAGCTAACCATTCCCTTAACCCCTAACCCCTAGCCTAGTTAACGTTAGCCACCTAGCTACCGTTAGCCACAACAAATTGGAATTCATAACATATCATACGATTTGAAAATTTGTAACATATTGTATGAATTGCAATCCGTAACATATCATATGAATTGTAATTTGTAACATATCACACAAAATGGTTGATGGAGTTCCACAAATAGATACATACAATACGAAATATAACATATCATACTAATTGGAGTATCGGATGTGCGTTTACTATGTTACGTCTAAACTTGGGTTCAGGTTGCTAATAAAATGTGCAAAGACATACAAAAATTAAGACAAAAATGAAAAGCATTGTCACACAATACTTGGTGGTCAAAATGTTCTCATCATGAGTTAGTTGAACATCTTCTGTATCTTTGGCTTGAGAAATTCCAGCATTCCATTGTTCTCAAAGGTTTGAGGCAGGCTGGCCACATCCATGATGGTCTTGTGAGCTTCGTCAAAGAGAGCCTCGCCAAGCTCCATTTTTACCCTGTCTCTCCAGGCACCGAGAGTGGGCCGCTTCTCAAACAAATCCAGACCAGTGCCAACCGGCTGAAAAACATGCACACACAGGAAAACCCATATCATTTCAGGGAAAGTACAGCGCAAATCTGCAACCAAAGACATTGGGGAGGGACATTTACAACAGTTAGTGAGAGAATCCCTCACACAATAGCTTCAAAATCATGCACAACTCACTCTTCCCTACCCTTTCACATTTTACAAATGTAATGTCACCTGCATGATCTCTACTATTGCCACCAGGTCTGCTAGTGAGATCTTTTCCCCAATGATGAAGGGTCTGTCATCCAGGAACTTCTCCTCAAACACCTTCAGAGACAGTGTCAGGTCCTCCATAGCAGAGTCCATTTTCTCCTTAGGGACGTCTGAACCAGTTATGATGGGAACTATTGCCTGAAAACATGTAAATATTTTTAAAATGTCACTTGTGTCTATAACCATACTTATTCAATATGGTTTAAAGGTAGACTGAGCAAAATGAAGTTGCCACAAACAGCACCGGAGATATTGAAATTAGCAAGTTGCAACACTGTTCACAGTGTGGTAGCCAGGGCACCAAAACAACAAGAAGTTGAGCCTCGCGCTTCAATGCTCTTAGTTGTTCCGGACATCGACCCACTATGCTGTTTACTTTATGCACCTGAGTCATGTCGCTGAGTCTACATTTAATAAAATAATCCAGTGATAAAATGTCTATTCACCAATGCCATAGACTTAAATGTTTGATGCTAATGATTTCCTTCAGTCATTAACTAAGTTATTACGTAAGAAATTATTTGTGTACAAATGGTTCAATAACCAGCCAAGGTCCACACTTAGAAAAAAAGCTTACAAAAGGGTTCTTGGGCTGTCCTCATATGAGAACCGTTTTTGGTTCTCCTATGGAACAGAACCAAACCTGAAACTTCCGTTCCAAACCTGTGGAACGGAACCAAACCTGAAACCAAAAGGGTTCTACCTGGAACCAAAAATGGTTCTTCAAAGGGTCCTCCTATGAGGACAGTCTAAGAACCCTTTTAGGTTCTAGGTAGAACCTTTTTTCTAAGTGCAGTTCCACTTATAGGACATATTGGATGTTTATATCTTACCCTGAACCAGAACACCTTTGAGCCATGGGCTCGCATGGCTGCGTGTTGCCAAGACAGGTACTCGTTGACCCGGGCTCGCTTTTGCAGGTCTGCTGGGTACCAGTGGTCTGAATCTGAGGTGCCAAATTTTTCAGCCAAGTACTTTAGGATGGCAACACTAAAAATAAGGAGAGATATACAATTAATACAAGGAACTCCCTAGAAACCTAATTAGAGTCGACATGTAACCCACTAGGCACCCACGTATTCAACGTCTATTCCACGTTGGTTCAAAGTAATTTCATTGAAATGTTGATTCAACCAGTGGGAAGTGTCTCTGTGTAGATTACTGTAGGCTACTTTACCTCTCTGTAAGAATGAAGTCTCCATCTCTCATGACCGGAACCTTTCTCACCACACTGATCTTACCAAAGTCTTCCCCATACTGCTGGCCTGAGGAGCAAAACAATTGTGACACTGATTTATCCAATATGACTTTTAAGAAAATATAGTTATTTTGTTGTTATAATGAATTTACACATATAGCATGATGATTATCTTTGTGAAAAAAACTTTTCCATATACAGTATGTCTTTCATGTTTCATGACTTCTATCTAGTTATTGGCTCCAGTTAGATATTACCTTCTGAATAAACAAACAAGGTCATTATGTAACAAGTTCAAAGTTTGCAATTGGTTGTTTTCACCTAGAAGTTTATGGCCTACATATATACATATAAAATCGAACTTTCATTGTCATAATATGATAGGCTACTTCCTAACTGTATTTGCAGTGGGCCCATATTTACTAAAATGGTTGGGTGCTTGCTTCAAAATAATATATTTTTTGATTTACCTCGAATAGAATTTCACTATATTTGAACATATTTTATACACACCGAAACTCTGTTGTGTAGAAGTCGTCAACATAAATACTATATATTCAATATAAACGTTATAAATCACATTCCAAATATCTTGCAGTAGCCTACCTGTAGCCAGATCGACAAACTTGAAATCAAACGGAATGTTTGTTTTCTTTGCAAAAATGAATACAGAGCGACATGGCTGAGAGTGCAGATCAAGATACAATTCCAACGGCATTTTCACAGATGTAGAAGGGATGTTATGTGCCGAATATCTTCCCAGCACCCGCTATCCTTTATGTTGGTATGGAGCCCCTCCCATATAGTCAAATGATTATAAAGGGTTCCGACAGTTCAATGTGGTGTCTGCTTCTGGTTGTTGGGGTCAGGCGTTGGCAACATTTTGTAAATGTTTATAAAATTATCCAGACAAAATAACTGAGCCATAAGGCGACTCTGTGCAATGGACCATGCTATGATTCAGTTATTATTTGCATATAGACTGTTTTATTATAATGTCATATAATAAGCAATGTCTCAGACAGTTATTGTTTGCGAGTCTGGATCATTTCATGAACACATTTTTGGGCATTCACTAAGTGTAATTTACATTTTTTTTATTGCAGTTGATAACTAGCGTTTGTCGATTTCACCACAGTATTGATCATGTTATAAGTAGGTCAAGTCTTTTGTTTGCTAAGATAATGGGCCTTTAAGACAGATTTGGGAGGAAGGCATAAGTCCAGAGACTCTCACCCAGGGACGTAACGCACCCCAAACATTTGAGGGATCACAAAGTACATGAGGATGGCATTTTGCATTTTATAAAAATCTGAAACAGCTTTTTTCCTACAATCTAGAGCCATAATTGTTATGCTTAATTCTATGTAAAAAATATATATTTGTATTTATATGTATATTTGTCTGCATAGCTAAGCATACCACTTGAGCTGTCTGTATTTTTTTTTAAATAAACTAAATATGCTTTTCTGCATCAATGCTGAAATCTGTGTAAAAGATTGAAAGGAATGTGAGTCTTATTCAGTACATTTAGTTATTGCATGCTTTTCTCAAGTCTACCAACCTTGCCAGCAGGTATGCCAGCTAAGATAGTTAGACAAGCTAACTACTCTAATTTGATAGCCTAAAATGGCTTCTTGGTAGTTAGTTATGAGGGTGGGAGATTAGGAACTTATCTGGGCTAGCTAAAGTCTACTTCAGAAAATTCCTAGATGGCTAGTGGTATTACAGAGAAACAACAACAACAAAACATTATGTGAAATTGTTATTATTTGAAACAGGACAAATCTTACAGGGCATGTTCCCCTGTGCCCGCTATGGGCATGACAACTCTGCTCTCAGCCCCCAGAGACAAGGGCCTGGTCTAGTAATGGTTTTGGTTAACTGACAGTCCATTTAAACTCTTTCATCTCCACTTGGAATGCAGTAGACTCCTGTAACATTTAGCAAATGAATAAATGGGCTCAACACCCTTGGAGAGTACATGCGTGTCCCTGATGACGGCATGTGAATATTGTCATTTTTGTTCAGCAGTGTCTCAGAACACCTGACATAGATAGCCCTATTGCCCAAGTGTCGGGTGTTTTTGTCACTTCCACTCTGCATATGCACCGTACTGTCAAATCAATTCAAATCACATTTTATTTGTCATACCCTTTTAAAAAAATAGAAAAATAATAACACGAGGAAGAACTACACAGTGAGTAACGATAACTCCGCTATATACGCAGGGTACCAGTAGCAAGTCGATGTGCAGCGGTACAAGGTAATTGAGGTAGATATGTACATATAGGTAGGGATAAATTGACTACGCAAGAGGATATATGTTAAGCAGTAGTAGCAGCGCATGCGATGAGTCAAAAAGGTTATTGCAAAAGGGGGTCAATGCAGATAGTCAGGTTAGCTATTTGGTTAACTATTTAACTAATTATTTAGCAGTCTTATAGCTTGGGGGTAGAAGCTGTTCAGGGTCCTATAGGTTCCAGACTTGCTTCGGCTACTGCTTGCCATGCGGTACCAGAGGGAACAGTCTATGACTTGAGTGGTTGGAGTCTTTGACAATTTTTACGGCCTTCCTCTAACACCTCTTGGTATAGAGGTCCTGGATGTCAGGGAGCTAGGTCCCAGGGGTGTACTGGGCCGTACGCACTAGAGGTAGACCAATTAATCGGAATGGGCGATTAATTAGGGCCTTTGTCAAGTTTTCATAACAACCGGAAATCGGTATTTTTGGACACCGATTTGGCAGATTTTTAAAATATATTTTTTACACCTTTATTTAATCTTTATTTAACTAGGCACGTCAGTTAAGAACACATTCTTAATTTCAATGACGGCCTAGGAATGGTGGGTTAACTGCCTCGTTCAGGAGCAGAACAACAGATTTTTACCTTGTCAGCTCGGGGGATTCAATCTTGCAACCTTACAGTTAACTAATCCAACGCTCTAACCACCTGATTACATTTCACTCCACGAGGAGCCTACCTGTTACGTGAATGCAGTAGAAGCCAAGGTAAGTTGCTAGCTAGCATTAAACGTATCTTATAAAAAACAAACAATCAATCAATCATAATCACTAGTTAACTACACATGGTTGATGATATTACTAGTTTATCTAGCGTGTCCTGCGTTGCATATGCAGTGCGTATCGTTGCTCCAATGTATACCTAACCATAAACATCAATGCCTTTCTTTGCAAGGCATTGGAAAACCTGGGTTGAATACTTGTTAACATTTCAGCTTCTCAGTTTTTATTAATTTGTAAACATTTCTAAAACATATTCTGGGGTATTGTGTATGTGTCACACCCTGACCATAGTTTATTTGTATGTTTCTATGTTTTGGTTGGTCAGGGTGTGATCTGAGTGGGCATTCTATGTTGGATGTCTTGTTTGTCTATTTCTATGTCTGGCCTGATATAGTTCTCAATCAGAGGCAGGTGTTAGTCATTGTCTCTGATTGGGAACCATATTTAGGTAGCCTGGGTTTCACTGTGTGTTGGTGGGTGATTGTTCCTGTCTCTGTGTTTGTTGCACCAGATAGGGCTGTTTCGGTTTTCCACGTTTCTTGTTTTTGTATTGTTTGTGGTTCATCTTCATTAAAGATGTATCTAACAAACCACGCTGCATTTTGGTCCGATCCTTGTTCCACCTCTTCGTCAGAGGAGGAGTTAGAAGAAACCCGTTACAGTATGTGACTAAAAAATATATACATTTTATAAATTCTAAATTCAGGCTGTAACACAACAAAATGTGTAAAAGTCAAGGGGTGTGTAAAACTTTCTGATTGCACTGTACACAATAATACATGCAAATATGTTCATACTGTAAGCATAGATTAGCATTTACAGATGAACCAATATTAACATGAGTTGAGTATTAGGCTGCTGTACAGAGAATGTTACTCACACAGACTGGAGTTTGAAACAGACCTAACATGTTATTAAGCCTAAGGTTTATATATCACCTCTTAGGATTTATAGCTGGCCCTCTCTGTAAAGACCAGTGTGATTTTTCTCAGTGTTGCTCACAGGTGATATTAAACAGAAACCCTTTCCTGAGAAGGGAATACAAGGTCCTGAAGACATCACACTGGTGTTTGCCATTTGAAACAGACTGAGGCAGAGAGGCCTAATGCAGCCAAGCTTTAAAATTCATTTCACCCCCACCCAGCGGATGATCTCACTGGAGAGCAATGCAGCGCACCATTTGGAGTCAAAATTCTAAACATACAGCAGAGGAAATCGATCCATTCCAACATTATATAATCTGTGCATCTGTTTAACAAACAATAGCTTCAATTCATAGTACATTGGGTAAAGCTATATTTTTAGGTTCAAGGGCAAAATACTACAACAAAAGTATATTTTATGTGCTGTAGTTAGTGGAGCATAATGCTTGCAATAGTCCATACTATTCATTGAGTTCATGTCACCTGAACAAAGGTATTCACCTCATCATGTATCTGTCTGACCAACAGGGGGCCAATGAGGTAGGTGAGATGAGGTGGTTGAGAGGGACGCTGAGGTCAGTGTTCAGCCACCTGGTGTCACACCCTGACCATAATTTGCTTTGTATGTTTCTATATTTGGTTTGGTCAGTGTCTGATCTGAGTGGGCATTCTATGTTGTGTGTCTAGTTTGTCTGTTTCTATGTCTGGCCTGATATGGTTCTCAATCAGAGGCAGTTGTTAGTCATTGTCTCTGATTGGGAACCATATTTAGGTAGCCTGTTTGGTGTTGGGTTTTGTGGGTGATTGTTCCTGTTCCTTGTTCCTGTGTTAGTTTGCACCAGTTTAGGCTGTTTCGGTTTTCACGTTAAGTTTATTGTTTTTGTATTGATTCGTGTTCCTTTTTTTCATTAAAACATGAATCTAAATAGCCACGCCGCATTTTGGTCCGACTCTCCTTCACATAAAGAAAACCATTACAGAATCACCCACCACAACAGGACCAAGCGGCGTGACAACAGGCAGCAGGAGCAGCACGGTGGCGTGGATGGAAGCCCGAGAGTCAGCCCCAAACATTTATTGGGGGGGCTCACAGGAAGTATGGCGAAGCCAGGTAGGAGACCTGCGTCAACTTCCTGTGGTTACCGGGGGGCTAGAGAGACCGGGCAGGCACTGTGTTATGCTGTGAAGCGCACGGTGTCCCCAGTGCGGGTGCATAGCCCAGTGCGGTACATTCCAGCTCCGCGTATCGGCTGGGCTAGAGTAGGCATCGAGCCGAGTGCCATGAAGCCGGCTCTATGTATCTGGTCTCCAGTGCGTCTCCTTGGGCCGGCTTACATGGCACCAGCCTTGCGCATGGTGTCCCCGGTTCGCCTGCATAGCCCAGTGCGGGCTATTCCACCTCGCCGCACTGGCAGGGCGACCGGGACCATTCAACTGGGTAAGGTTGGACAGGCTCGGTGCTCAAGAGCTCCAGTGCGCCTGCACGGTCCGGTCTATCCGTCACCACCTCCACGCACCAGCCCTCCGGTGGCAGCCCCCCCGCACCAGGCTGTCTCTCCGGCTCATCCTCAAAGGTGCTCCCGCCTGTCCAGCGCTGCCGGAGCCTTCCTCCTCTCCAGCGCTGCCGGAGTCTCCCGCCTGTCCAGCGCTGCCAGAGCCTTCCTCCTCTCCAGCGCAGCCAGAGTCTCCCTCCTATTTGGCGCTGCCAGAGCTCCCGTCCCTCATTCCAGAGGTGCCAGAGCTACTCAGTCCAGCGCTGCCAGAGCCTTCCTCTCCAGCGTTGCCGGAGCTTCCCGTCTGCCCAGTGCCATCAGAGTCATCAGTCTGCCCAGCGCCATCTGAGCTACCCGTCTGCCCAGCGCCATCTGAGCCACCCGTCTGCCCAGCGCCGCCTGAGCCACCCGTCTGCCCAGCGCCGCCTGAGCCACCCGTCTGCCCAGCGCCACCTGAGCCACCCATCTGCCCAGCGCCGCCAGTGCCGCCAGTCTGCCCAGCGCCGCCAGTGCTGCCAGCCCAGAGGCGCCAGAGCCCCTCAGCCCAGAGCCCCTCAGCCCAGAGGCGCCAGAGCCCCTCAGCCCAGAGGCGCCAGAGCCCCTGCCCCTCTGTCCAGAACCCCTGCCCCTCTGTCCAGAGCTTCCGCCCATCTCTGTCCAGAGCTTCCTCCCCTCTGTCCCGAGCTTCCGCCCCTCTGTCCTGAGCTTCCGCCCCTCTGTCCCGAGCAGCCCCTCAGTCCAGTGGGGTCATGTAGTAGGGTCGCCATGGTTAGGAGGCCAAGGAAGCGGACAAGGTGGCGGACTAAGACTATGGTGAAGTGGGGGCCACGTCCAGCACCAGAGCCGCCACCGTGGACAGATGCCCACCCAGACCCTCCCCAATAGGTTCAGGTTTTGCGGCCGAGAGTCCGCACCTTGGGGGGGGGGGGTACTGTCACACCCTGACCATAGTTTGCTTTGTCCGGCCTGATATAGTTCTCAATCAGAGGCAGGTGTTAGTCATTGTCTCTGATTGGGAACCATATTTAGGTAGCCTGTTTGGTATTGGGTTTTGTGGGTGATTGTTCCTGTTCCTTGTTCCTTTTTATTTTTTTATTTCACCTTTATTTAACCAGGTAGGCTAGTTGAGAACAAGTTCTCATTTGCAACTGCGACCTGGCCAAGATAAAGCATAGCAGTGTGAACAGCTGCAGCGATCAGTTAGCTGCTCAGATAGCAGATGTTTGAAGTTGGTGAGGGAGATAAAAGTCTCCAACTTCAGCGATTTTTGCAATTAGTTCTAGTCACAGGCAGCAGAGAACTGGAACAAAAGGCGGCCAAATGAGGTGTTCCTGTGTTAGTTTGCACCAGTTTAGGCTGTTTCGGTTTTCAAGTTACGTTTATTGTTTTTGTATTGATTCGTGTTCCTTTTTTCATTAAAACATGAATCTAAATAGCCACGCCGCATTTTGGTCCGACTCTCCTTCACACCAAGAAAACCGTGACACCTGGCCCTGGTTCAAGAGAGAAACTTAGTAGTGACACAGTTATAAACAGTAATCAAGAAGGATGGGCAGTGGGCACAACACTGGATTATTGGGAATCTATTTCCTGGAAGTTCTTACCTTCTTGTTGGGTGTCCACGCAAGTCTTCAAGTCCTTGAAAAGCTTTAGTTAGTTTTAGTCAGCAATTTCAAAGTCATTCACACACACAAGCACGCACGCACGCACGCACGCACGCACACACACACACACACATCTCTTTATACTATAACTTTCTGTTAACAAGCCCACTGTGGTTTGTGTGTTGTAATTCTCTTTCAGAAAAATTAGATTTATTAGGGCTTTTTCCCTTTGCCAACCTACCTGTATGTCAGTAATTAAATAGACTAGCCCTGTTGAACTCCCCAATCCTGTTATTTAATGCCCATCCTTACTGAAATGAACTTAAATAGAGTTTGAATGCCTTTCTGTGGCTTAAATGCCATGCTGTGGCTTTTGCAGCTTTTTTTGTGGCTGGTGTGACTGTTGTCAACTTGGAGATGGGCACCACTCCTAGGACCAACGTTTGGGTTATGAGAGTTGTTGTGACACATTATTTCCAAAATCAAACACACAAATGGTGAATGAGCTGTTGTTATATGGAAACAATCGCACAACTTGTTGCAAACGAAATGTATGTAGCCTACAGCATGTGTCATTACCAGTTGGCTGAAATGAATAGCCACACGTGTATTAATATCAATCCCAAAATAAACCAACACCTTCAAGTGCGTTGTTGAAATATTTATTGATGAATAACACATTTGAGTTTCACATAAGTAATTTTTTCCAAAGAGAAAATGTATTAGTTTCCTATTCTTTCAATTGCAGGTAGATCATCCGTTTTGAATCCAGCACAAAATGGGTTAAATGTTACGTTGTTGCGGGTGGTATTATCACTCCAGAGTCCAGACTATAAAACGCGTATTTGAAGAAAGAACAAAGAATCAGAACCTATATAAGAGCCCACAAGAAGCTGCGCCGTCACTCTTCGGCTGAAGAGAGAGCTGAAGAAAGAGCTGTCCACAGGTCCAGAAGATGATGATAATGATGCAGACTTCTGTCCTATCTTGCGTCTTTACGCTGCAATGCCTCCGAAGCATGCATTGTTCGCCAGTGCCCGAAGCAATCAGGTACAAAGCGACGCCGGTGAGTGCAGAATACTTTAGTTGTATTACTTTTTCTTTGTTTGATAATATCTTTCAGCAGACACAAATAGCTTGATAGTGCAATTACTGGAAGTTTCATCGGTGTTGCAAGTTACTGCCAATTATTATTAGTGCATTCCCAATTCACATGCTATTTCAAATCATGCACACATGAGAGTGCAGAAAAGTTCTTGATTATGATTCGCCCTGGTTGACCGACACCAACCTGCTAAACGTTTAAAACCCATCTGTCAAAACAAATAATCTTGTAGATTTTATGCTCAGTAATTATTAGAAGGGCTCTATGTCAATACTTACACGGAACCCAAACCGGCTGCGCGCGTGCGCTATCGTTCATAAATGTATTTTTAAGCATTAAACATGTATGGCTAGTTAGCTTGCTCTTGCTAGCTAATTTGTCCTATTTAGCTAGCTTGCTGTTGCTAGCTAATTTGTCCTGGGATATAAACATTGAGTTGTTATTTTACCTGAACTGGAAAAAAAATGAAAACATTTTTTTTTTTAAATCTGAACTGCACAAGGTCCTCTACTCCGACAATATACCTACACATAAAACGGCCAACCGAATCGTTTCAAGTCATCTCTCCTCCTTCCAGGCTTTTTCATCTTTGAACTTATATGGTGATCACATCTAAACTTTCATAGTTTTACCACGACTACTGGCAAAACAGTTCGTCTTTCAATCACCCACGTGGGTATAACCAATGAGGAGATGGCGCGTGGGTTCCTGCTTCTATAAAACAATGAAGAGATGGGAGAGGCAGGACTTTCAGCTCGATCTGCGTCAAAAATAGGAATGACTTCTATTTTAGCCCTTGGCATCGCAGACCCATGTTGGTGCACACGAGCAGTGTGGATGCAATAATTGAATAACATGGATTTCTAAATGTTTTTTTATTTATTTCACCTTTATTTAACCAGGTAGGCTAGTTGAGAACAAGTTCTCATTTACAACTGCGACCTGGCCAAGATAAAGCATAGCAGTGTGAACAGACAACACAGAGTTACACATGGAGTAAACAATTAACAAGTCAATAACACAGTAGACCAAAAAAAAAAAAAAAAAGGGAGTCTATATACATTGTGTGCAAAAGGCATGAGGAGGTAGGCGAATAATTACAATATTGCAGATTAACACTGGAGTGATAAATGATCAGATGATCATGTACAGGTAGAGATATTGGTGTGCAAAAGAGCAGAAAAGTAAATAAATAAAAACTGTGGGGATGAGGTAGGTGAAAATGGGTGGGCTATTTACCAATAGATTATGTACAGCTGCAGCAATCGGTTAGCTGCTCAGATAGCTGATGTTTGAAGTTGGTGAGGGAGATAAAGGTCTCCAACTTCAGCGATTTTTGCAATTCGTTCCAGTCACAGGCAGCAGAGTACTGGAACGAAGGCGGCGAATGAGGTGTTGGCTTTAGGGATGATCAGTGAGATACACCTGCTGGAGCGCGTGCTACGGATGGGTATTGCCATCGTGACCAGTGAACTGAGATAAGGCGGAGCTTTACCTAGCATGGCCTTGTAGATGACCTGGAGCCAGTGGGTCTTGCGACGAATATGTAGCGAGGGCCAGCCGACTAGAGCATACAAGTCGCAGTGGTGGGTAGTATAAGGTGCTTTAGTGACAAAACGGATGGCACTGTGATAAACTGCATCCAGTTTGCTGAGAAGAGTGTTGGAAGCAATTTTGTAGATGACATCGCCGAAGTCGAGGATCGGTAGGATAGTCAGTTTTACTAGGGTAAGCTTGGCAGCGTGAGTGAAGGAGGCTTTGTTATGGAATAGAAAGCCGACTTTTGATTTGATTTTTGATTGGAGATGTTTGATATGGGTCTGGAAGGAGAGTTTCTAAATGTATTTTGCGTCGCTTGCGCACCCGACGTGTTCGGTCTGGTCAGCATGTTAGTGTTAAGATGATGAACCTGTGCAGTGGACAAAGTGTCATATCTTTCGAAGATGACCGATATGAAAAGAGTATATTACAACATCATATTTTAAAGTGGCAGTCAGCAGTTGCTACATCCATTTTTGGACTTATACAGTTGTGATATGTATCCATTGATTTTTTAAGAATGTAATTTATAAATGACTTATGAGCTTAGATTAAGGTACCCGATCAAACCCTAAAATATAAGTTTGTTTCACTTGAATGTTTGTTAATAACAAAGTAAATGTAACAAACACTATATAGCCTTAAAACATGGTTAAAACTATACTTTTGATGTCAAGGATGATCAGTCCTTGCATTCATAGCTCTGTGTATGAATTTGAGAGTGGTTACATGTTTCCAGCCCGTCCCTCAGCTTTTTACCGAAACAGGTCTGGGAGAAGCTTTATTATTGTTTCAATTGCTGATTTGCCCTTTAAACACTGCCTCATTAATCCTAAACAAAAATATGTATCTGTCAAACACATAACCCTCCCAGGATGGGACTAAGTCTAAGCAATGTGGCATTTAGAAACTTCACAGAGCCACTGCCACGACATCAACACTGACATCTAAAAGGCTTTTATTTTCAACCTTCATACAATGTTAATTGATCTGATATGTAACATTTGTGCTACCATGGCACAACTGAAAGTCCTGCAGGGTATGGGCGTGTGGTAAATAGAGAAGGTAATTGAGTTCTTGTCTCCGCAGGGCAGGAAACGATAATAACTGGTCTGTAAAGACATTTTGTCAACAACTCTGTGAATGAGAGGATAAAGAGGGAAGCTCCACATTGCCATTGGGGGTGTTTTATTGTCCAAATTGATGTTTTAGATTATATATTGCTAATAACTTGCAATATTAGCCTACTGTCTCAATGACAGAGATTATTGGCTTCTTGATGAAAACTGGAAAAAATGCAAACTCATTAATTTGAGAATGTTTGAGGTAGCCTACTCTAAACCAACTGTATGAAGGACCAAGTATGACAAACGTCCCCTCAATGTCATGGAGGAAAAGTTGTTAGTTTAGTTTCTACTCTCTTCCTTTACCGAAATTACTTGCAGCTGCGATGGCAACACAAGCAAATAATAATTAATTGTTATGTCTAGTTGTTAACTGAACTGGAAAGCATAATCTGTAGTTTTGTCAATTTGTTTCCCATTGTTGACAAAAGAGTGAGTGATTATACAAGCAGGGACAAGTTTCTCTGTATCTGGGTCAGGAAACACAGAGCCTGTTTGCTCTCACAGGGAAAATGAAGGGAAAATAATACGATGGGCTCAATGTTTGGATATCCCTTTGTGAATAAAAGCCATGTCCCTTGGTTTTTCTTCCTGTTTTGCTCCATTAGTTCTGTCCTCTGGCCAAACTGACTGCCAGACACCCATGAGACTGGAAGTGACATCAAAGATTACTAGCCTCAGTTTCCATAGCATTCCATAGCATCCACCTATTGAATTAAGTCACAGCAGGGCAGAAAACCCAGTTAATGTGTGATCAGGTCATGCAAGGTGAGGGTGGCATTATCCCCCTAATTCTCTGCTTGGCAGATAGAGAGTCTGGAAGCCTGAGGTCTCAGTGGAGGAAGTTTGTTTGCCAGGAAAGATAAAAGAGCACAGTAAGAACCCAGGAGATTTGCAACCTATTTTCTATTGCCTGGTGTTACTGATTGTGGCTGATGTATTGGATTAAGGAGGATAAGGAGGCAGATACCAAGGCATGTGTTGATAGTGGTGCATCTATCTTTCACCTCATCAGTTGAATCTTCTATCCTGTTATAGTGAAACAGTTTGTCTGTATTTACTCAGTAGTATACATACCCTCTCCAAATCAAGACCATATCCGATGCATTGTGTAAACATTACCAAGTTGCTCCGTTTGCAGACGATGTCCTCTAGTATTGTTCCTATATGAAAGGGTTTAAGTGTCCTCCTTTTTTACAAATTCTTACAAGAACTGACAATGTCCACATTTTATAATGTCTAGGCTTTAGGATACTTGTATACTTGTACAGACATGTTGAGTTGTGCTCTTTGAATACCACTCTGTCACTCCACTGCAGTGACTCACAGATCTTGTCAGCACTGTAACCAGAAGCTAGATGTGTCCATACATGTAATGGATCCCCCTCCCAAAACACGTTGGTTCACAAACACAATGATAAAACATCCTGAGTCACTTAGAGCCCTCTTTTGAAGGGTGAACTACTTCGTAAATGGCATCTTGCATAGTCATCAGGACAGAAGATGATGGACTGACTGTGTCTCCCAGGGCTTAGCTGAGAAACACTGTGCCAGAGACTCCTATAAGGATATCCTCTGTCTGCTCTCAGATGATGTGGGAACACGCAAACCGGCTGCAGACAAGTCAATATTGTCTGGGGACCTCTGCTCCTCCAATAGCTCTACTACCCAGAGTGGTCATCTATGTAGCTGGTGAGATGAATCAGGCGCAGGACAGCAGATATGAGTAATGAAAGCAATTTTCCTCAAATATATATATTTATACACGTCGTATAAATACAGACCGCAATACAATAAACAATTACTCACAAACAAACATGGGGGAACAGAGGGTTAAATAATGAACAAGTAATTGGGGGATTGAAACCAGGTGTGTAAGACAAAGACAAAAGAAATGGAAAATGAAAAGTGGATCGACGATGGCTAGAAGACCGGTGACGTCGACCTCCGAATACCGCCCGAACAAGGAGAGGGATCGACTTCGGCGGAAGTTGTGACAGTACCCCCCCCTTGACGCGCGGCTCCAGCAGCGCTCCGAAACTGACCTCGGGGACAACCCGGAGGACAAGGCGCAGGGTGATCTGGATGGAGACAGTGGAACTCCTGCAGCAACGAAGGGTCCAAGACGTCCGGCACTGGCGGTAGGAACCTCCCCCACCTCAGACTCCTAGAGTGGACCGGCCACCACAGGCCTGAGGAGAGACACATGGAACGAGGGATTAATACGGTAATCTGGGGGAAGCTGTAACCTCTAGCATACCTCGTTCAGTCTCCTCTGGACTTTGAATGGCCCTACAAACCACGGACCCAGCGTCCGGCAGGGCAGGCGGAGGGGCAGATTTTGGGTCGAGAGCCAGACCCGGTCCCCCAGTGCGAACACCGGGGCCTCACTGTGGTGGCGGTCGGCACTCGCCTTCTGCCACCTCACGGCCCGTTGCAGGTGCACATGGATGGGCTCCCAGGTCTCCTCTGAGCGCTTAAACCATTCGTCCACTGCAGGGGCTTTGATCTGGCTCTGATGCCAAGGTGCCAGAACCGGCTGATACCCCAGTACGCACTGGAAGGGAGAGAGGTTAGTGGAGGAGTGGGGAAGTGAGCTCGGGGCCATCTCTGCCCAAGGGATGAACGCCACGTGCCCATTACTCTTGGGGTGAAAACCTGAGATGAGGCTGACCGAGACCCCCAGACGTTACATGAACGCTCTCCAGAACCTGGACGTGAACTGATCAGAGACTATGTCCTCAGGCACCCCGTAGTGCCGGAAGACGTAAGTGAACAGGGCCTCCGCAGTCTGTAGTGCCGTAGGGAGACCGGGCAAAGGGAGGAGATGGCAGTACTTAGAAAACCGATCCACAACGACCAAGATTGTGGTGTTGCCCTGCGAGGGAGAAATATCCGTCAAGAAGCCCACCGACAGGTGCGACCACAGCCGTTGTTGAACGGGTAGGGGTTGTAACTTCCCTCTGGGCAGGTGCCTGGGAGCCTTGCACTGGGTGCCCACTGAGCAGGAGGAAACATAAACCCTCACGTCCTTGGCCAAGGTGGACCATCAGTACTTCCCACTAAGGCAACGCACCGTCTGACCAATGCAAGGATGACCAGAGGAGGGTGACATGTGGGCCCAAGAGATCAAACGGTCGCGGACAGCAGACGGATCGTACAGGCGCCCAGCTGGACACTGTGGGGGAGTGGGCTCTGTGCGTAACGCCCGCTCGATATCCGCATCCAGCTCCCACACCACCGGTGCCACCAGGCAAGAGGCCGGAAGTATGGGAGTGTGATCCATGGACCGCTTCTCTGTGTCAATACATCCGGGACAGTGCATCTGCCTTAGCATTCTGGGAACCTGGTCTGTAGGACAGAGCCCAACATGGCCCACCTTGCCTGGCGAGGATTCAGTCTCCTCACCGCCCGGATGTACTCCAGATTGCGGTGGTCAGTCCAGATGAGGAAAGGGTGTTTAGCCCCCTCAAGCCAATGTCTCCACGCCTTCAGAGCCTTGACAACAGCCAACAGCTCCCGGTCCCCCATATTCATATTTTCGCTCCTCCGGGCTGAGATTCTTCGAAAAGAAAGCACAGGGGCGGAGCTTTGGTGGCGTACCCGAGCGCTGAGAGAGCACGGCTCCTATCTCAGCCTTGGATGCGTCCACCTTCACTATGAACGCCAAAGAGGCATCAGGATGGGCCAGCACGGGAGCCGAGGTAAACAGAGCCTTCAGGTGACCAAAAGCCCTGTCCGCCTCAGCCGACCACTGCAGTCGTACCGGTCCCCCCTTTAGCAGTGAGGTAATGGAAGCCACTACCTGACCAAAACCTTGGATAAACCTCCGGTAGTAGTTGGAAAACCCTAGAAACCCCTGCACTTCCTTTACCGTGGTGGGAGTCGGCCAATTACACACGGCTGAAATGCGGTCACTGTCCATCTCCACCCCTGAAGTGGAAATGCGGTACCCTAGGAAGGAGACGGACTGTTGGAAGAACAGACATTTCTCGTGCTCCAACAGTCGGCCAAGCACCCTGCGCACCAGGGACACATGCTCTGCACGTGTAGCGAAGTATATCAGAAAGTCGTTGATATACAGTGCCTTGCGAAAGTATCCAAATCCGGCTTTAAACTTCTTCACAACATTATCTCGGACCTGCCTGGTGTGTTCCCTATTTCGTCATGATGCTCTCTGCGCTTTTAACAGACCTCTGAGACTATCACAGTGCAGGTGCATTTATACGGAGACTTGATTACACACAGGTGGATTGTATTTATCATCATTAGTCATTTAGGTCAACATTGGATCATTCAGAGATCCTCACTGAACTTCTGGAGAGAGTTTGCTGCACTGAAAGTAAAGGGGCTGAATAATTTTGCACGCCCAATTTTTCAGTTTTTGATTTGTTAAAAAAGTTTGAAATATCCAATAAATGTCGTTCCACTTCATGATTGTGTCCCACTTGTTGTTGATTCTTCACAAAAAAATACAGTTTTATATCTTTATGTTTGAAGCCTGAAATGTGGCAAAAGGTCGCAAAGTTCAAGGGGGCCGAATACTTTCGCAAGGCACTGTATACACCACTACACCCTGCCCGTGCAGATCCCGGAAAATCTCGTCAACAAAGGCCTGGAAGACTGATGGAGCATTCATCAACCCGTACGGCATGATGAGGTACTCATAGTGCCCTGAGGTGGTACTAAATGCCGTCTTCCACTCGGCCCCCTCCCGGATACGCACCAGGTTGTAAGCGCTCCTGAGATACAATTTTGTGAAGAAGCGCGCCCCGTGCATTGACTCGATCGCACTGGCTATGAGAGGCAGCGGGTAGCTGTACCTCACTGTGATCTGATTGATACCCCGATAGTCAATACACGGGCGCAGACCTCCATCCTTCTTCTTCACAAAAAACGAAACTCGAGGAGGCAGGTGAAGTGGAGGGCCGAATGTATCCCTGCCCCAGGGATTCGGAGACATATGTTTCCATAGCCGCAATCTCCTCCTGTGACAGGGGATACACGTGACTCCTGGGAAATGCTGCGTCTACCAGGAGATTTATCGCACAATCCCCCCGTCGATGGGCTGGTTATTGAGTCACCTTCTTCTTACAGAAGGCGAGAGCCAAATCTGCATATTGCGAGGGGATGCGCACGGTGGAGACCTGGTCTGGACTTTCCACCGTAGTCGCACCGATGGAAACTCCTACACACCTCCCTGAGCACTCTCGTGACCACCCCTTGAGAGCCCTCTGTTGCCACGAAATAGTGGGGTCATGACAGGCCAACCAGGGTAGGCCCAGCCCCAGGGAAACGCAGGAGAATCAATAAGGAAGAGACTGGTTCTCTCCTTGTGACCCTCCTGCGTAACCATGCTTAGTGGAGCGGTGACCTCCCTAATCAGCCCTGACCCTAATGGTCGACTATCTAGGGCGTGCACAGGGAAGGCCATATCCACAGGAACAAGGGGGTCCCTAAACTATGAGCAAATGAACGGTCAATCAAATTCCCAGCGGCGCCTGAATCTATGAGTGCCTTATGCTGGGAATGCGGGGAAAACTCAGGAAATGTAATAAACAATAAACAAAATACATGTGAGCAACAGGGGGCTCTGGGTGAGCCTGGTGCCGACTCACCCGGGGTGACACGATAGTGCCCTGCCTGCTGCCTTGACGCCCTGAGGAACTTCCCCAGCAGTGTGCCCTCTGCAGTCACAGATGGTGCAGGGAATGGCCCCTTTTCCGGTCGCCCTAAGCGCAGCACCTCCCAGCTCCATGAGTGTCGGAGCGGAGGTGCTGGGGGATGGAACTGACAGGCCCCGATCCGGCCATCCGCGGGCAGCCAGCAGGGTGTCCAGACAGATGGACAGATCCACCAGAAGGTCCAACGTGAGGGTGGTGTCTCGGCAGGCCAATTCCCGACGAACGTCCTCGCGCAGACTGCATCGATAAGGGCCCTGTCGTTCCATCCCGTGCTGGCGGCCAGGGTCCGGAAAATCTGTGCGCTCCTAGTCCTCTGCCTCAGGTGGAACAGACGTTCACCCACCGCTCGACCCTTAGGCGGGTGGTCGAAAATTGCCTGAAAGCGGTGGGTGAACTCTGTAATGTTCCAGGGCTTTGCCTAAGAGGCAGGAGACGAGGGCAGACATGCTCTCACATCCCGACGGAGCCGGGTGGATGGCCGCCGGGTAGAGCTCCAGCTGGAGTAGGAACCCCTGACATCCGGCAGCTGTCCCATCATACTCCCCCGGGAGCTCAAGCGGATTCCCGCTGGGACCGGGTGAAGGAGGGGTGGACAGTGGGGCCTGTTGTAGTGGGGCTGGTGAAGGCGCTGGATGACCTCCTGCTCTCTCCCAATGATCCATCATCTGTAACACGCGATCCATGGCGGTGTTCAGACATTGCAACATGGTCCTCTACCTCCACCACAGGGAGGGCGACTACTCCTGCTGAATCTATTCAAAGGTGAGTAATTCTGTAATTACGTCTGTGTGTAGCTGGTGAGATGAGTCAGGCGCAGGACAGCAGATATGAGTAATGAAAGCAATTTTACTCAAATATATCACAATACACGTCAGAAGACGACACCACTGAACACCACGTGATGGGTATAGACAACATATGCACTGTCACAATCTTTATAACGAGTGGACCAAGATGCAGCGTGGTATGGTTCCATCCTCGTTATTAGGTAGTGAAACTCAAAGAAAACAATCAATCGCAAAACTACTATAGTGCTCACAGGCAACTATACATATTCAAGATCCCACAAAGCACAAAGGGGAAATGGCTGCCTAAATATGATCCCCAATCAGAGACAACGATAAACAGCTGCCTCTGATTGGGAACCATACCAGGCCAACATAGAAATATAATTACCTAGATGACCCACCCTAGTCACACCCCAACCTAACCAACATAGAGAATAAAAAGCTCACTATGCTCAGGGCGTGACATGCACAAATTTTAATGTGTCCAGACTGTCTGCTCAGTGGACATACATGCAGAAGAGCATATGCAGTACATGCCATAAATGTAAACAAAGACAGGCAATTTGAGGACAGTCAAAGCTTTCATAAGTTCATGGTACAACCCCTGTGACACCATGGAAGTGAACTTTGGCCATTACCCTGTTGGCAATCAGAGGGGAGGAGCTGTGCTTTCTCTCACCTCAGGGGCTAGACTGATCCTTTTGACAGATGGGAGGGAGTTATTGTCAGCAACTTGTCAACAGCACTAATTTCTCTTCTCATTTCCCTTTTTGAAATATGTTGAGTGCACACTCCTCCTGCTTGTTAGCCACGCTTTACAATGCACTGTAGATAGCCCACACTCCCATTCTCATGCAGTTGGGTATACATCTTATTGCCAAACTAGATTAGAGTGCAAGCCCAAGATCCATATATTAGGGTTAAATTACAAAGTGAAATGCAGGCGGAATGACTGAGAGTTCTGCTGCCTAGTGTTTCTTCCTTGATTGGGGCACATAACTCAGGGTAAGGCCCTCTCGTTTTGTGGTCTGGAGCACATTCCACGAATCCTGCTGGGCATTGTTCCCATTATCCCACAACTCCACAACACTAAAGCCTCACAAAGCAGTAGGCTACCAGAGGGAGGACTGGCTTGACACAATGACAGAATAATTAGGACTTATGTCTGATTATCGTTCATCTAGAGTACGCTACACTCTTAGAGAAATATTTGCTATCTAGAACCTTAAAGGGTTATTCCGCTGTCCCCATAGGACAGCGATCATCAACTAGATTCAGCCGCGAGACTATTTGTTCTGGAGCGGATGGTAGGAAGGCCTGAACATAATTACAAATATTTTGTAGACTGCAAATTGACAGCAAGAAGCTCAAACATAATAATAATTTCAAACCTTGCTTACATTTGTATACGGTCACATGTCTCTCTATTATGCATGGGAATTCTTAAATTAAAATCACTTGGAGCTGATTTCCTGTTGTTTTTACAGTCTTTTATGTCCAACAATGAAATTCCACAATGAATTTTTTTTTTTTACTCAGAAAAGTTGTGGGGCCTAATAAAACCACCCGGCCCGCAGGCCGCCAGTTGGGGAACCCTGCCATAGGAGAACCCTTTTGGGTTCCATGTACAACCCTTTCCACAGAGGGTTCTATTTGGAACCCAAAGGGGTTCTAACTGAAACCAAAAAGGGTTCTAACCTGGAACCAAAAAGGGTTCTCCTATGGGCGCAGCAGAAGAACCCTTTTGGAACCCTTTTTTCTAAGAGTGTAGAATACGCTACACCCTCGTGTTCTTAGTGCATTAAGAAATCCAATGTGTTTTACAGTAGCAGTTTCAGAGGAAATGTAAAGACATTTGTGATCATGAAGAGCACCCCAATGCTTCCTGAATTGCAAAGCTGTAAAAGGCCTTGAATTGTACAACTTCAAAAAGCCATGGAGACGCTGTGCCACTGACAGTATTTCTCCTCTCTGTAATTTATGCTTGAGGTAGGAGGTGATGAGCAAAGTCATTTCCTCTGGGTTCTGCAGGGGGTATTTACTGTAATAGTTCCTATGTGTAATGATAACTGACAGTAAAGTAAGCTACAAGCCCACTCCAAGTCCACAAGGGAAACACTCTCTGACAGGCAATTTTTGTTTGTTTACTTATTTCCAATTATTATTGACCTCTCATACTCCCACTCTCAGAGATACTAGCAATCATGTTAAAGGGAAACTTCAATTTTTTTCAACTTCATATTCATAATCTCCAGCACCACCCCAATATCAATATATGTGAAAATGGTGCTTTTCTATGTTTTGTAGTAAAATAGGTAGAGGAAGATAAGTGTTTCTAATGACATAATCTGTATGCATGTGAGTAGGCATTGCCTACTAATTGCCTACTAATTGTCTACTAATCTTTCCCTATCTATTTTACTACAAAACATAGGAATGCACCATTTTCACATATGTTGATGTTAGGGTGGTGCTGGAGATGATGAATGTGAAGTAGAATGTTTTTTTTATTTTTTTACATGTCCCTTTAAGGCAATGTCAGTGCATGCATGGATTCCAATAAAGTGCAATGCATTAGGATACATATTTGCACCAAATCTATTGTTTTCTAATGTGTTTTAATTAAAGTTGTTCATCCTTATAAGTGACACTTTGGTAAACATGTTATCTAATAAATGTTGCTCATGATCCTGCTGTTTCAAAGGGATGGCTCCAGAGGTTTGATCTCCATGACCTAAAGAAGAGAGGAAGAGTGGCCCATCCTCAGGACACACTCAAAGACACAGCCTTGGCCATAGGAGACCCTGTAAAAGCAGCACTGGTAACTAACAACACTGAGGAGTCTAACCGCCCCCGGTGTGGCGTCCCTGACTACCCCACACTGAAGGATGTCATCTACAGGGGGAGACACAGGCAGAAACGCTTTGTCCTGTTTGGGGGGCGCTTGGAGAAAACTGACCTCACCTACAAGTAAGGATGATAATATTATTATTGTTATTATTATTATTATTATTATAGCATATCCACACTCTTGTACAGCTTGAGATGGACTTGGTCCCAACAAAGGAAATAGTATTTGTATCCTGTTTTGGTGCATATTTGCCTGTGTTGGTGGGAAAGGTACTGTATGTTCAGAATCCAGTGTTACTCTATCCATCATTAGTCTCCTGTTTTGGTCATAAAGTAGCTTTTATGGTATTACTGTTTCTCCTTCTGAGACTCACTGTATGGATTCTCTGGGCTGGGCTGTCTGTCGACTGACTGCTGCCTCTTTGTCTGTGTCTACCCTGGTTCCTCTCATTGTGGCTGTTCTTTATCAAAATGCAATGGAATTTAAGAAGCCGTTCAGAGAGAGGAGAGGGGAAGCAATGATGGGCTAATGAGACTTTACAGATGAAGTAAACTGGAAGGAACAGGACTATAATACACTGTTATTTTACAGAGCCTGAGGGTCTATGTAACAGCACACCTATCTGTTGATTTGATGGTTAGATATCAAATGAGAGGGAGGTTCTAGGTATGCAACAAGGCTGGTAGTCTCTGGTGTGTTTCTACAGGCTACAGACTATGGTGTGTGTGTGTGTGCATGTGTGCGTGGAGTTTACGTCCTTTGATTTATATCTGTTTATATCTATACATCTTTCTTCCTCAGAGTGGTTCGTTTTCCCTGGCAGATGAGCGAAGATAAAGTGCGGCGTGTCCTGCTGGAAGCCCTGAGAGTGTGGAGTGAGGTCACACCCCTCACATTCACTGAGGTCAGCAGTGGAAAGGCTGACATTGTCATTGACTTCACTAGGTACGCATGTGTGTACATTATGTGTTTTCAAATGTCCGATTTTAAGTTACTGCTCAGCCAGCGATTTCCTGATATGGATCTCTACTGTAGTTACTGGCATGGAGATAACCTGTCCTGATATGGATTTCTACTGTAGTTACTGGCATGGAGATAACCTGCCCTGATATGGATCTCTACTGTAGTTACTGGCATGGAGATAACCTGTCCTGATATGGATTTCTACTGTAGTTACTGGCATGGAGATAACCTGCCCTGATATGGATCTCTACTGTAGTTACTGGCATGGAGATAACCTGCCCTGATATGGATCTCTTCTGTAGTTACTGGCATGGAGATAACCTGCCCTCATGTGGATCTCTACTGTAGTTACTGGCATGGAGATAACCTGCCCTCATATGGATCTCTACTGTAGTTACTGGCATGGAGATAACCTGCCCTGATATGGATCTCTACTGTAGTTACTGGCATGGAGATAACCTGCCCTTTGACGGACCTGGGGGCATTCTAGCCCATGCCTTCTTCCCCAAGACCCACAGGGAGGGCGACATCCATTTTGACTATGATGAGGCGTGGTCCCTTGGCAACTACATGGGTGAGTGTTTTCTTGGCAGGGAACATGCAGGAAATATGGAGAGTTGATTTACATAGAGCTCTATGTAAAATGAATAAAGTCAGGAGGTATTTCTACAGTTGTAGTGTATTATCCCTGGAGGTGTGACCCTCGCCTTGACTCTACTGCAGGCACAGACCTCCTCCAAGTGGCTGCTCATGAGTTCGGGCATGTTCTTGGCCTGCAGCACTCCCAGGAACCGGGCGCAGTGATGTCCCCCTATTACAGCTTCTCCTATCCCCTGGAGCTGAGCGAGGATGACAAGCTGGGGATCCAATACCTGTATGGCCCTCGTCCACATGTCCAGCCCCCATCTCCACCCCAGCCACTGCCACAAATCACTACAGATACCAATGAGATCATTAGTAGTATTGTGAGTGTTAATCTCTTTGGAGGTGCTACACAGGCAGATAATCACAATATAAGACACACAATACAACTGAGATACTAGCCACACAAGAATAAACGTGATACGACAGTATGGAAATGCATTACACTCTTGGAAAAAAGGGTTTCAGAAGGATTCTTCGGCTCTCCCCAGAGGAGAACCATTTTTGGTTCCAGGTATAACTCTTTTGGGTTCCATGTAGAACCCGCTGTGGAAAGGATTCTATATGGAAACCAAACGGGTTCTACCTGTAAATAAAAAGGGTTCTTCAAAGGGTTATCCTATGGGGACAGCTGAACAACCCTTATTGGTTCTAGATAGCACAGTTTCTTCTAAGAGTCCAGTGGTCCTCTTTCTGTCTCCAGCCTGATGCCTGCCAGACAGACTTCGATGCTGTGTCTATGATTCGCGGAGAGCTGTTTTTCTTTAAGTCACGCTATGTGTGGCGCATTCGGGAGGGGCGGCTGGAGGCAGGCTACCCCGCGCTGGCATCCCGCCATTGGAGGGGGATTCCAGAGAGCATTGATGCAGCCTTTGAAGACCAATCAGGGAATATCTGGTTCTTTCAAGGTGGGTGACATAGATATTGTGCTGTGGTTAGTTATATTTTACAAGTGTAGGATTAGTAGGTAAGCCCCAAGTTGAAAACTAACAGGTTAACATACATGTAGGCAGACAAGCAGGAAAACAACTACATTATAGCTTTATGAGCTTTTTGGTTAGCCAGAAAAGTGTTATTCTGCAACTTTAAGTAGGGCATGTCAAGACTGTTGAATAGGCAAGAGTTATGGAAACTATGAAAACATAGCCCAGATCCCACAGCAGGGGCATCTACTGTATCTCTCTCTCCTCTCTCTCTCTCTCTCTCTCCTCTCCTCTCCTCTCCTCTCTCTCTTCTCTCTCTCTCTCTCTTCTCTCTCTCTCTCTCTTCTCTCTCTCTCGCGCTATTGCAGGTCAAAGCTACTGGGTGTTTGATGCAGAGAGACAGATCACAGGGCCAGACTCTGTGCAGAGCCTCGGCCTGTCAGTCTCCCACATCCAGGCAGCTCTGCGCTGGGGTCAGGACAACAACTACAACACCTACTTATTCAAGTCAGGCAGCTACTGGAGGTTTAGCCCCAAGGAGAACCGTGTCGACTCTATCTACCCTCGCAACATGCAGGACTGGCGCGGCATCCCCAGTGATGTCGACGCAGCCTTCAAGGACCAATATGGTAATATTATGAGTGAATCACCTAGTCACCTCAATTTGGGAGTGAGTCCGACATTGAAAAGTTAGATCATAGGATAATTATTTAATTGTATTGATGAATAGATTTTTTCTCCCATTGACAGGCTATGCCCACTTTATCAGAGGGAGGCAGTACTGGAAGTTTGATCCTGTGGAGATGAATTCACTACAGGGGTATCCTCGCTATTTTCACATGGACTTCTTTGGTTGCAGAAATGTATGAGTATCATTAGGTGATAATGCTCTCAAGATAAAATTCAAGTCCAAGTCAAGTCCAACCATGCTCTTGTCCTTATGATCCTTTCAAATACAACATTATAATCTTGTGCATTTTGGGGAACAAGACCATTTTGCGTAACAAAACCAGAGACAAATTATTTAGGTGAAGACTTTATTACTTCACTTGAGTGATTTCCACAAAATGTTTGCTATTCCTCAAATATGTTTTTGTTTACTCATTATCTTAACACTGAATGGACTAGATCCTTTTTTCTTCTCAGGAAAACACAAATTCAAATTCCTCAGAGTTTGGACTTCATGTGCAGCTATATAGTTGTATTTATTTGTTGCTTGGTTGGGTTTTACTCTCTGGTGCTATCTAGAACCTTAAAGGGTTCTTCGGCTGTCCCCATAGGAGAACCCTTTGAAGGACCCTTGTTGGTTCCAGGTAGAACCCTTTTGGTTCCAAGTAGAACCATTTTGGATTCAATGTAGAACCCTTTGCAAGAGTGTACGGTCAGAAGAGGCGTTGGTAAAGACCGTGGGCTGAGAAGACAGTGCCATCTGCAGGAGGTTTGTAACTGTATTGTGATGTCTAATTTACTCACGAGATGTTGCAGTTTGTTTTCTTCTGAAAGGGAAATATGTTTAAGGCACTGCAATTTTCTATGAAGTCTTTTTTTTCTTTTTACTAATTAAGGTGCTAAATCTGGAAATCACTGACAATCAGGGACACTTTTTGTCCTCTAAAGTTATGAACACTTACTCACAGTCTTACTTGTATGACATCAAGTATGCTAACACGGTCACATTTATGTTCATTCTAAGATAGCTGTACTTAATTCAATAATGGTCCATCCATGGTGCTCTCAGTCAGTCCAAAGGGATGGAATGTTCCATCCTTGGTGCTGCATGATGTGAATCTAAGCCATGATGATAACTTTCTTTTTGGAAGGGCCATTCATTGCATTTTGTAAGTGCAGGGCACTGATATGTTTGTTCTTCTTAGCCAGGATACAGCCTGAGATCCTCTGGTAGGGCACTATTGACCATTCCAAAATCTGGTGTAGGTTGAAAACGAAAGGAGACTGGGCGTTTTCCATTAGGGCCCTAGCCTTTGAAATGGTCTGCCAGAGGAGACCAGGCTGCAGATTCAGTGGCTCTTTTTAAATCCCTGCTGAAGACACACTTTTATAAAGATGCTTTTAATGTACGATTTAAATGATTTTAATTAGCTATTCTTTCTTTGTTTCTTTGTTAGTACTTTTGTTTTATGACGTGAAGCACTTTGTTACCTGTATTGAAAAGCGCTGTACAAATAAAGTTATTATTAGTATTAGTATTATTATATCTGCTTTACTGTAAAATATGTATTTGTGATATTTTTGTCATTGCTTGACAGCCAATAGCCGCAGCCTGGCAGTTCTCTTCTAAAGTTTTGGGTGTTGACTATAGAGCTCAGAATCATTTCAAGACATAATTGTCCTCTAATTAAAATAGCCATCATCTGTTTTGATTACATATCTTTATGTTTTAACATGTTTTTCTACTCAAATGCCACATTTACTATGCAAATACAAAAATATTAATCATGTACTGTGTTTTGGTACAAATAAAATATTTAAGCTTGAGTACATTGTCCATTTTTGTGAATCAGATAAATAAATAGATGGATAGATATCTAGGCTGATTGGCTAATATAAGTAGGGGCGTGCCATGACTATTATAATGTCGCTTTCATGTTGCTCTGTTAAAGGTGCATCGCTGTTGCACCCGGACCTAATGGATCAACAAATGTATTAAGCGTCATAGGCAAAAACGAGTTTATTCTGACCATGGCTCACAGCTTCACTCAAGAATATTTCCAGATTCCTTCCGTTACCAGAGCGTACACTACAGCTTGCGTTTTGACTACAGCAGCGGTGGTAAGCGACTGACGAGTGGCATCTATTTTTCAGCAGGCTTGCAGTAAACAGCTCGCCGACTGTGCACTGGTTGTTTTGGCGTGTTTGGTTAGAGAAATAATATATACATACTCAAAGATGAGAGAACACATTTTCACTATACGTTATTTAAAGGTATACCATATTGAAACAGTGTAACTGTTTCTGATGATTAATTCATACATTCAATGTATTATCTTTCTTTGGGGTTGTAGCAATTGGAGGTAATCACCCCATTTCAGCTTTATTTCAACCCAGACCTCATCATTAGAAGATACCAGGTAAGAGATAACCTCTATTAATAAACACAATGTATACCTCATACTTAATGGGATAGTAAACACAAATGACAACGTTATACGTTCGGTTTCCTTACCCTCTAAGCAGTCTACAAAATGGTTATCCTATGGGGACAGCCTAATAACCCTTTTGGGACCTCTTTTTCTAAGAGTGCATGGACAAGGTATGACAGCAATCTGTGTTTTGGATTAGTTTCCCTGTCATAACTTATCCATAGACTACTTACAGGATAAGGAAACCAATGTGAATTTTTGTAATTTGGGTGAACTATCCATTTAATATGACTTGCGTTTTCCCTCTCTGTTTTGCAGATATGGCGGCTGATCACCAACTTCCTCTTTTTCGGCTCACTTGGATTCAGTTTTTTGTTCAACATCATCTTTCTGTATCTTTTGTCTGGACATCTTAAAAGAAATACTATTAATCTAAAACTCCATTTAGTTTTTACAAAAGATGTTAGAAAAACAAACACTTTATCATCCTGAAGTCAAAACAAATGGAATGTTCCTAATTAATTTGTGAACCCCTGGCTCCCTCTTACCCATGTCTATTGTTTTTGAGTTATTGCGGTTCCTTTCCTTTACCAGACAAACAGGTATCGTTATTGTCGTATGCTGGAGGAAGGGTCTTTCCGAGGCCGCACTGCAGATTTCGTATATATGTTCCTGTTTGGGGGTGTCCTCATGACTGTATCCTTTACATTAGAACTGACACAACGTACCCAATGCACCGCGGTATTCAAGTAAAAAATGTCATCCAGCAGTTCCCTGTTCCGTCACAGCTGTAGCCATACTGTGCATTCCTGAAGAATAATATATTGTAGTCTCCAGTTAATTACCTCCTTCTATTGTGTAATGTTCTAGGTCAAATTTTATTAGCATGTTTTTGTATTGTGATAGGCAGCAATACATTTTATGGGTTGCCATGTGTTTTGAGCAAAGAGAAATTACATGTCTATTCACCTGGTATAATCTCAGGTTGGCATATTAAAGGTGTAGCTAATGTTTCTACTGGTGTCTTTAACTTGAAGGTCTACACAGCTGTTTGGCCTCTTTGCCAACCTATTCTTCCTGGGCCAGGCATTCACCATCATGCTGGTGTATGTGTGGAGTAGAAGGAATCCTAACATACGCATGAACTTCTTCGGCCTTCTGAACTTCCAGGCACCGTTTCTGCCCTGGGTGCTCATGGGATTCTCATTGCTGCTTGGCAATTCCATTGTCGTTGACCTTCTAGGTACAGTATGTTATGTGTCTCACACATACCCTGAGATGGCAGTGAGGAACAATATGGGTTTCCCCCTACTTTAACCAAGCTGTCAGTCGTCTACAGTGTTTATCTCTTGTATCTACAGAGCATAGGCTCAAATGTGTCCAGACAAACAATAAGGACGTGTCCCCCTGGACATTGTGTTACAGCTCCTGTATGTTTGACAATGAGGTCAGTTATTGCCAGGCCTATTTATTTTTTTATTTTGTGAAGTCATGTCACTGTAAATGCTACTGGTTTGCTCCTCCACCTCAGGAATCGGAGTAGGACACATCTACTACTTTCTGGAAGATGTGTTTCCAAACCAGCCTGGAGGCAGGAAGCTGCTGATGACACCAGAACTTCTGTGAGTATCAATATCACTAGTGGTGTTGACTAGTGACTCTGCCCTTTTCTCAAGTTAAATTTGGGCTCTGGGCCCTCAAAGTATCCCTCAGTGTCTGATGTTTCAAAGCAATGTCAGTTGATGCACATTGCACACTTTGTTGTTGTTGCAGTCGAACCGTGTTTGACACCCAAGAGGAAGACCCCAGCTACTTCCCACTCCCTGAGGAGCAGGCTGGAGAGTTTTGGCAGGACCAAGGTGGAGACGGAGGGGAGCCCAATGACCAGGGGCAGTAGCATGGGGACCATCTAACCCCATATAAACCCAAGATATACTCCCAGCCCCACTGAAGAAACCAGGAGCCATCCAGCTGTGGATAGAGGGTTTACTCCTCAGAGGGATGTGGATGAAGAGCACAGCAACGTACCATCTGTACAGTTCAGTGTGTCCACTGGGAGCCACCGTAGTGAGTTTGTTGCAGACTTCTTTCACCGAGTGTTATAACTAGAAATGCCAAATGCAATTAGAGGCCAATGAGCATTGCAACCTTTCCATCACCACATGCATTTCTGGCTGTGGTACTAATGGCACACAACCATTTGCCATTTCAAACAGAATCACACCTTTTAAATACAGGTGCAAACAAAATTCTTGCCTCGTCTTTGTTATTGACCTGCTGCTCGACTCATTCATAAATCTGCCGACTATCTGGAATCCTGTTACCGAGGGAACCTGCACAGTCTGCACTTTCCAACTATTGCCTTTGTGGGTGAAGCACTGCTGCCAAATAGAAATGGCTTAGCACACCACCAACAACTGGGTTGTGCCGGGTGTTGTAAGCATGAACAAAGCATGCAAAACAGCCCAACAACTATGTGATATGGCGGCAAACTTATTTTTACTTCCTAAATTAGTGTAATAACCTTTCATTTGGTTGTATGGTCACTAAAATATAATTTACAAAGACATAACACTTATCAAAAGCAATCAAGATCATTTCACTTTTATTTTTGTAAGAATTATTCAAATGTACAAAAAGACAACAAATATAACATAACAGAATATATTGTCTGAGTTTTCCTGTGTTTTTTCACTCCTCTGTAGGTGGGTAGGAGAGTCAGTCGTCAAAGTGGGAACAGGTTCACCACACAGGGGAAGGGGAGGGAGCACATTGTAGGGGGTGTTTGTGGTGGAGCTTTGCTCAAATAAACACATGGAGGGGTGGAGGGGACGTAGGCTGTGTAGAGAGCTGAGGTGATCGGTGAAGAGGAGGACCTGCTCTGGTAAACAGGCTGAAGCAATGCCTGTGTTAATGCTGTTAGCATAGCAAGTCCCAACACTCTCGTACTTCATCAAATGGCCTACAGTCGGTCTTGTTGAAGGAGCAAGACATTCCGCTTGCATCAACTACCATGTGTTTGCCAGTCGTCTCATGCGCCTGCAATGTAAATGTACACGGAGAGTCAATATCAGTAACGACACAAACACATTTTATTGAATGAACAGAAGCTAGGTGGATAGTTCCATTTCCCAAACTTTGCATTTAGACAGGCGGCCCAAATCTGATCTTTTGTTCACTAATTGGTCAATGACAAGAAGCTGCCACATGTATTTGAGAGACAAGTGCTCATTATTGAAAATATTAATTTACATGTCAACAATCTAAGCCCACCCCGTCTGTTTTGCCACAGTCGCACAGGCGCCGGTTTTGTTGCTAAACAACCAACCCGTCTATAGATCATGAAGTATATTTTTAGGACAGTAGTCCAACGCAGCACCACCCACCGAGTGTTTCTATCCTGGTCCCTGATCTTTTTCTCCATCTCTGCATCTGTCAGTGTCTCCAGCAGTGGGCACCACTGGTCAGCTTCACCTGTGTTCCGGATGGCAATCTCTACCGTGGGCAGCGGGTTCTCACTGCACGGAGACAAAGAGCCACAACAAATTACTTGCACCACCATGAGACACAGCCAAACAGGAAAATAGCATGTTGCTGAAAGGGATATTTTAGGATAGGAGCCCAACAGAAGCAGAGGTCAGTGTTACTGTCTGGGGAGTTACTTTTCACCCAATTCATACATTGCTTCACAAACAGACTCTACAAAGTCAAGAACGTCTATTACATTTCACCCAAATACAAAAACTATTGGAGATCAGTCCTCTTACCAGCTTCACTTTGAGTATTTGCTATACATACAGTACTCATTCAAGGGGTGTTCTTTATTTTTTACTATTTTCTACATTGTAAAATAATAGTGAAGACATCAACTATGAAATAACACATATGGAATCATGTAGTAACCCAAAAAAGTGTTAAAGATAGAATATATTTTGATATGTTTAAGATTCTTCAAAGTAGCCACCCTTTGCCTTGACAGCTTTGAACACTCTTGGCATTCTCTCAACCAGCTTCACGATGAATGCTTTTCCAACAACCCTGAAGGAGTGCCCACATATGCTGAGCACTTGTTGGCTGGTTTTCCTTCACCCTGCGGTCCAACTCATCCCAAATCATCTCAATTTGGTTGAGGTCGGATGATAGTGGAGGCTAGGTCATCTGATGCAGCACTCCATCACTCTCGTTCTTGGTCAAATAGCCCTTGTTTTGAGTCATTGTCCTGTTGAAAAACAAAATTATAGTCCCACTAAGCCCAAACCAGATGTGATGGTGTTTGCTGCAGAATGCTATGATAGCCATGCTGGATAAGTGTGCCTTGAATTCAAAATAAATCACTGACAGGGTCACCAGCAAAGCACCCCCACACCATCACACCTCCTCCATGCTTCACGGTGGGACCTACACATGCGGAGATCATCCGCTCACCTACTCTGCGTCTCATAAAGTCACGGTGGTTGGAACCAAAACTCTCAAATTTGGACTCATCAGACCAAAGGACAGATTTCCACCGATCTAATGTCCATTGCTCGTGTTTCTTGGTCCAAGCAAGTCTCTTCTTCTTATTGGTGTCGTTTAGTAGTGGTTTCTTTGCAGCAATTCGACCATGAAGGCCTGACTCACACCGTCTCCTCGGAACAGTTGATGTTCAGATGTGTCTGTTACTTGAACTCTGAAGCATTTATTTGGGCTTCAATCTGAGGTGCAGTTATTCTATTGAACATCTCCTCTGCAGCAAAGGTAACTCTGGGTCTTCCTCTCCTGTGGCAGTCCTCATGAGAGCCAGTTTCATCATCGTGCTTGATGGTTTTTGCGATTGCACTTGAAGAAACTTTTGAATGTCTTGAAATTTTCCGTATTGACTGACCTTCATGTCTTAATGATGGACTGTCATTTCTCTTTGCTTATTTGAGTTGTTCTTGCCATAATATGGACTTGGTCTTTTACCAAATAGGGCTATGTTCTGTATACCACCCCTACCTTGGGTGGCCACATTGAAGAACCTCAAATTTAAAATATTTAGGTTTATTTAACACTTTTTTTGGTTACTACATTATTCCATGTTATTTCATAGTTTTAATGTCTTCACTATTATTCTACAATGTGGAAAATAGTAAAAATAAAGAAAAACCCTTGAATGAGTAGGTGTGTTCAAACTTTTGACTGGTACTGTATGTTAGAGACCCGTTCCGTATAGACCCGGTTGGATCCAAACCCGGTCCGATCCCAGCGAGGGAAGCAGCATAAAAGCCAATTTTTAAGCTACTTCATCATTCGGAGCTGAGCAATTAGATACCTCCTAACTTATTTTGCCACACACGGAGGCTCTATGACTGTAGTGCCACTTTGATGACTTATGATTGGCTGACAACAACAAGCTACACGCCACTCGTGAAAAGCAAGAGCAACAACATAAATATAATTCTCTCCTTCTTTACTGCAGCAGCTGTGTTCAGGTCTGTACGGGTCATTAAGGGGAAACACGTTATGATTGTCACGGGTCTCAGGTATGTGTAATTATATCAGATTGGACCCAGACCTGTGAGAAAATGTAGAATTCGGGTCCCGGATCGGGTCTTGGGTGTGAAGACCAATCTGTATATATTACCTGAAAGCGTATGTCCTCTGGTGCCAACTAAGTTGTCCTCGGATGCTGTAAGCAATGGTGGTGACAAACTCTCCCCCTAGGCCCAGCTCCGAGCACAGTTTCAGGGCAAACTTCTCTGGGGAGTTCTCCCTTTCTGACATATCCCACTCAAACTGGTCCACGAGCGAGATGTTTCCAACGTGGATGTTTAGCTTATGGTAAAGATAAGAAATCATGTTTTAACTAATCAGTTAAGGGTCCATTGTGTGATTTCAGATAGAAATGCGAGTTGTAGATCTGCCATTCTCATTGAAAGCAAGTCTGATACGCGGCATGACCTTTGTGATATTTCTATGATTCCCCTCCGTAAGTTTTATATTAGCTTCTTTATACTTTTTTTTTTTTACATCGGGTTCAAACAGATAAATACAATATTTTTGGTTATTCAAAATATATTTCACATCAGTTTAGATGGTACAATGATGTTCTACACTATACATTTATTGTGTCAAACTAAAATCAGGTGAATGTTTGAATATTTTTGAAACCAGGAAAGGGTGGTGCTATTTCTACAAATTGCACCTTTTAATTATCAGACACAGTCTAAGTTCTGTAACTCTGGTCTCACCACATTGTTGCACACACAGTAAGTTAACATAACAATCTTGGTTGTACCTTGACGATGACCCTCTGGTCAGTCTGTTCATCCAGGATGCTGTCTGTGGGATAGGACTCTATCTGCTGGCGGATGGCTGAGGCGATGGCTGGGACAAAGGCCAAGGGGTTCAGGTCCAGGTCGTCACACAGGATCTCCGCAAACATTTCAGGAGTCATGAGCTTCTCTGAGAAACAACAGCATGTATGACATGAGAACTTGAACTAGGACTGAGAAGAAAAGGTGGTTGGGCAGAAGATGACAAGAATGTTGTCATGTTTAAATAATTTTGTTCTAGAAAACTAAAGAGATATAAAGGGATTCAAATACCATTGTTATGGACACCAGTTTTAGACAGAGCTACAATGCAATCCTACCGTTCATATTCCAGGTGAAAGCATCCCTAAGCTTCTGCCCCTCGATCTCCATGTCCAGTCGGATTGGAACCAGAACCTCAGACTGGGTGGCATTCTCATGGATCACTGCAGGATCATGGTCATCAAAACTGTGCATGGGAGAGAGAACAGTAACACATTTTTGTAACACACAAGTCACACATTTGAAAATGGTTTCAAACAGTTTTGTTTACATTATGATTGACTATGATAGGCCTTTACATCAGAGTTCATCTGTTCTGACAGCCGTTTAGGTTTTAATCAGGCTCACCAGAGCGGGAAGGTCCTCTTCTTGTCTCGGCCTAAGCGGCTGCGGTTGATAGTGGTGGAGCAGGGGACAGCATCCAGGTGATGAGAGCTGTTGGGTAGCGTGGGGACCCACTGACTATTCCGCTTACCCTTCTGCTCCCTGTTTTCAAGACCAGACACAGTGACACATGAAGACAATATATGAAACAAGATGTATTGACTACAATACCTAGACCATCAAGGACCAGGCAAAACATTTATGAGAGAATGCTGATGACAATACCTGAGGTAAGCTGGGGGCTCTGTGCTGATGGAGATAGCTTTGTACTTCTCATCGTTTCCTTCGAAGATCTCCTCTACCTCTGATGCCTTCAGAAGGGTCACACTGGTAGCTAAGGTTGTGTAACCATGATCTGATAGAAGTGAAGAAAATGTTTAACAATTAACCACATTACAAGAGTATGCCTTCGTTATCCCATGTTATCGTTTCATGGTAATTAACTAACTAGCTAAGTTACTAACCGTGGGATGATTCCACTATTTTCTTCCGCTCCTCCACTGATGCCAGTTTCCTCCATAGTGATGGGTATCTCTTATACAAGGAACCTCTGAACATACGCAGGTAATTTCCTACCTAAAATCAAAAACGGCAAATTGAGAAAACGCAAGGGCTTACTAGCTATAGCTAACTTACGAGGGTAGCATCTGTTACTGTTATCGACAAGCTAGCTACTGTTAGCTACTGTTATCTCTCGCCTCGGCTAGTTGCTAATGTTCCCTCCGGTAATTATCAAGCAAACGCACCAAAACATCGTAACTAACGTTGGTTATACTATAGCTAAATTACACTAAATGACTCATCTTAAAATATACTATAACCAAAGAAAATACTAACCTCTGACCCAATCATATAATAATCCCCATCTTCTTCAAGCTGAAATTTGACAGGTTTTTGTCCAAATGTCTTACTAAGCGCCATATTGGAAATGTAACAACAAAGATCAGCGCGGATGAGCATGCGCATTGTGTAAAAAACTAACTGGCGCTGTGAAATGACGTCAGTATAATTGCTTCCTTATCACACTTCCTTTGCTCGTCTCCTTTCATTCGTGGCCAGTCTGAAGCACAAGAGAGGACATAAAGAATTCCGTAGTCCAGTACTGATAAAATACTGTAGCCTATTATGTTCATCATCTTAGATGCTTTCCGGTGAATATTATTCTATTGCTTTCATTTATTGTGTAGGCTGTAAGTTAATACCATGGGGTTACTAGCTATCATATCTGCCAAGGAAGGAGCCATCTTCTCACCTCACTTGAACTAAATTACACCAAAAACGTTAAATAAATGAGTACTTTTGTAAACTTAAGTGTTTATTTGTATTTACATGAATATATAATAATCTATAATTACACAAGAGAGAGGAAATAATATACAATGCATCACAAAATCTTTCTGTACAAACCAATAAATAATGCCAACAAAGGTCAACAAAGACATAAACAAAGACAGTTCCATATAGTATGACATCTCAATATTCTGTTAATTCATTAGGAATAGAAAAACATGAGAGACAAGACACTGCAAACACATACAAAGGCTTTAACTCAGTTGTAATGGTAAAGGCGACAGATAAGGCCAAATAAATCTGCAGAGGACCAGTAATTCCA
Source organism: Oncorhynchus masou masou (assembly GCF_036934945.1). Classification (NCBI taxonomy): domain Eukaryota; kingdom Metazoa; phylum Chordata; class Actinopteri; order Salmoniformes; family Salmonidae; genus Oncorhynchus; species Oncorhynchus masou. Next base: position 24,144,110 of record NC_088212.1, on the reverse strand, counting down.
GGTCAAGCAAAGCAAGCTCCAGTAATTATGAATAACACCACAAAACAATCAGTCAAGTGGTAGTAAACACAGCCACTTATGTAAAGCATAAATTATACTGAACCCATTCTTTGAAAAGAACCAAAGGACTGTTACTATTTAGGGAAGTGGTGCAGTTTCTCCAAGGGTAACCAGTAGTAACCGCACTGCCACCTAAGCTTGAACAGTGTATCTGAGGTTTTTAGAATGTTGTTGTAGTGTTCAGAACATAACACTCAGAAATGGTAAACTCCCCTAGAAAATTCAAGTGATAGAGAAATGAAACAAACATTGTCTTTTGAGAGTGACAGACCCCTCATCTCTTTGGCACATATAGTGGTAAACCAGTTGCCACCTTTTCTCCATGCCCTGAACACATTTCTACCACTACATGGACCTCTATCTATTCTCTCCCAGGGTTTACTTTTCCTATTTAACTGTGTCATAATGGAGAGCGAAACAGAGGGAGAAGGGTCATATTCCTCTGCTCAGACGCTGCTGATGCATGACAGATCTTACAACGCCTAGATGGTTATTTTATGTGTCAGCAAACCAAATCATATGTTATAGCAATCTGGTTCCCGACTGCACAGCCGATGATGTGGCACACAACTATTGATTGATGCATGCAACGTCTGAGCAGAGGAACACGACCAATGTGTGTGTGTTCACAGTGTTCAGCATTGAAGGGAGCCAATCAGAGTGATCGGCAAAGACCCATTCACAGTGTAAGTAGCATATTACAGTGACAAAGCACAGCAGAGACAACCAATCATTATGCTATGTATGTCCCAAAAGAACAGCCTCTTCTCCACCCCTTCCTCGCCATGCATACAAGAGGTCTGGATAGTACCCATCACAGGGGAGTTTCCACCATATTGCTTTCCCCTACCTCTATGGTTCTATCATGGTCATCATGGAAAGGACAGTTTTAAAAGGCCATTTAAAGGGGCTGGGACCAGCATGCAGCACTGAGCAATAAAGGCATGTAATGTCAGTGAAATGACAAACTACTTTTTGTCTGTACTTTCCATGACATAAAACAACCACTGGCATACTTGTAAGGATCTCAGAGTTTGTGTCATTACTCTCACTCTTGTCTTTAAGATTGTAAGTAAGAAAAAGCTGGTGTGGGTTAGTGCACTGCTTTTTGTTGTGAGGCGAGGACTGTTACCTCCTCTTGCATACATGGAGCAGGCATTGGGCAGCCATAAGGAGAATCATTGGCAGTTACAGATTATACATGATACCACTATCCCACTATCAGTACTGGGATGTAAAACCATTGTTTTCCATACAGAGATAGTCCAGTAGGGACGGGTGGTATGAAATGCTGTCATCGGAACCCCTGAATCACTTAGTGATACTCAACGCCGTCATCGGAGAGTCCCAACGTCATGCCTGTCCTCACCCCCAAAAAGTTTGTAAAAAAATAAGGTGAATTATTGATCTTTTATAAAATGTACATTTAGCAGCAGCATAGCAAAGTAAAGAATACCAAACAAATAGCCTAACTGTAATGGTAACATCATCAAACATAAAGGTCCATTGCAAAGTAATGCTGATATTATACTGTGTGGGTATTTTGTAAATATCTATCACTCCTCACTGTTTATCTATTTTTAGTTTTACATCAACCCTTCATAATTGTTGAAATGTTTCTATTGAGCATATCGAGCCCCACTGCAATGTCATTCTTCCTTGTCCTGGTTGTAATTCAATAAAACAAGATGTATGTCTCTTAACAGTGTCCACTCCTCACACCTTGTTTTCTCTGAAATGATCACACACCTTGACCCATATTCAATATGGCAGTATCTGCATTCAACTCTTCAAACTTACAATGGACCACCTTTCCATCTATTCACAGTACCCCACCAGGATAGCACATCGGATGTCTTTGTCCAGGTCTCTCTTGAAAAAGTATTTTATCTCACGAGACTAACTTGGCTTAAAAAATCTGGCCACCTTTGTTCTCTGTGCCTTCCTCTATACTCATCAGTACGACATTTACCAACACCACTCTAATCACCACACAGTTAGAGAGAGTTTATAACGTGGCCATATGTACGCTATACACTCTCTATAATATTCCCTTTGTAAACACCACTGACACAAACTTAGGCACGAAGGGTTAGGGACAGCACATTGTTAAGCTCCCCTTCATCAAGGCCTGAGCCAAGAAGACATCAGTCTGATACCGGTAATTGCTTTTCCTGCTTTGCTGCCTGCTTGTGATGCATGCAGACATGATTTGTTGTCGTTTTCCACTGGGCTCCGTCTCTAGTGTAGTTCTTAGGTCCTTTAGCTTAGGTGGATTTAGAGGGCCTTAATCCATCAGACTGACAGAGAGCTGGGACACTCGTCCTCAGAAGATCCCTTTGGCGATTTTCAGGCCCTTCTGCTTCATGCGGGGCAGCGTGGAGCTGGCTACACTCTTGGCCCGGCCTTTCTTGGACAAGCCACGTTTCTTCAGCACAAAGTCATAGTTGGCGGTAGAGTTCATGGCGTAGAAAACGTTGGCATTGTTTGGGATCCGCAGCTCTATGGTGAGAGGAGAGGTATATATTGTTAGTAAAAACAATTGTTTTTCATTTAAGTAATGAATAAATTAGGACACTATACAAGATTAATGGATTAGAGTCAATCCGTTGTAAGAACAACACATTAATATACTATTAATGACAATCTATTTGAATGAAAATTAAATGTATATTTTTGGGGAAAATTATCATATGATATGACCTTTTTCTTCAGAGATTTTCTGCATCAACTCATAGTCCTCCATTTTCTCTCGCTCCAGGTTGTGTTTCACCATGGCTTTACTGATGACTGCTGGTGTCTTGTCCTGACTGGTCACCTGCACCAGGAGATGAAGAATACCTTTCTTTGTTGACATTTAAAACTGATTTGCCTGATTTGCTTCTTCTCTGGCTCAGACGTTGTTAATTGAATCAACCGCCCACTGCTAACAATTTACATTTAGAATCTATTAATCTATATAAGCTCTCTCCTTCTCCTCTTCCTCTGTCTTACCAGGATGCTCTTGTACATGTTGCCGTTGTCCACGTCTAGGCTGACTCTGATGATGCAGCAGTCATCCACCTGCTGGTTGTAGAGGGGCAGGGAGAGTGTAGAGTAGCAGGACACGGCTGAGACGGAGCGCTTGTGGGAGCGGGAGGCACCTGGGAGAGGAGTGGTGGAGGACACAGAGGAGGACGAGGCGCTGCTGGAGCCCGAACCCATCCCTGAGGTGTCTAGAGAAGACAGGGAGGTGGACTCCCAAAACTAGAGCGAGAGAGAGAGAGAGACAGAGAGAGAATGATTACAACCATTTACAGTCCACAGAACAAATGTCTGTTGCTGCTATAAACAAATAGAATGTGGAATATGACAGTATATGAGACTCATAAGTATGAATTTGAGAATGAGAAAGGGTTTGTAATATGATGAGAGTGCAGCATTAGTGTAAGAACTCCAGTGATATTCTGGGACTGGGAGAGAGAATGTAGGGAGAGAGACAGTTAGAACAGAAGAAAACCCCCAGTGATGAGAGAGATGGAAAGAGAAGGCCAGTGATATTCTGGGACTGGGAGAGGGAATGTAGGGAGAGAGACAGTTAGAACAGAAGAAAACCCCCAGTGATGAGAGAGATGGAAAGAGAAGGCCAGTGATATTCTGGGACTGGGAGAGGGAATGTAGTGAGAGAGACAGTTAGAACAGAAGAAAAACCCCAGTGATGAGAGAGATGGAAAGAGAAGGCTAGTGAGTGAAAGTACCGTGGAGTTGGGATCAGGAGTCTGGCTTTCTTTCCCCAAAGCAGAGACGGAATGTTTTACTGAGGATGTAGAGGTCTATAGAGGGAATCAGAGCCACAGTCAGCCACAAGTCAGACAGGTAGGAAAAGTAAATACACGGGTCAGTGTCAATTCACATGGCCCTTATCATCAACATGGCCCTTATCATCAACATGGCCCTTATCATCAACATGACCCTTATCATCAACATGGCCCTTATCATCAACATGGCCCTTACAGAACATGAATTCGAAGATATTGAAATGTCAGGACTGAAATTGCTGTAGTGATGCAGGAATTTCAGTATCTCAGGAAGAAAGAAAATCAAGGTGGATGTGTGTGGCATGAATCATGATGAGATGCTTCTCTGGTGGGAGTGTTCTCCTCCCCCATGTGACCCTGGCCCTTCCTCCGTCTCACCTTTCTCTCGTGGGCATCTGGCGAGTCAGACAGGAAGCTGGCGTTGACATCCTCCAGGTCAGAGCCACTGGAGCCGGCTGAGGTGACGCTGAGGGTGTCCCCACTATCACCTCCCCCTCTCTGGTACGGTCTGATGTGGGACTGGTCAAACAACTTGGAATGGGAGCTTCCTGCACTGCTGCAGCTGGCCTCAGTTAACTGGCGACTGAAGACAAGGGGAAATACATGGAGACGTATGCGAACAGGGCCCCATAAAAACATAATGAACTGTACACAGTGAAAAACACACTGGGAAGGATGTATGCTCAAAATAAAAATGTCATTATTATTCATTTGCAACTATAATAAACATAGGCATAGTGTGAAAAGTTATCTATGCAATATGGGACTTACTCGCTCCAGCGTTTCATGATGCCGACGTTTTTCTTGGCTCTGATAGTATTGCTGGATGACTCTGACAGCGGTTCAATCTCACAGGACAGAGTGTAGCTATGGGAAAAAAGGCATGGAAATAACAACACTGTATGCCCATACATTTCATTATTTTAATTTACATTTCATAAAAATCTCTCCTCACCTCTCTGCCTCACTGAGTCTCTCCACTCCTGAGAACCACTCCCTGAAGAAGCTGTCCTGGGTGAAACTGTAGTTGTTGGATGCCAGCTGCAGCAGCTTAATCTGAGCTATCACCTCAAACTCCTGTAGAGAGAAGGGGGGTGGGGGGGTGAGCCTCCAGCCAATCATAGCCACAATTCCCGGCGATGTCTCCCTGTTTATCAACACCTATTTATCAGTAGCACGTAAGAATTTAATTTACCTTTCGTCGCTTCTCAAAGTTGATGAGTCCACTCTGGAATAGAGAACAAATACTAATTAGATGTGAACAGAGACTAAACAAGTAGACTGAAGAGGCTACATGATCCAGAGATAGATAGAGATAGACTCTCACCTCTGTGTAGTCTTTCATAGCTGTGTCCATCATGACCAGGTCAGTGAGGAAGGTGCCCAGGTAAGGAATGGTCCCCTGCATCACCCCCTATGACAGAGACATAGTCAGAGAAAAGTTTGGTAAGAGCGCAGTGACCACAGGCTCCATGAGCAATAACAATGCTCTCATTTCACCACTAGATGGCGCTGTGAACCCAATAACAGCACTCAAGTATACTTGCCATTTTTTATTTTTTATTTTACCTTTATTTAAGGCAAGTCAGTTAAGAACAAATTCTTATTTTCAATGACAGCCTAGGAACAGTGGGTTAACTGCCTGTTCAGGGGCAGAACGACAGATTTGTACCTTGTCAGCTCGGGGATTTGAACCTTCAGGTCACTAGTCCAACGCTCTAACCACGAGGCTACCCTGCCGCCCCAAAAAGTTATTGAAGTTGGTATTTCATGATAAATTACTTAGCTCAAAAAATATCTAGACTCACCAAGTCTCTCTGCTGTTGGTGTCTCCTCTGTGCTCGTTTAGGGTTGATTTCCAGTGTGGCAAATTTGGAGGTGCCCTCCTGCAGAGAGAGAGGATAATCTGGTTTCACAAAACAATCCCTAGAACAGTGCAAAAACTAGTTTGAAACACAACTAGTAATGGCCATGATTACACTTTCAGAAGAGTAGACATACAGGGCTAAACTAATTATCTAATGTATGAATGAGAGTGTGCAGGAAGGGTTACAGCTGAGTTAGCTCTAATGTTTCTGTGAATGATACAAAATAGGGGAATTCTTTACCCAACCTATCCAAAGTTTGCAATCCCACACAGGCCTGGTTGGGCTGGCCCAGATAGATTAAGCACTAGTGGAATGTAGGAAAGGAGGTAAGTGGGACAACACCTTGTAATTTCCCTTACAGACTCATGCATCATCAGGGTGGGGCTCTTTTCTGTACCTGCCAACTGCCTACGTCAGCTGGGATTCCCTCTGAGCAAGCACAGGTTTCCTCAACTCATAGCCAAAAACCCCAAGCTTCAATATTAGGGCCAATTCAAATACCTGTCTAAAAGCCTAGGAATGTGGATAGCCATTCCTGTTGGAGAAACCCTCTGCTTTTTGCATTCATATTTCACTATTTAACCAGTGAAAGAATATGCTGCAAGTTAAAGAGTAACAGCGAGGGAACTTCATATTTCTTTGTGCAGGAATGTATTCAGGTGAGCAGACTAAATATGTTTCTCTTGGAGGATTCAAATATAAACAAACATGTTGTCTGCTCTCTAATCCTATGTGGTCTTAATCAAAGGGAATCTGATCTGCCTCTAGTCCTGACAGAAGCAGTGGGCCTCATGTTGAACGAGTAAAATATTCATGACTACTGCCACAGCCTACATTGCTGGTGACACACTTCTACAGGCATGCGGTAACGCATATCAAGTCCTCTCAAACCACACTCACACTGATACTTACACTCATACATTTTAGAGAGAACACTACGAGGTAAGATTCTATACTGTGTTGTACAACTCATGATGAATGATGAATGAGCTCGCATCTGAGAGGAGACAAGGTGTTAGCTAGCTTGTCTATTTATGTTCTGGTTGCTATGGAGACCCAACTGTATAGATCGAGAGGAGAGTCTATAGAGCAGTAACGGGTCAGTCAGCCATATTTCCTGTCAACTACTAGTTTTCAAAACCACTTTTCACATACCCTCTTCCTGTTTTCAAACGCAGTTCAAATCTTAAAGATCTATTAGCCGCTGAGTAACATTCAGGTCAATTATGCGCACAATGGTCTTCATTATCCAGTTCAACACATTCAATATAAGAGGCAGGTGGAAAAAGCCAAAATTAACACAGGGACATTCTCAAATACACACAGAGTAACGTGTGGGACGACATGTAGGCCATTTGTACCAACTATTGTCTCCACATCCACTTACACACATGGGGCAGGAGGAAAAGGTTTACACAAACACAGACACATTGTACCACATACACAACAGCCCACAGAGGTTTGTAAAACCCATTACACATTCAGGAGTAGGGTTTTTCCCTCTGTTCATTGACCCACCTTGACCAGCAGCTCTCGGCTTAGAGAGTAGTTGTTGTCATCTGAGAAGATCTCTGACAGCTCACGGAAGGTGCGGAAATTCTCTCTGTTGGCAGAATGAGGTCAAAAGGTGAACCTAACATCTCAGGGGCCAAGATGAACATAAACGACCACTGCAAAAGACCTCCAAATAACAACGAAATGTTAACTTCTACCATCAACCCAAACAAAGACCCACGACATGAATTATGTTTTTCTTGAACATGTAACCTGGCCATGAAAACTCCCTGGTCCAATTTATAATCCAATTGTAAACCCTCCAAACCGAAGCCTCAGTCACTGATCGCCTCTCACCTGGACACCTCATCCCATGTCCTCTTGAGTCGGTGGAGAGAGTTACACTGCAGGGCAGAGAGGATAGCTCGCAGGGACGAGAAGTTCTTGAGGATACGACATTCCTAAACACAGCAGAAAGAACCCATAGAGTGAGAAAAACAGCATGACCAATCATCCACAACTGAAACTAACTGCTGAGTGATTGACCCAGAGAGTGGGTCTGATGCCTTACCCTGGCCACCTCTATCCAGCGCTCCACCAGTCTGGCTCGCTGGGTGGGTTTCAGACAGGGGTTGCTCAAGCAGGTGGTGATGACACAGTTGGTGACACAGTTGAACTGGGCCACTGTGGCTCGAATGGTGGGGGCCAGGTGTTCCTTCCCCTTCTTATCCCGCTGGGACCAGATGCCCCCCAGGCAGTGGTAAGGGACCACCTTCTTGAACAGATCCTACAGGGGGAGGCCAGAGGAGGGTGTAAGGGTGAGTAAGGGTGAGCACAAAGCACACCGCAAGAGCAGCTAAAATTGAAGTTACTTGAAATCGAGCAGTTTGTTGAAATGGGGAGGGGGGTCTCACCGCATCCATGAGTGTGAACTGCTCGGCAACCATGATGGGGTCAAAGGACAAAAAGTTCAGGGCAGTTAGTTCGTCTTCAAAGCCACTCTCTTCCTGCATGGCGAAGGGACAGCCAATGTGCTCCACTGTAAAGAAAACACAAGAGGAGCTAATAATCAGACTGCCTAAAGGACTGTCTATAGTCCAGCACAGGCCCTTAATACTTCAAGCATAAACAGCAACCCCATCATGTCTGATATCACTGAGACACAGACAAGCCCCAGTTGAACCCTAGCCTGGCTCTCACCGTCAAGGTCGGGCTCACACTGCTGCCTGCGGTGCAAGAGGGCCAGCAGGTTGCGTGCGCGGCGCTCCAGGTCAGAGCCAGGGAAGTGGTGGTGCAGGTAGGACATCAGGTGGTGTAGACAGCTATACTGTGGAGGGCTCCAGAAGTCCTCTGAGTACTGGTCCAGCCACGCCCCCAGGATGGACGACACAGTGCTGCAGGACAACCCAGTAGGGAAGAGGCGGGGAATGAGGAGACGTGCAGATGACAAACAGGGAAGAGTGTATGGTACAGTACACGTGTGTACACTGTGCACAAAAAATGTGCACACAAAAAACGAACATATCAAAATGTTTGATAATACTGGTCTCCCCAGACGCTTACTTTCTGAGCTCTGTGCTGTCATCCTGAGTGTGTCTGTGTATATCTATCACAGGTTGGTTCTGTAGATTGGCATACCTAAGACATGAAGGAAACATCTGTCAGCATTACACTCTGTATAGTGTGTTTTTGTATTCATGTGCTTACGTGTGTACACATGCATGTGCGGTTCTAGCTTCACGGCCATCTCTATACCTGTTGAGTAGGAGGTCCAGCACCTGCTTGGTGGTGGCGAAGGAGCGGTAGGTGCAGAGGAAGATGGTGACGTAGGTGGAGTCCTTGCCCCTGAACGCAGACACCATGTATTCCACCAGCCTCTCCAGCGTACCAGCCTTTATGGTGCGTATTTTACACGTCTCATACAGGCTGAGAGCAGAGTCTGTCTCCACGCCCAGCCATCGCTGTCCCTTACTGGCCGACTGGTGCAACTGTACCTTCCTCAGGGTGATGGTGAAGACTGCCCCCTCTTCCACCTCCTCTCCGATCTCCTGTGTCGAGTTCTACAGGGAAAATAAGACAAAGAGATGAAATGGTCTGTCTGAAAAACATATACAAAAATCAGGCCTTCCCTCCCTCCCTACATGTGTGGCTATGAATAACAATACTGTTACATCAAACAGAAGTTGCTAGATACACAGCCCAACAACACAGGCTAAAGCCCATGCTTTGCAAACAAGGAATTAACACAAGCTGCTTCCTCAATGAAAGAGGGGTCTGTACCAAACAGTGTGGTTGTTGTCACCATTCCTTTTTTCTCCAGCTCTCCAACACAGAATGATATGGACAGTAATGGTATTTTCGAGGACTTTACAGTGAGCATCCCAGGCACTTGACCCAGATAGCCAAACAACATTGGTTTGACGACTGTGGCTTCCTCAGTGGGGTAGTGGTGTGTACACTAATCAAGCATGACACAGGCATCAGTCATACACCTACTTATGCATCTGTAGCACATTATTCATCAGAGCCTTTCGGTAGCTAGATATACAGCAGCACCTCCAAAATACTTTCGCTGTTAGTCATATCCTACTCTCACCTTCAATCACACAGCCACTCTGTTTTGCTTGGTTTCCATGGAGCTGGGCAGAGATTCAAATCCAGTTTGAGTGCTATATTACTAACACTCTATTTTAGAACAGAGGAGTTTACTGTACGTGGTTATAAATCATTTGTAACATGTTTGTATGGCTGTGTTTGAAAGCAGGCTCTGAGCACACAGACCTTGGACTTCACAGTGAGAGTAGCCCTTATCAGCTGAGCACACAGATACTGCTGGCCTATCAATCTAAGCCCAATGGAACACAGCCCTGTTCTTGACATAAGGACAATCTTTCTCTCTCTATGTTAATGGAACAAGGCCTAAGAAAACTCAAATCAGACCTATTCAGATTCACCAGGTCTTGAATTAAAAAAAAAATCAAATTATATATAAGATTATATATCGATTAAAGGGTTGTAGATAACATTTGGACTGTGTGTGAATGTGTACTGTGGTGACCTGTGGCAGCCTGTGGCCTGGCCATGCCACACAGGACCTATTTACAACTGTGGAAAGTCAGGGAACTCTCAGAGGCTTTCAGAGACCAGGTTACCATGGAAACCAGGGGGAACTCCCAAAGACCCAACAGAACAGGGCATACATAGGGCCAGGAAACAGACATACAAGTGAGAAGGGCTTCCCCCATTAAGCCTTGACCAGTCATATCCCTCTCTGCCGGAATCACAGCTTAGTCATCAGACAGAGATTGTGTAACGGCATTCTTCCTCCTCTTCTGAGGAGGAGTAGTGAGAAGGATCGGAGGACCAATGCGCAGCGTGGTAAGTGTCCATAACGTTTATTTTAAGACATAAACAGAACACTATGAAATACAAAACAATAAACGTGAACATGAACGAAACCGAAACAGTACCGTGTGGCAACAAACACTCACATGGCAACAAACACCCACAACTCAAAAGTGAAACCCAGGCTACCTAAGTATGATTCTCAATCAACTAACAACTAAAAACACCTGCCTCTGATTGAGAACCATACTAGGCTGAACTCAAAACCCCAACATAGAAAAACACACATAGACTGCCCATCCCAACTCATGCCCTGTCCATACTAAAACAAATAATAAAATAACAGAACTATGGTCAGAACGTGAAAGATTGCATGTGGAGCCCTGGTAACACAACACAATAGTAGTATGCCTTTCATGGTCTTAATTCCACGTGTCTGTAGTTCTCACGGAAAAATAGACACCGACAAACACACACACACAAACACACACACACACACACACACATACAATATACAACATTTGATTCAGGTAAACTAAGAAATAACTTTGTCACCAACCATCTTGTTGACAGACTTTTATTATTCTGGTTAATATTTTGTGAGTACTCAACTCAATCATATGATGATTTTATCAAGTGTTGAAATTCTACTTGAGTAGATGTTTTATTAAGTGTTAGATCTTAAGGTGATTTTATCAAGTGTTGATAGGCCTACTTGAGTAGATGTTTTATTAAGTGTTGGATCTTAAGGTGATTTTATCAAGTGTTGATAGGCCTACTTGAGTAGATGTTTTATTAAGTGTTGTACTTGAGCACACACTAATAGAGTGGCACCATACATTCTAATAAATAAACTTCCTTATTATGAAAATAAAAACCAAGACATTGACAAACAGGTACTGCGCTTTCATGAGAGAGTGATGATTAAGCGAGATACTAGACAATAGTGGGAAATCCATATGGGAAAAAGGAAAGGAGCCTCACATGAGGAAGAACTAAAGTCCAATAAGTCATGCAGTTTATCAGAAAGCGAAATCCAACTGGAAAGTCCGTCAAAAACGAAGGAACAAAAAACTAGCCTGTAATGGACTGGCTGAGGACCTCTCCGTAACCACAACAACTGCAACATTTGAATGGGTTCCGTTTCACAAGATCACTTTTTGTGCAAGACTGCATCAGAATAAAAACTTCTATGGGGAACTTCCTCTATCAAAGCATGTCAACAATGAGTGGGCATGTTAATGGTCTCATCTATGTATTGTACATCCCATCCATAAAAATATATTTGTTTAATTTTACCTTTATTTAACCAGGCAAGTCAGTTAAGAACAAATTCTTATTTTCAATGACTGCCTAGGAACAGTGGGTTAACTTCCTGTTCAGGGGCAGAACGACAGATTTGTACCTTGTCAACTCAGGGGTTTGAACTCTCAACCTTCCAGTTACTAGTCCAATGCTCTAACCACTAGGCTACCCTGCCGCCCTGCCTAGGCTACCCTCCCGCCATGGAACATGTGTTAGATTCAGTCAGTTAGAAGGCTTATGAAAAGCATGTACAGAAGCTGTTGCCACAATGACCACATCAACAAAGCACCGATCTTTGGACTCTGAGCTAGTGTCAACAGAGACATCCATCCTTCAGTCATCAGTGGAGAGATGATCAGTTCTATATATGTGCCCGAATAGACAATGTCACATGGCACAATAACAGCTAATGCAAATGCATGGCATCGCTATAACCATCTACTTTTCATAATAGTATTTCAGTAGTGTTGATAGTGTTGGCTATTTGAAAACTGTTGGCCAATCCACAACTGGTTTGATAATGATTACTGTCTCCTCCAGCTGTTCAGGGAAGGACACATAGGAAGTCCCCACCAGAAAGAGATGCTCCAAAATAGAGTACACAACACAAACAATAGTGAAGTCCAACAGTGGCCCTCTAGCACAGGCAGCAGCTTCCTCTCACACACAACGACTGTAGAATGCCAATGAGATCATGAACCACCTAAGATCACTTTATCTGGAGCAGAATTGTAACTTTAAACCCAAAATATTCGCAAACTTTGCAGAAAATGTCCCATAGACATCAATTTATGATTTGCACAACACTTAGTAATGCAAGTGTAAACTGATTGAGCTTTTAGTAATTAGGAATGCAAGAGTGCATTATCTGCTTGACTTCCACATTCTCTTTTGAGCGCCACACTGTAAGAGTTATTTTTTATATGTGAATTTAGATCAGGAGCTGTATCCACTAAACTTAGATTTTGAGTAGTCAGACAAACCAAGTAAGTCCGAGACTACCACTTATTTGGTATTATTCGGTCTAGAGAATTTGGAATAAAGTTATTTTCCAGGCTTCAGGCCGAAACATTCCACCCACTGTCTGTTTCTCTCATTCAACCTCCCTGAATCTCAGTGCTCCTCACCCTCTCACTCACTCACTCTCCCTCTTTCTCGCTATCCCTCACTCTTCTTTCTGTCTCCATTTTAATGATCTACAACAACAAAAGCTCCTCTATGTCTGTTTCTACAAATCCACCTCCAGTTTCTTGTTACAGGACTCAGTTAAGCTTCCGCCTGCAGTCTGCAGTCTTCAGGACAAGATCGAACAAACAAAGGTCTCCTTAACATCAGCAAGACATTTCTAGACCTTTTCCAAACACACACAAAACAACAACAAAGTATGTAATTCACTAGTTAGAGGGAGAGTATGATTTGATATTGACATATTTGGTTGACAAAATAATAAGTCCAATAGGCTCACAACCCCATATGTGGAAATACACTTTAATTCCTAATATTTTCATTGTTGCATGATTTATCAATAAGACTTTTTGATCTGAACAGGCTTTTGGTCCTTCATATTTTACCAAGGAGAATTTGTGCCAGTTACACCAGTTTAATCTCTTGGATTGCCCTAATAAACTCATGCCCCTAAATAAACAATTAGCTATAGAGTGCAGTACTTTATCATCAGAACAGTATATTTGTAACGAATGCGCTGAGAGCCGGGAAGCAAGTTCAGAGAGTGAGTGTTTTAATAAATAAAATGAACACAAAAAACACACCGACATGCTAACAGAGTCAATAACACCTGAGGAAAGAACCAAGGGGAGTGACAGATGTAGGAAAGATAATCAAGGAGGTGATGGAGTCCAGGTGAGTGTCATGAGGCGCAGGTGCGCAAGACGATGGTGACAGGTGTGCGGGATAATCAGCAGCCTGATGACCTAGAGGCCGGAGAGGGAGTATAGGTGACAATAATGGCAAGATGACTACGCATCACGGCTTTTGGAATAGGGCCTAAGGACACACGTATACAGTGATGACAGGGTGGATCCTCCTCACTGCCCTTGGTTGTACCACTACCAGTAATTTAACCTTTCAGAAGACAGAGGGACCATAACACTACCAATCTTATGCCAACAAGCCTGTGACACAGCACTACTGAGATAGACCAAATTATACTATATCTACAGTCTCTTACTGCTTCAGCTCAAGGATAACTGTGGTGGGGTTACAGGGGCCCAAAAGCGATCAATGGCCATTGGCTGAAGTGTCACATTAATTGCAGTGTCCTGAGTTTGTTTATACACAACTGAACCATTGAATCCCAATACTGTACATTTACCATACATTCTCAGCTGAAGGAGAAGAATGGCTGTGATTGTAGAGGCAGCTCCTAGCCCAATGAAAGAGGGGGATTAAGCATCAAGTAATTGTGTTACTAGAGAGGATTAGATTATAGGAGAGAGAGAGAGACAGAGGGAGAGAGACATGTAGGAGTGGAGCCTGAATTGCCCTCTCTAAGCATGTGACATGTATAAATGAAGAAAACATACTGTCTTTAATAATACAAAAATATTATAAAAAATAACATATCGTCTGAGTTCCAGCCTTTAGTTTCATAAGCTTGGTGAAAATAAAGGCATATTTTATTATTCAGAAGGTTATTGAACATATTTAAAACATACATGCCAGACAGTGGTGTTATTGAAAACACACACACATACACAGACAGGGTGTGCGTAAGAATGCACTTTCCCAGAATTACCGATGTTTTGCCTGGCAAATCTTGATCTGATGTAACAACTAACCGAATAGCCAAGCCAATATCAACTCACTTACTTTTACTTTTCCAACATTCAAAGTCACTGTATCAACTACACTCTTGCCCTCATCTGATTCCATGTGATGGAAGGAGGCATTATGTAAAGCAAACCAACTTGACTAGTCATCCACATTGCTTTATTTGCTGCAACGTCTCAGTAAATAACAATTGCTAAAGGAACCGCCCACTATATAATATGTGTTGAAGTATATGTGCTTCTTTACTCTTTCCCCATATGCATATAAGGCCAATACTGAGCATCAGCAGATAGTAAATTAAAACCAACATATTCCACTCTTTGGACCTTCCTAGAGAATTGAAATGTGTCTTTATGCAATGGGTAGTAGGCTACAGGACACTGCGGACATATTTCTGGAAAGCATGATACCAACCATAGGAAAACTCTGCAACATCACTATGAACTTCATTAGGTCTAAATTCTATACATTTTAATAAGACACAAATCACGAGGCAACTATCACACCAAATGTTCAGTATAGTGACAAACTAGCTATAGGACATAAGATTAAAATACTGTCTCGGAATTGATGGAGAATTCTTTACGCACAGTTCCCAAACTTACCTCAAATAGTGGTAGGTCAGGGTCCAAATGTGTAAAACTGTTAAGGACCACCGGGCTTTCGTCCTCGCCAACCTCCAGCTTTACCCCATCCCAAATATTGCGCACCTTCCATGTTCCAGCATCGAACATCTCATCGAGGTATCCCGATTTGATGCTTTGCGCATCAGAGCACATCCCCATAAAGCGGACCATTAGTAACGGATACGATTACCGCAGTCAATAGATGTGACAACCTTTCTTTGTCGTACATCCATAGTTACGTCTGATGCTAGGCTACAATACATTTCATTTTACCAGAGGACCACACAGTAAAAAGTGAAGTACAGAGACGACTCTGGCTACTGTAGACTGCTAAAGCAAGGCAACTCGACCTACTGTATTTAGAAATTCATGACTCATTGCGGAATGTTACTCATAGCTCCTCCTTTCTGACGGTCCCGTCCCTCTGTGAATGTTGTTACTATGAGGTCGCCGTGGAAACCGTTTCCAGATAAGGTATATTCAAGACTGAAATATTGGTCATGTTAAAATGTTTCCAATGCAGATATCCATACAGGCAAGATGTATTATAGACATCACCTCAGTAGAAACAAAAAAGGGATAGAAAAAACTCAAGCGTAGGCTATAATCCACTAAAAGCTTATAAATAAATATAATGAATAAAAAAACGCACCCGTGTTACAATTGGATGGACCATAGTCAGAGAACCACAGTGAGGGCAATTCCCTGGGAATTAGTGAGTAGAACAGCATAACTTAATTTAGCGCTGGGGTATATATATATATATATATATATATATATAATATATATTATAATAACAGCAAACAGCAAACACATACCAATAAACATGACCGAACACGAGCTCTTTAATCCCACTCCTCAGCCACTCTCAGCTCATCCCACCCATCACCGTCGACCGCCCTCGTTTGGTTTCCATGTGCCATATATTTTGAATTGTGACGTGGTACATTCATTTTGAACGTTTCTAATCGCATAGTATCCACCGATTGTGAGCTAAAGATGAAAACCTTTCCAACAAGTGTTATTATATTATTGATCGATTGACTATGGCTTTCCAAATCCCCCAACACTGTTTGTAAGGTTCATTTTGAGTGAATGTTTTTTTTAACCATTCCTGAACCTGTGACCAGAAACAAGCTACATAGGGGCATTACCAGAATACATTATTTAGTGATTCTGTCTCTTCGCAGCAAAATCTACAGAGCTGAGATTGTTGTATGCCCCGTATATGCATTCTGTTGGTGGCAAGAATGTTGTATAATAATTGAAATAGAAACACTGTCGAAACTATTTGTTTGTATCAGCTCATATACCATGTGCCACGGAATCGAAAATCTCTATATTTTTCTATTTATGCCAATCCATTTCAGCCAATTTATATCTTTAATATATGGCAGACAAGTTTTCTACCTTCTCCTTCTTCCACTTCCCTCCTCCATTTCTGTGGTAATTCTGCAATCAGTTGGTTGTCATTTTGGATTGAGCAGACATTCCCAAATACACTGAACAAAAATACAGTGTCTGTGACATAACTCCACCATTTATATTAATAATATATTTAATAAATACAATACCATTTAAAAAATATGTTTTCATAAAGAATGTTTATTTTATAAATCAATATATTGGAGATTAAGTATAATATTTGTTGCAATATTTGTTCTATATTTTCTGGAGGATAAAATTGAAATTGTAACCAGCTTTGTATGGCTTGTTTAAGAAATGGAGATACTTTAAAATACGTTTAATTTTCAATTAATCGGAAATGAGAAGTGTAATCTGTATAAAGGCAAAACGGCCATTTTTGAAGGAGGTGAGGCATCAACTATAGCATTCAATACTTTTCGCATTTTTAAAAACAGCTGCTTATATCACAAGGATAATACGTTTGCAGTTCAAATGAATGATATCATTGGTGTTATTTATGCCTCTTGTATTCTGTGGATGAGTGCCCATGTCATCTCCAACATTGACTGAACAGACCATTTTGCTGGTATTTCTCTTGAGTGACACTCCCCTCTACTGGTCAGAATTGGAACACACTTGGAACCTCTTGAGAACCAAGCTTTACTACAAGACATTGCAAAATACAATATTCAACAACATAAAAAGAAAAACAGGTGTGAATGTGAATTGGTTCATTCGCATCTGCTTAAACAACAGGGGGGTGTTTTCCCCAATACATTCCTGAGTCCACATTTTCTCCCTTTTCCCAGCATTCAGCAGCACAAAATACAGATTACCAGTGCTGCTACGCTTCAAATTCACAAATCTCTCCCTGAACAGCTGTATGGGATGAGGAGATACAGAAAGACAGAGAGATAGAGAGAGAGAGAGAGAGAGAGAGAGAGAGAGAGAGATGGAAATGGAAAGTTGTCAGCCTGTAGGTGCAAGCAGTTGGTTGCAATCAATGCAATGTAATTACTCTGCTACCTTTTGCCCTGCGATGATTTAACAACAGTCCACCCTATTCCATTTGTCAGGCTTCCTTCTGGAATCAACAAATAGCAGTGTTGTTCTACTATGGCTCTGGCAAATACCCCAACATGCTTTACTACTCTCTCAGGAGGGACTTCATCCACACATGCATGCACACAAACTTTGCATAATACAGGCAGCACACTTTACCTTAATTGAAATCATAAGTTTTCTGACATTTTAGCCAACCAACACACTCAACCCAGTGACCACAATTCCTGAGGTTGCCATGACAAAAAGGTTCCCATTATCCATAATTCAACAAGAATTACCAAGCATAAATTAATCCACCTTGAAAAGCATGCATTGTCATCAGCAAATCTACATGGTGGTATCTGTTGACTAGGAAACTTGAATGATTTTGACGCAATCTGCTGCTTATCAAATTGCTGTTGGACAATTCCACGGTAACAGAATGATGTCACCAACAGCAAAAACCGTCAATCTGTTACCAAACTTGACATCTGCACTGTTCTTTAAGTAAATGTGTTTTTGTCAAATGTTCAGTGCAAAATTCTTAAAAAGTTGTCATTGTGCACAGAATTTGATGGTTTATTTAACTTCGTAATCATTGGTTTTTGATTGGTATAGATTTTAATGTGAAAATTCTTTGGCTCAGCATCAATCTGTTACTGTGGAATTGCCCTGTTGCTGATAATTCTAAGATCCGCAGCTTCAGACCTCTGCCATAGTGGGTCAGGGCCAGGCGGCAACACAGGCCATGGTGTTTTCAGTCTCAGGTCAGTGTTACATGAGTTCAGTCCTTGACCGCTCGTCTCATGACAAGCCCCTGTGAGCTAACAGACCCAGAGAGACAGATCTCACCATATAACAACATGCCTTTATACCCCCAGACAGACTGTTTTAACCATGAATCATGTGCAAGCTATTCAGAAGAAAGAAAAATAATGCTAGTTGATCACAACAATTCTCTGCGTGAGTTAATTGAGAGGAGACCCCAGCCTTAACCTTTTTATGACACTTGTCATTGTGTTTTTGGCCACTGGGCTCACCTCAGGTTGTGCAATTCTACTATCTGTAACCTATAACTGCAAAATGCAGAAGTATGAGCATATCGGACTTACAGTGCCTTCAGAAAGTAATCATACCCCTTGATTTATTCCACATTTTGATGTGTTACAGCCTGAATTCAAAATTGATTAAATATATGTTTTTTATCACCCACTTAACAACAAGTAAAAATATATTTGTAGAATTATTATTAGATTTATTGAAAATTAAAATGAAATATCTCATTTATAAGTATTCACACCCCTGAGTCAATCAATACACGTTAGAATCACCTTTGGCAGTGATTACAGTTGTGAGTCTTTCTGGGTAAGTCTCTAAGAGCTTTGCACACCTGGATTGTATAATATTTGCACATTATTCTTTAAAAAATTCTTCAAGCTCTGTCAAGTTGGTTGTTTATCATTGCTAGACATCCATTTTCAAGTCTTGCAATAGATTTTCAAGCTGATTTAAATTTTTAAATTAAATTAAATTAAATTTAAGTTACAAAACTGTAACTAGGCCACTCAGGAACATTCAATGTTGTCTTGGTAAGTAACTCCAGTGTATTTCACCTTGTGTTTTAGGTTATTGTCCTGCTGAAAGGAGAATTTGTCTCCCAGTGTCTGTTGGAAAGCAGACTAAACCAGGTTTTTCTCTAGGATTTTGCCTGTGCGTAGCTCTATTTCGCTTCTTTTTAGCCTAAAAATGTTTCCTAGTCGATGACAAGCATACACATAACATGATGCAGCCACCACCATGCTTGAAAATATGAAGAGTGGTACTCTTTTGGATTTGCCCCAAACATAACGCTTTGTATTCAGAACATAATGTTAATTTTTTTGCAGTTATCCTTTAGTGCCTTATTGTAAACAGAATGCATGTTTTGGAATATGTTTTATTCTGTACATTCTTTCTTCTTTTCACTCTGTCAGTTAGGTTAGTATTGTGGAGTAACTATGTTGTCCATTAAACTCTGTAACTGTTTTAAAGTCACCATTGGACTCATGGTGAAATCCCCCCCAAAAATAATTCCACTTTGAAATGTTGGGGTATTGTGTGTAGTCCAGTGACACAAAATCTCAATTTAATCCATTTTAAATGCAGGCTGTAACACAACAAAATGTGGAAAAAGTCAAGGTGTGAATACTTTCTGAAGACACTGTAGAATAGAGTCAACAAAGCCAAGCTATTGGATAATATGCCACTGTCAAATGTGAGGAACACACACATGCACACACGCACATGCTTAAGCTCACTAAAAGCATGTATAACATGCTAAAAGAAGCTAAGTAAAAAAGGATCAGATATCAAAGAAACTCACATTTCCCGGCGTAATATTAAGTTTATCAGAGTTGATGCCTACCTGTCTGTCTACCTCTCTGTGTTTCACAGTAATGAAGGCGGCCTGGCACATAGACTGAGTCCTACAGCAGCCTCCACTCCTCAGCAGTCCACAGGTCCACTGAGCCCACATCACCGCTTCCCTCAGAACCAGGAGATAACACTGGAGATGAAACCGGACCGGGATGAGCAGGGCTCAGAGTTCACCCTCCCCTCGCTCCCCACCCCAGTCACAGATTGGGTGACCACTTCAGGCCCACCCCAGTGGGTGTTTACTTAAACAGCTGGGTCAACACGCACAGAACAATAAAACATTAACTTCTACTCAAAAATAATAGGGATTCCAAAAAGCCTGTTAATAGCTTGTAAGAGTGAATACACTGTCCCTATGTTCAACTCCACAAACCTTAACAAACTTTGCACTTTACTTCTCTGAACAGAAAATTAAATCACTGGCATCATGTTACCCTGGATTTCCCAGGGGTATTCCCATTCAACTAACGTTGTGACTCACTCATTTGTGAGGCAAAATGTATACAAAAGCTATTAGGCCTAACAAAATATGATTATGCCAATTCTATATTTGCATCAGAAAATCAACTAATGGATTGACAAATGTAGACATGTTAGATTTCAGCTAAAACGAAAGCAAAAATGGTCAGCATAAGCAGTTAAACCAAAAGTAGTGCCACTACCAACACAAGTACGTACAGCTTCTTTATGGTGGAGTACGTATCATTCGAACTACAAGTTACAGGTGTTTTTGTGGTGAATCTCTGATAAAGGTTACAGAGCCTAGTTTTATGGGGCGTTATGTGAACTAGAAGCTGAACAAGCTGAACAAAAAAGTCCACTAAGTCACATCGATATAGCTCTTAGAGGAACTTCCCCCTGACAGACGGAGAGGCGGCTCCTAAAGAAACCCTCCATTCAAACACAGTGAAATAACTCCTGCGAACCAAGCAGCTGCTAGCCCATTCTGAGGCACTCCGAGCATAGGTCTTTGCATTTAAAAATAATTTTACAATACCAAAAGCAATCACTCTTAGGCAGTTGAACAATACCTTGAGGAAACAGCCTATCTAATATCAGGGGAAACATGGTCTTTCTGACATGGTTTGGGGTGTCGGCATGTTTCACAGCCGAAACAGTTCGGAAGAGTTTGTGCATATATTATGACGACTTTTGTGATGTTTGTTTGTTTTGGACTTTGGTACGTTTTCCCCCGGGTTGTTCAGGCACACAACAATTATTGAGGCAAGCCGAGGTCGTTAGCTGAAGTCTACGCCCCTTCGTCGATGATTGGTCAACAGTAGAGATCCTTCAGGAAAGTCTTTGTTGTCATTCAACAAGAAATTACTCATTTTCGTGCCCATGTTTTCATTTAGAAATGCTACACCAAACATTTTTAAGACTGCCAGAGGGAACACAACATTTTTCTTTAAAGTGCCCCCAGTGCAATGATTCTGTTTTCCAATTTGTTCAACAGGTAACTGTAAATACATCCTAGACCAGCAGCTACCACAGGGACCTACTACAACAAAAACAAGTTCCTCTATCATTAAGTGTATGAGGGTGTGAGTAAGAAGAGTACAGTTAGAGCAAAACAGCTGTCACAATGAAACACACAGAGATGCACCTGTCACAGTCAGAAGGAACTAGAGACCAGATCACATAGTCTATTTCCAAACTCAGTGAATAACAACAACACCAAACCATCAGCAAGTATTACCATATTCATAGCTATGTAATAAGCAATAAAAACACATCTACATTCAACAGTGGGCATGATCAAACATGTGTGAGAAAAAAAGCAGAAGTGAATGACATCACAGGGGAATGGTTGCCTAACTATACTGTGAATGTGTGCCAGACACACTGAACAGCTGAACCCCCACTCCGGTGGTAGCATACTGTAGCATACAAACAAGTCCTCTCTCTCTCAATCACAACCCTCTCTCTCACCCATAAACACACACACACACACACACACACACACACACACACACACACACACACACACACACACACACACACACACACACACACACACACACACACACACACACACGCACACACACACACACACACACAATAGCCAAAGAGACTGCGACTGCCTCAAATTAAAACAGATGAGCTCTTTCTTACCAGATCATCCAGTATGTTTACAGGGAAATCAAACATACACATCTTGACTGGCTGAGCCAGGGCTTTGTGAAAGCTGGAGAGGGACTTGGTCTCCATGCTGCTAATTTCACTCCCAGAGACAGAACACAGAGGGTAGAGGCTCCTGCAGCAACAGATCGCTACTCTCCCTTTCGCTTTAACTCTCACTCTGCATCAATGACATACACACACAAACAAACGGGAACTTCGGGCTGCTGCTGACAGAAACACCACCACTGCAGACTGGAAGGAACCCCTCCTCTCCCTCATCTGCTTCTTCTAGCCTCTCTCTCTCTCTCTCTCTCTCGCTTTCCCTCCCCCCTCACTCTCTTTTCAGCTCCACAGAGTGTTTCTCACAAGGGACTGTCTGTGTTCTCAGCAGCTGCCCAAGCCACTTTCTTCTATTTCATCCTGCTGTAGGTAGAACCCCTCAGCATTCAGCAGCACATTCAAACATTAGTGGCTGATTTTCCTTCCTCAGTAGCATTGTAATGTTGTTCGCTCACCTTTTCACACGGACCACAGCCTACAGAAGTATGCAGACAGCAGAGAAAAAAAGTAATGTGAAATGCAGCAGGTATGCTCATTTCCCTCTCCTCTCTGACTGTGCTGCAGTGTAGTCAATGTTAACACTGGAAGCAAGGCTGCGTTGTGTAAAGAGAGGTGCTGAAAAAACAACACATCCAGGTAAAACAAGAGAAAATAGCTCTGGGGCAAATCCATGTCGCTATGTCGGCTGCTGTCAAGGCAAAATTAGAAGTGTTTGTTTGGCTGAAAGTGATACATTAGAGGTGCAATGTGTCCACACTCAGTCCACACATCTTTCTGCATGAAGTACTGCTCCTGTTAATGCCCCAGCTACCCTCTCTAGTAGCTCACTAGGACCCCAAACAGAGAGCTGAACTCAAATGAATCAGACATGATACTGCATTTAGGTCACACAGCTTTTAGCTCAAATGGCTAAAGACTAAAGTTGCTTTTTACAAGATTAGACAAATAACTTGTTTCTCCCATGAAAAAAACATGTATAGACTTGGTACATTTTGATTTAAAACACCCTGTTTCATAATTTACAAGAGTGATTCACAGTAGCTGTTGTGAAATGTAAGTTTCAAAAGCATCTACATGTAGTACTATCGTACAATGCTCATTCAGAGAAGTGAGAAGAGACCAATTTGTAATCTAAACCAAATCAAACCCTAATTTGTAGATTGGGTGCAATTTAACATTGGCTATAGGTAGACAGATAGGTGGGCAGTGAAACAAGTATGTGTCCTCTATGTTCAATAGAATGAGGGTTGAGACACTGCAAACTGTTTTCAGATGCAGTGGCTGTCCCACACTGCCTGCATAATGTAGAATAGTAGTTGTCAGGGAAACTGTAAGGCAAATATGTCCCCTCATAGGGCTAAATCGTGTGGCCAATGCGATGGCTGCATGCATGCGAGTCTTGCCTCACTGCCACTGCCAGGACAGGAAGCTAGTTGTGGCATAGGCTACACGTCCACTTCCTGTAGACAAAGGCAGGACAGGGTGGTGCACAGCACACTCAGAACCCCCACCATGCAGACAACACGGTGAGTCTTGTTCTGCTTAAAAGTATAAAAGTCAATGCCACCGGACATCATCTATTCGTTATTAATAACATTGTCTTTGCTCTCCAATGTCAGCATGTTGTAAACACAAAATGTCTTTGGTGATATCCAAATAGTTTTATGGAACTTCCATGTCGGCTACTAGTTAGCCAGACTAGATACAAGGGATAGTTACTAACAGGACCCAAACTGTATTTGGCCAACCTTCTTGATAGCCACTCTAGCACTGGTGGGATACAATGGGATTTGCAAAATGTCTTGCAAAACAAACCGCTTTCCAAATGTCACTCTTTTGTTGGATCTTTTGCCCATTCATCAGCAAAGATAAAAACAGCATATGCTCGCCATACCTGTGCATCCCTACTTCCTGGTCACCTGTGTGCCAATATACATCTGACCAATGACCCAACATATAGTGTTGTCTAGTGTACAAATTACGTGGAATATACAAAGATAAAAACTATGGACAACATAACACACAACAACCACATAAAGTGCATTCGGAAAGTATTCAGATCTCTTCACCTTTTCCAAATGTTGTTATGTTACAGCCTTGTTCTAAAATGGATTACATTGTTTTTCCCCCTCATTCATCAATCTACACACAATACCCCATAATGACAAAGCAATTTTTAAAAATTAAAAAATTAAAATGGAAATATCAGATTTCCATAAGTATTCATATTCTCCCATTCTTCTCTGAAGATCCTCTCAAGCTCTGTCAGGTTGGATGGGGAGCGTAACTGCAAAGCTATTTTCAGGTCTCTCCAGAGATGTTTGATCGGGTTCAAGTTCGGTCTCTGGCTGGGCCACTCAAGGACATTCAAAGACTTGTCCCGAAGCCACTCCAGCGCTGTCTTGGCTGTGTGCTTAGGGTCATTGTCCTGTTGGAAGGTGAACCTTTGCCCCAGTCTGAGGTCCTGAGTGCTCTGGAGCAGGTTTTCATCAAGAATCTCTCTGTATTTTGCTCCGTTCATTTTTCCCTGACTAGTCTCCCAGTCCCTGCCACTGAAAAACATCCTCACTGCATGATGCTGCCACCACCATGCCTCACCGGAGGGATGGTGCCAGGTTCCCTCCAGATGTGATGCTTAGCATTCAGGCCAAAGAGTTCAATCTTGGTTTCATCAGACCAGAGAATCCTGAGATGGTTGTCCTTCTGGAAGGTTCTCCCATCTCCACAGAGGAAATCTGGAGCACTATCAGAGTGAACATCGGGTTCTTGGTCACCTCCCTGACCAAGACCCTTCTCCCCCGATTGCTCAGTTTGGCCTGGCGGCCAGCTCTAGGAAGGGTCTTCGTGGTTCCAAACCTCTTCCATTTAAGAATGATGGAGGCCACTGTGTCCTTGGGGACCTTCAATGCTGCAGAATGTCTGTCAACTGTGGGACCTTATATAGACAGGTGTGTGCCATGCCAAATCATGTCTAATCAATAGAATTTACCACAGGTGAACTCCAATGAAGTTGTAGAAACATCTCCAGGATGATCAATGGAAACAGGATACACCTGAGCTCAATTTCGAGTCTCATAACAAACCTTAGATATTGTGGTTAGGTCAGGGTGTGACTAGGGTGGGTACTCTAGGTTTTTGTATGTCTAGGGTTTTTGTATGTCTAGGGGTTTTGCATGTCTATGTTGGCCTGATATGGATCCCAATCAGAGACAGCTGTTTATCGTTGTCTCTGATTGGGGATCATATTTAGGCAGGCCTTTTTCCCACTTTCTGGTTTGGGATCTTGACTATGTGTAGTTGCCTGTCAGCACTCTATTGTATAGCTTCACGTTTCATTTATTTTATTAGTTTGTTCAGTGTTCATTCTTTTAATAAAGAGAATGTACGCATACCACGCTGCACCTTGGTCTCCTTCATACGACGAACGTGACAGATGTTCCCACCAAAATGGACCAAGCAGCGTATTCAGGAGGAATGGACCTGGGAGGAGATCCTGGATGAAGCAGGACCTTGGACGCAGGCCGGGGAGTATCGCCGACCTAAGGAGGAGATAGAGGCAGCAAAAGCGGAACTGTGACGATAATAGGAGATAGCTCAATGGAACAAGCACGAGAGGCAACCCCAAGAACATTTTTTGGGGGGGCACATGAAGCAGTTGAGAGCGCTGCAGAGCAGGCGTGCTGAGGTGCGTGTCATCAGCCCGGTGTCACCTGTACCGGTCCCTAGCATTAGGTCTCCAGTGCGCATTCATAGCCCAGTGCGTCCTGTGCTAGCTTCCCGCACTTGCCGGGCTGGAGTGAGCATCCAGTCAGGAAGGGTGGTGCTTCCTCTCCGCACTCGCCCTGAGGTGCGTGTCATCAGCCCGGTGCCACCTCTACCGGTCCCACACATCAGATCTCCAGTGCGCTTCCACAGTCCAGTATGGCCTGTGCCTTCTCCCCGCACTCGCCCTGAGGTGCGTGTCATCAGCCCAGTGCCACCTGTACCGGTCTCACGCATCAGGTCTCCAGTGTGCATCCACAGTCCAGTACGTCCTGTGCCTCTTCCCCACACTCGCCCTGAGGTGCGTGTCATCAGCCCGGTGCCACCTGTACCGGTCCCATGCATCAGACCTCCAGTGCGCCTCCACAGTCCAGAGCTTCCGGCGACAATTCCCAGTCCAGAGCCTTCGGCGACAGTTCCCAGTCCGGAGCCTCCGGTGACGGTCCCCAGTCCGGAGCCTCCGGCGACGGTCCCCATTCTGGGGTCTCCGGCGACGGTCCCCAGTTCGGGGTCTCCGGCGACGGTCTCCAGTCCAGAGCCTCCGGCGACAGTCCCCAGTCCGGGGCCTCCGGCGACAGTCCCCAGTCCGGAGCCTCCAGCGAGAGTCCCCAGTCCGGGGTCTCCAGCGACGGTTCCCAGTCCGGGGTCTCCAGCGACAGTCCCTAGTCTGGGGTCTCCAGCGACGGTCCCCAGTCCGGGGTCTCCAGCGACGGTTCCCAGTCCGGGGTCTCCAGCGACAGTCCCCAGTCCAGAGTCTTCAGCAACGGTTCCCAGTTCTGAGCCTCCGGCTGTGATCCATGGTCCGGTTCCTCCGACAACGATCCATGGTCCGGTTCCACAGAAGCGGAGGGATCAGTGTAGGGAGCGGGGACTGCGTCCAGAACCAACCTTTTGGTTAGGTCAGGGTGTGACTAGGGTGGGTACTCTAGGTTTTTGTATGTCTAGGGTTTTTGTATGTCTAGGGGTTTTGTATATCTATGTTGGCCTGATATGGTTCCCAATCAGAGACAGCTGGTTATCATTGTCTTGGGGTGGCAGGGTAGCCTAGTGGTTAGAGTGTTGGACTAGTAACCGAAAGGTTGCAAGTTCAAATCCCCGAGCTGACAAGGTACAAATCTGTCGTTCTGCCCCTGAACAGGCAGTTAACGCACTGTTTCTAGGCTGTCATTGAAAATAAGAATTTGTTCTTAACTGACTTGCCTAGTTAAATTTGGGATCATATTTAGGCAGGCCTTTTTCCCACTTTCTGGTTTGGGATCTTGAAATGTGTAGTTACCTGTAGTTGCCTGCCTTCATACGACAAACGTGACAAAGGGTCTTATGTAAATAATGTATGTCTGTTTTTTTGTTTTTTTTATACATTTGCTAAAATTTAAAGAAACTGTTTTTGCTTTGTCATTATGGGGCATTGTGTTTGATGAAAAAATAGATATATTTAATCAATTTTAGAATAAGGCTGTAATGTAACAAAAAGTCAAGGGGTCTGAAGGCACTGCAAGTAGGCTGAAATGGCTCCTACAGTAGTAATGGCATAGCCTTTATACTATTGGAACAATGATAGCTTGCAAAGTAAGTTTACACACAAAGGCATTGTATCATAATTTAACTCACATTACAACTCGTTCTGATGATTAAAGGGCAGGGCCAGAAAGATATAGAAGGATTATAAGGAGCCTCTTCTGCATTGTGCACAGAAAACTAAGGCGTGTGATTTAAAAAAAATCACAGATTCCTGTCACATTCCATAAAGAAGAAGGAGCCATATGTATGCAGTGAGGCCAGCCTATTAGAGAGGTCTGCTTTTTTCTATTCAGAATCAGAAATGAGCTCATATGCCACATCAAAACTGCTTAAAGTCATACAACGATGAAGAGAAAATGCATGAAGAAGATCAATCGTCTACAGTTTTGAAGTCAGGGAAGGAGAAAGACCGAGATCGAAAATTAACAGAGCCATCATTTCATGCCTTTTTAGGCATGTTTCTTAATATTCAACCCCCCACCCCCCACCAGACACAGACAGACACACACAAGCACACAGACACGTGCACATAAAAAACAACTTTGTGAGGCAGTTCATGATAGGTTTATGTCCAAAGGAAGACCTGTGTTCCAGGAGTGATGCAGAGAGCAACATCCTGCAAAACCTCTCCCTGCCTGAAAACTCATGGTCAACAGGTGATGTTACCATGGTAACCCCAGATATTTCCTCTCACATATGTATAATATATCAAAATCCAGAGAGAGCAAACAAGTCCATTTCAAAAGCTGTTGGAGAGTTTGTTGTTTTTGGGGGAGGCTTTCTTTGCATTCTTTATAGCCCAAGAGCTGAGTTTAACAATGGGAGGTCACCCTCCCTCAGACGCTGAAGGCCAGAGGGCCTGATCCAAAAAGGACATTTCCTAGAGAACTTCACTTCCTTGCCAAGAATATCATTGTGTTTGTTGTTAATTCTTATCAATGCACAGCCTATTATAAAAACAACAAACAGAGATTTAAATATTCAGCATCGTGCCCTTTATCTTTTAATCAGAAAAGTGTTCTTGTGTGTATGTCATTAAATGTGAAGGCAGTCTACACAGGGGCCTTTGTTGGAAACACACAGACAGATAAACACACATGATGAAGACATTGGAAATGCAAAGAGACTCCAGAAAGTGTTGTATGTGGATGCATGTTTGTGTATGCACATGTGCATGGGTTTGCCTGTCTATCTATGTGTGTGTGTGTGTGTGTGTGTGTGTGTGTGTGTGTGTGTGTGTGTGTGTGTGTGTGTGTGTGTGTGTGTGTGTGTGTGTGTGTGTGTGTGAGAGAGAGAGAGAGAGAGAGAGAGAGAAAGCATGAGTGTGTGTGAGTGAGAGAGATACACACACAGAGAGAGAGAGAGATTATGTGTATCACATTCTGACCATATCTAAGGAAACTGACTAACAGATGCTGTTGCAATGATGGATGTGAGATAGATGTTTATTCATGCACCAACGATGAGGAGATGATATTTCGCCTTCAGCATAGTAGACCACAGGGAGAATTATCTACACATCCAATAAATGCATAAACATACTTTGGGTCATGGGCATGCTGACAAATTACTATTCGCATGCATTCAGATTAGGGGTTTATTCAGTGAGGTTTCAGATGAAAATAATCCACCATGATCAAAATCATAATATGATGTATTATTTATTATCTGTGTCGACGCAACACTACAACACGGTGACAGCTAGTGCACCTCACATAATGAACGTTACCCCAGGTGACTGTAGTATACCTGTTTTTCCAGCATTATCATCCTCTCAATTTCATGACCTTCTTCAAATGTCTTCTCGTGCACGTTCAGAATAGATTCTCATTTCTTCTGTACCGGCATCCAGCATTTTGATTATCCACAGTTCGTGTACCAAATCAGCGATTGGTATCCTTGTGGAAATGTCCTCAGTGAGTTCAGCACCACCTTGAGTTGATATATAGTACGATACTGTAATAGTTTATTCAGATATTAGTCTAAACTTCACAATCCATTGCAATCGCTCAGCATTTAATTTCTAGGTCATCCTCTATCTTCATTCTCAAACCTCCCCCTGCAACCACGGGGGGCGTGCAATGCGCATTGGTCTGATTTTAACAATTTCATGATGCCATTTCTTTCTTTGGAATTGTTAATTTAATCCAGCCCCAATAGTAATACAAACACTAGTCATATAATGCATGATCCTATAATTTTACGTTGGTGTACATCGCATCAAGCAGTGATGCGTTATGTCGACTGATGCTCAAAATAAACTTTTAAGCAAAGATTATTTACAGCTGTGCGACTAAATCTTTCAAATCCAGCTCGTAACCAGCCAAGAAAAAAAGGGAATTACAGTATGAGTTAGCTCAAGCGTATAGAAAGTGTTCGCTCTTGAACATCCCACCAAAACGCATTACCAAGAGCGAAAATTCAGCGTTGATACGATGTACTAGAACAAGTCCCAACGCACAGAATTGTGGGAATTTATGTAAAATTAAGATGGCAGCCGCCTGTGCGAGAACTCTCGGTAAGGTCGGCTGGCACATTTTGGAGTCTCCACCATGTCGTGCTGGGAATATTGCCTCCCTGATTCCAAGGGTCCCGCTACATGGATCGAGCAGGGCTTACAGAACAGGTGGTGCAGGATTCCGTTCCAAACTGCTCTTCAGCACACCTCTGCGCGGTGGCAGGGTCCTGGGGTGTGCGTTCCTGTTTGGAGGGGGGCTTGGCTTGTATCAAACAATAAAGCTCTCCGTCCACCATCACCTTGCTGAAGAAGATGTCAAGGTAATAATACTTGGCAAGAATATTAATGTGAAAAATATTTTCGTTACTGGCCATGTATACTTGAAGCACAGTAATCTTATGTTTGTCAGCTAACAACCTCTGTGGTGTACTTTTGTCAAGTAGCTTGCCCAATGTTACATCCTCAAATGTGCCAAATTTTGCGTTGTAAATGTATATGTAACGTTAATGAATGAAATGTACTTTTAACTGACGTCCCTGTCTTTCTCAGCCTTCTGTTGGTGGCCTGAAGTTGACCTTGTATCAGTACAAGACATGCCCGTTCTGCAGTAAAGTGCGAGCTTTCCTAGACTACCATGGACTTCCATATGAGATTGTGGAGGTCAACCCCGTCATGAGGAAGGAAATCAAGTGGTCAACTTACAGAAAAGTGCCAATTGTGATGGTGAATGATGATGTGGTAAGAGGGGACACAGTCACTCTGCATGACTTGGTATTATAGTTACAACGTACAGGTGTGTATGGGATGATGGGAAAACTTGTCAGGTGTTCTCTCTCTCTCCCCTTCTGTGCTCTTGACTCATCAGCAACTGAATGACTCCTCATTAATAATCAGTGCCTTGAAGACACAGTTGATGAGCAAGTAAGTAACTACCTCTATGAAAAGTGTTCTCTCGTTTTCTTTACATGAAGTGGTCTGATTTCTCTATCTCCCCCTTAGGGATAAAACCATCTCAGAAATTCTGCGCTGTTACCCAGAGATGAAAGCCGTCAATGAGAAGGGGAAAGAGGTGATCGAGTTCAACAACAAGTACTGGGTGATGGTGAATGAAGCTGAAGGTCAGACGATGTACCCCGAGAAAGATTCCAGAAAGTAGGTGAACACATTGGGTGCCAAATTACTGCTGACCATATAATGGCCAAAAATCATTCCGTGCATGGGTCATTCATGAAAATACATGTATGTCTGTCCAAATCTCTCTAAAGGTGTACATACATCACTACTCTTTTTAGATTATGATATTGCTTCTTCCAGTTACAGATAGGCCTGCGCCCATCAAACTGACTGTTAGCACTACCAAATCCCCATGGATAGATTAACTAAAAAACTATGGCTGAGAGGGATAAGGCATAGAAGATAAGTCTTCCAACTCCGCAGATTGGCAAACATACAGTAAATTGAGATCAGTAAACAAAAAGGAGAAAATATACCATGGAACAAAGATGATAGGTAAAAGCTCTGGAGTACCTTAAATGAAATTCTTGGGTAAAAAAAGCAAACTTGGCTCCATCCTTCATTGAGGCAGATGGCTTGTTCATAACAAAACCCTTTGATATATTCACTTAAACTTTTCATTGTTGACCAGATTAGCAAATTTAGGCATCACATGCAAACAACAAACGCTGAGTCTTCATATTCATGCATAACGGACCAAATAATGAAAGACAAGCAGTGTCGTTTTGAGTTCGGCAATGTTGGTGTAGCAGAGGTGAACAAAGTTGTTGCTGTAGGAGAGGTGAACAAAGTTGTTGCTGTAGGAGAGGTGAACAAAGTTGTTGCTGTAGGAGAGGCTATCCATGCTTCCTTATCCATCCTTGCTATCCATAAATAAGGACAAGCATCCTGGTACCGACAACCTGGATTGTAAATTGCTGAAGTTGGTAGCAGAATACATTGGGACTCCTGTTTGCTACATCTTCCGTTTAAGTCTAGATGACGGTGTGTGCCCTCGGGCCTGGAGGGAGGCAAAGGTCATTCCGCTGCCCAAGAATGGCAAAGCACCCTTTAATGGTTCAAACAGCTGACCAATCAGCCTGTTGCCGGTGCTTAGCAAACTGTTGGAAAAATCATGTTTAACCAAATACAATGTTATTTTACAGAAAAACAATGAAGACTTTCAGCATGCGCATAGGGAAGGGCACCTAATAACATGCCCGGCACTGACACATGACTGATGATTCGCTGAAAGAAATGAATAAAAAGATTGTGGGAGCTGTTTTGTTAAATTTCAGTGCAGCTTTTGATATCATTGATCATAACCTATTGCTGAATACAGAGGTGTTATGGATTTACATTCTCTGCCTAATCATTGCCTGAGTTACCTATTTACACTGAACAAAAATATAAACGCAAGATATAAAGTGTTGGTCCCATGTTTCATGGGTCCCATGTTTCATGAGCTGAAATAAAATTTTCCATATGCACAGAAAGCTTATTTCTCAGAAATGGTGTGCACATTTTTACATCCCTGTTAGTGAGCATTTCTCCTTTGCCAAGATAATCCTTCCACCTGCCACACCACAGGTGGCATATCAAGAAGCTGATTAAACAGCATGATCATCACACAGGTGCTTCGGTGGGGACAATAAAACGTCACTAAAATGTGCAGTTTTGTCACACAACGCTACATATGTTTCAAGTTGAGGGAGCACTCAATTAGCATGCTGACTGCATGAATATCCTCCACGGATGTTGCCAGAGAATTTAATGTTAATTTTTCTACCATAAGCCGCCTCTAACGTCTTTTTAGAGAATTTGGCAGTACGTCTAACCGGCCTCACCGCCGCAGATCACCTGTACCCACACCAGCCCAGGACCTCCACATCTGACTTCTTTACTTGCGGGATCGTCTGAGACCAGCCACTCGGACAGCTAATTAAACGGCGGGTTTGCACAACTGAAGAATTTCTGCACAAACTGTCATAAACAGTCTCTGGGAAGCTCATCTGCATGCTCATTGTCCTCACCAGGGTCTTGACCTGATTGCAGTTCGGCATCGTAACCGACTTCAGTGGGCAAATGCTCTTCACGGATGAATCCCAGTTTCAACTGTACCGGGCAAATGGCAGACAGCGTATAGGGTGTTGTGTGGCTGACTGTTTGCTGATGTCAACATTATGAACAGAGCGCCTCATGGTGGGGTTATGGTATGGGCAGGCATAAGCTACGGACAATGAACACAATTGCATTTTATCAATGGCAATCTGAATGCACAGAGTTACCGTTATGAGATCCTGAGGCCCATTGTCGTGCCATTCATCCTCCTCCAACACCTCATGTTTCAGCATGATAATGCACTGTCCCATGACGCAAGGATCTGTACACAATTCCTGGTGGCTGAAGATGTCCCATTTCTTCCATGGCCTGCATACTCACCAAACATATCACTCATTGAGCATGTTTGGGATGCTCTGGATCAACGTGTACGACATCGTGTTCCAGTTCCCGCCAATATCCAGCAACTTCACACAGCCATTGAAAGGAGTGGGACAACATTCAGCAGCTTGATCAACTCTATTTGAATGAGATGTAAACTGCAGCTCAGTAAATTCTTAGAAATGGTTGCATATTGTGTTTATTTTTATTCAGTGTATTAATGGATGTCTAATGGAATTCGGTTGTACCAAATTTTTCCTAATGACCTTCCTTTGAATAAAGCCTGTGTCTATGTATGCTGATGACTCAACCGTGTACAAGTCAGCTACGACAGTCAAATAAATAACTGACACCCTTAACATAGAGCTCCAGTCAGTTTTAGAATTGGTAACTAGCAATTGACTGGTACTAAATGTTTAAAAAACTAAAAGCACCTTTTTTTGGGACAAATCACTCAAGCCTAAACCTCATCTAGATCGATTACTGAATAATGTGTTGATTCAGCAAGTTGAAGAGACTAACCTTCTGGGTGTAACACTAGATGGCAAGCTGGCATGGTGAAAACATATACTGTAGACTCAATGGTTGCTAAAATGGGAAGAAATCTGTTCATGATAAGGTATTGCTCTGCTTTCTTGACATCTAAATCAACCAGACAGGTCCCACAGGCCCTAGTTTTGTCACAGCTGGACTACTGCCCAGTGGTGCGGCAAAGAAGGACATTGCAGTGGGTCCAGAACAGAGCAGCGTGTATTGCACTTACTGTAGATGTACACAGAGGGAGAATGTCAGTGGTATGTATTCATGTCAATCTCTCCTGGCTCAAAGTTGAGAGATTTGACTGCATCACAATTGGTCTTTGTACAAGGTGTTGATGGTTTAAATGTACTGAACTGTCTGCACATAGTTCAGACACTCAACGGTGCCACACAAGACATGCAGCCAGAGGTCTCTTCACAGTTCCCAGGTCCAGAACAGAGGCAGTGAAACACAGTATTAAGTAGAGCCATGACTACATGGAAGTCTCTGCCACCCCAGGTAACTCAAGCGAGCAATAAAAACAGATTTTTAAAAAACAGATAAAAGATCTTATGTTGCGAAGGGGACTGTCAAGGCAGACATTTGTATATACAAAAGTATGTGGACATCCCTTCAAATTAGTAGATTGGGCTATTTTAGCCACATCTGTTGCTGACAGATGTATAAAATCCAGCACACAGCTATGCAATCTCCATAGACAAACATTGTCAGTAGAATGGCCTTACTGAAGAGCTCAGTGACTAACAATGTGGCACCGTCATCGGATGCCACCAAGTGGAAACATCTAGGAGCAACACCGGTTCAGCTGCGAAGTGGTAGGCCACACAAACTCAGACAATGGGACCACCAAGTGCTGACGCGCTTGACACAAAAACTGTCCCCTCGGTTGCAACACTCACTACCGAGGGTCAAACTGCTTTTGGAAACAACGTCAACACAATAACTGCTTGTCGGGAGCTTAATGAAATGGGTTTCCATGGCTGAGTGGCCGCACACAAGCATAAGATTACCATATGCAATGCCAAGCGTCGGCTGGAGTAGTGTAAAGCTTGCCACCATTGGTCTCTGGAGCAGTGGAAACGCGTTCTCTGGAGTGATGAATCACTCTTCACCATCTGGCATGTCCGACAGACGAATCTGGGTTTGGCGGATGCCGGGAGAATGCTACATGCCCCAATGCATGGTGCCAACTGTAAAGTTTGGTGGAGGA
Source organism: Oncorhynchus masou masou (assembly GCF_036934945.1). Taxonomy (NCBI): domain Eukaryota; kingdom Metazoa; phylum Chordata; class Actinopteri; order Salmoniformes; family Salmonidae; genus Oncorhynchus; species Oncorhynchus masou. The sequence goes on along the minus strand of NC_088212.1, from coordinate 24,108,849 downwards.
GGAATAATGGTCTGGGGTTGTTTTTTCATGGTTCAGGTTAGGCCCCTTTTGTTCCAGTGAAGGGAAATCTTAATGCTACATTATACAATGGCATTCTAGGGGATTTTGTGCTTCCAACTTTGTGGCAACAGTTTGGGGAAGGCCCTTTTTCCTGTTTCAGCATAATGCCCCCATGCACAAAGCGAAGTCCATACAGAAATGATTTGGCAAGAACTGTGTGGAAGAACTTGACTGGCCTGCACAGAGCACTCAACCCTATCGAACGTCGACTGCGAGCCTGGCCTAATCGCCCAACATCAGTACCCAACCTCACTAATGCTCTTGTGGCTGAATGGAAGCAAGTCCCTGCTGTAATGTTCTATCATCTAGTGGAAATCCCAGAAGAGTGGAGGCTGTTATAGCAGCAAAGGGGACCAACTCCATATTAATGCCCATGATTTTGTAATGAGATATTTGACGAGCAGGTGTCCACATACTTATGGTCATGTAGTGTATTTTGTATTGTGTTATGTATTTTACTTGTTTTGTTTCCTGTTTGGATCCCAGGAAGAGTAGTAATTGGGGATGCTAATATAATACATGTCAAGCATTAGTTAGGCTTAAATGTCCCTTTCGCTTATTCTCTTTCCCTTCAAACTGCTTTAGGGAGGAGATCAAATGGCGTAAGTGGGCAGATGATTGGCTGGTGCACCTGATCTCGCCCAATGTTTACCGGACCACTGGAGAGGCCCTGGCCTCCTTTGACTATATCGTCCGTGAGGGCAAGTTTGGCACTTATGAGGGATTCTTTGCAAAGTATGTTGGAGCAGCTGCCATGTTTGTCATCTCAAAAAGACTGAAAAGTAGGTGGGTGTCCCAATAAAAAAAGATGATCTGGTTTTGTACATGTATACAGTTTTTGTAAATAGTTCTTGATTAAGTGGATTTTTCTGAATAACCAGCCAATGTTTGGTGATGAGCTCTGTTTTATATTAAACCCCTCTATCCTGCAGACACAACCTGCAGGATGACGTGAGACAGGATCTGTACAAGGCAGTCAATGAGTGGGTGGTGGCCATTGGCAAGAAGAGGAAGTTCATGGGTGGAGACCAGCCCAATCTGGCTGACCTGGTAAGAGCACCACATGTCATGTGAAGTATTATCTTAGACTTCTATAACTTGTATTGTCTTATGCAGTTTTGCTGATGAGACTTTTGTTTGGCTTTTTGTTTACTATAGACAAATAGTAAACAGGAAGTGTTTGCTAATTTTGTCCATGACTCTTCTCTCTGCAGGCAGTGTATGGGATCCTGAGAGTGATGGAGGGTCTTGAGGCCTGGGATGACATGATGGAGAACACCAAGGTGAAGAGCTGGTACAGACGAATGGAGAAAGCTACAAAAAGCCACAAGGGCCAAACTGACCCTGCTCTAAATATTGACCAGCACTAGGAGATCTGATTGAATAGCACTTCCAGCCCTCACTTAATCAGGAGATGTGAAGAGTTATTGCATTAAGGAGAGATGGGTGAAAAAAATGCTATACATTGGTCATGATGCAATTCACAGAAATTGACTTCTCTAGCTAATATGGATTAGGCAAAAGGCCAACCTCTTGATTTATTTCCTGTGAAAATGCACCCAAATTATGTGTTAATTTGCTTGAATAAACTTGCAGCAGCAAGCCGTTTAGTTGTAGATCCTTGATTACTGTGGCATTCTGTCTACCTGGTGTCAAGGCTGCAGTAACATGTGCACTGAGTATACTAAACATTAAGAACACCTGCTCTTTCCATGAGTCTGACCAGGTGGAAGCTATGAACCTTATTGTCTCTTAATAAATCCCCTTCAGTGGGGAGGAGACAGGTTAAAGAATTTTAAGCCTTGGGACAATTCAGGCATGTGTGTGTTTTTTTATTTTATTTTACCAGGCAAGTCAGTTAAGAACAAATTCTTATTTTCAATGACGGCCTAGGAACAGTGGGTTAACTGCCTGTTCAGGGGCAGAATGACAGATTTGTACCTTGTCAGCTCGGGGGTTTGAACTTGCAACCTTCCGGTTACTAGTCAAACTCTAACCACTAGGCTACCCTGTGTGCCATTCAGAGGGTGAATGGGCAAGACAAAATATTTAAGTGCCTTTGAATGGTAGAAGGTGCCAGGCGCACTGGTTTGTGTCAAGAACTGCAACACTGTTGGATTTTTCACGCTCAACAGTTTCCTGTGTATATCAAGAATGGTTCACCACCCAACTTGACACAACTGAGGTCGACATGGGCCAGCATCCCTGTGGAACTCTTTCGACACCTTGTAGAGTCCATGTCCCGGCGAATTGAGGCCATTTTGAGGGCTTAAGGGGAGACAACATTAGATGTTCCTAATGTTTGGTATAGTCAGTGTATATAACATAAGTAAAACCAAATTAGCAGCTTTAAATTTACATTGCATCTGTGTAAACATTGTCAAATACCTCCTATACACAGTCTTAGCATTTTGGTTTACATTTTTTCGACCCCATTCAGTTTTCCAATATACTTGAAGGTTAAAATGATTGCACGAGCTAACATGACTTAGTTTAATTAGCTACATCTGATAATCAGTATATTATTTTCCTCAGGGTTTGAATTCCCCGTAAAAAAAATGCACAGTAATCCTGTTTCAAGATTCTTTCATCTGTTAACTTCTTGACTGATGCTAATTCTTCCTCATTGTTGTTCTTGAGGGTTCCAGTTATAGCCAGATTAATTACATTATCATTCTTATCAACTATGCAGGGTGTAGGAAGTGAAATGATTGTTATAATTTGGCAGCATCCATTGGACAAAGTGGTACCGAGACTCCTAACCAATTTAAAAACACCCCAATGATGTTCATACATGTAAAAATGTTCAATAAAAATAAGTTAACTGATAATGTATCATGTTCTCATTCAGGAACACTACATTGTTCTATTTTGCAAGATATGGCTATAACATTTCATACTTTGCAAGTTACACAAGTATTCTCTAGAATTATTTGTATGTATATACACTATAAAAACATGAGCAAATTACATGTCTATGAACAAATGTTTGTGGATTACCTTCCATTATCTACGACAACACTGACAATATGACTTGAACAGTGGATGTCATGATCGTTACTGGTTCTAAAAGTAAATCAACAAATAAGAACAGAAAGACAAGAAAGGAAGTCACATTCTCAAAACCTTAAGGGACAGAAATCCATCCAATAAAAATACCCCATAGGTTGAAATTTACAAGTAATGCAATATGACTTTGGCGAACTCGAAAGATTATCACTGCAGTGAATGAGAAAAGAGGAAACAATATGACAGGGGAAAAAACCTTGAACCATACACCGCAAGAAGCCACATTAACTACTTTAAATGATCTTCTCAACAACGGTAAGGAACAATGACTCTGTAAATCTAGCACTAAGAATAACCATTTTATCCAATGTTGCATTCATGATACTGGCCATGATATATGCAAATTTAGTTTTGGCATACGATACAGTGCATTTGGAAAGTATTCAAACACCTTGACTTTTTCCACATTTTGTTACGTTACAGCCTTATTCTAAAATAGATTAAATAAATAAAAACAAAGCAAATTTGAGGAAAACGCTACCCAAGTTCTACCAACACATTGACTGTAGCACTCACTGAGAAAACACACCACTGCTACTCAGATTTTCAAAATGGCTACAAGGTCCTCCCCCATCCTCCCTTCGGCAAATCTGATCACGACTCAATTTTGCTCCTCCCTTCCTATAGGTAGAAATTCAAACAGGATGTACCCGTGCTAAGGACTATTCAACGCTGGTCTGGACCAATCGGAATCCACGCTTCAAGATTGTTTTGATCACGTGGACTGGGGTATGTTTCGGGTAGCCTCATAACCAGAAACTGTGGATAGAGGGCAGCAATCGCACAAAACTGAAAGCGCAAACTACCACATTTAACCATGGCAAGGTGACTGGGAATATGGCCGAATACAAACAGTGTAGTTATTCCCTCCGTAGTGCAATCAAATAGACAAAATGTCAGTATAGAGAAAGTGGAGTTGCAATTCAACGGCTCAGACACGTGACGTATGTGGCAGGGTCTACAAACTATCATGGACTTCAAAGGGAAAACCAGCCACGTTGTGGACACCGACGTCTTGCTTCCAGACAAGCTAAACACCTTTGTCCACCTTGAGGATAACACTGCCACCGACACGGCCTGCTACCAAGGACTGTGGGCTCTCCTCCGTGGCCGACACGTGTAAGACATTTAAGCGTGTTAACCCTGCCAGCTCAGACGGAATCCCAAGCCGCGTCCTCAGATCATGCCCAGACCAGCTGGAGTGTTTACAGACATATTCAATCTCTCCCTATCCCAGTCTGCTGTCTGCACTTGCTTCAAGATGTCCACCATTGTTCCTCTACCCAAGAAAGCAAAGGTAACTGAACTAAATGACTATCGCCCCATAGCACTCACTTCTGTCATCATGAAGTGCTTTGAGAGGCTAGTTAAGGACCACCCCTCTACCTTACCTGACACCCTAGGCTCACTTCAATTTGCTTACCGCCCCAATAGATACACAGACGATGCAATCGCCATTGCACTGCCCTATCCCATCTGGACAAAAATAATATCTATGTAAGAATGCTGTTCATTGACTCTAGCTCAGCATTCAATACTAGTACCCTCCAAGCTCATTATTAACTCGAGGCCCTGGGTCTGAACCTCGCCCTGTGCAACTGGATCCTGGACTTCCTGACAGGCCACCCCAGGTGGTGAAGGTAGACAACACCTCCACTTCACTGATCCTCAACACAGGGGCCCCACAACTCCAACTCAATCAACAAGTTTGCAGATGAGAACAGCAGTAGGCCTGACTACCAACAATAACAAGATAGTGGTGCGGTCTGCTCAATGCATCACCAGGGGCAAACTACCTTCTCTCCAGGACACCTACAGCACCCAATGTCACAGGAAGGCCAAAAAGATCATCATGGACAACAACCTCCTGAGCCACTGCCTGTTCACCCCACTATCATCCAGATCGCGAGGTCAGTACAGGTGCATCAAAACAGCTTCTATCGCAAGGCCATCACTCGTCGGCTTCCACGTAACCCTGCACCTTAGAGGCTGCTGCCCTATGTATATATACTTGAAATCACTGGGCACTTTAATAATGTTTAATATTTTTGCTTTACTCATCTCATACTGTTTTCTATTCTACTGTATTTTAGTCTATGTCACTCCAACATTGCCCATCCTAATATTTAACTATTCCTTAATTCCATTATTTGACTTTTAGGTTTGTGTGTATTTCTGTGAGTTGTTAAATATTACTGCACTTTTGGAGCTAGAAACACAAGCATTTCACTACACCTGCAATGACATCTGCTAAACATGTGTATGTGACCAATCAAATTTGATTTGATTAAACATCAGGCACTGTATGGAAGACACATTGGATTGTAAAAGAGACTAAACAGACCAATAGTCCTGTTTCTCCACCAGTTCAAATTCAAGGTCATGTGAATTCACCACAAACTTCTCGGCCAGTTTGTAACTGACAAAGTCTTGCCGTTATGCTGTTGGGATGCTGGGAGGTGGACACAGACTTCCCTCCAGACACCACCAATCGCCCAGACAACAGCTTGTCAATCTTGTCAAAAATGTCACTGAGCTTGGAACCTGGATATTTGACAAACATGCCGCAGACAATTTCAATCTCACATGTTAAAGCAATGTTTACCTTCTTTCACTGTACCACAGACATGAGTGTCATTATTAGTCTCTGATCCATGTCCATTACCCACAGACGCACCTGAGATCTGGCTGACATTCTTACCTTATTTTTCTGAAACATAAAAAAAACTAAGCAATATGAATTTTGCCATTCATTTTTAATGCAGCTTTTAATGTGAAGGTGTATCATAAAGTGGGTACTGCATGTTCCTATAACGGCATTTCTTATTCATGCAGGATCAACCAACCTGAATATCCTTAGGGTTGTTCAGGCCTTCAAAAGACTGTGCGCACTGGTTAGCTGAGGCCTGGAGCTCTTGGTACTACTGGTTAGCTGAGGCCTGGAGCTCTTGGTACCACTGGTTAGCTGAGGCCTGGAGCTCTTGGTACCACTGGTTAGCTGAGGCCTGGAGCTCTTGGTACCACTGGTTAGCTGAGGCCTGGAGCTCTTGGTACCACTGGTTAGCTGAGGCCTGGAGCTCTTGGTACCACTGGTTAGCTGAGGCCTGGAGCTCTTGGTACCACTGGTTAGCTGAGGCCTGGAGCTCTTGGTACCACTGGTTAGCTGAGGCCTGGAGCTCTTGGTACCACTGGTTAGCTGAGGCCTGGAGCTCTTGGTACCACTGGTTAGCTGAGACCTGGAGCTCTTGGTACCATTGGTTCGCTGAGGCCTGGAGCTCTTGGTACCATTGGTTTGGTAGCACTGGTTAGGCCTGGTAGCACTGGGTACCACTGGTTAGCTGAGGCCTGGAGCTGGTACCACTGGTTAGCTGAGGTCTGGAGCTTTTGGTACCACTGGTTAGCTGAGGTCTGGAGCTCTTGGTACCACTGGTTAGCTGAGGTCTGGAGCTCTTGGTACTGGTTAGCTGAGGTCTGGTTACCACTGGTTAGCTGAGGCCTGGAGCTCTTGGTACCACTGGTTAGCTGAGGCCTGGAGCTCTTGGTACCACTGGTTAGCTGAGGCCTGGAGCTCTTGGTACCACTGGTTAGCTGAGGCCTGGAGCTCTTGGTACCACTGGTTAGCTGAGGCCTGGAGCTTTTGGTACCACTGGTTAGCTGAGACCTGGAGCTCTTGGTACCACTGGTTCGCTGAGGCCTGGAGCTCTTGGTACCACTGGTTCGCTGAGACCTGGAGCTCTTGGTACCACTGGTTAGCTGAGGCCTGGAGCTCTTGGTACCACTGGTTCGCTGAGGCCTGGAGCTTTTGGTACCACTGGTTAGCTGAGGCCTGGAGCTCTTGGTACCACTGGTTAGCTGAGGCCTGGAGCTCTTGGTACCACTCTGCTTGCTTTAGTCTACAGGCCTTTGGAAGAAGAGAGCTTTTTATTTTATTTTACCCCTTTTTCCTCCCCAATCCAATTGGTAGTTACAATCTTGTACCATCACTGCAACTCCCGTACGGACTCGGGAGAGGCGAAGGTCGAGATACACTGCTCGCTTAACCCGGAAGCCAGACGCACCAATGTGTCGGAGGAAACACCGTACAAGTGGTGACCAAAGTCAGCTTGCAGCAGTGGTGGAAAAAGTACCAATTGTCATACTTGAGTAAAAGTAAACATACATTAATAGAAAATCACTCAAATGAAAGGCACCCAGTAAAATCCTACTTGAGTAAAAGTATTTGGTTTTAAATATACTTAAGTATCAAAAGTAAAAGTATAAATAATTTCAAATTCCTTATTTAAGAAAATCAGGCGGCACCATTTTCTTGTTTTTTTAAATTTACGGATAGCCAGGGACATGCTGCAACCCTCAAGACATAATTTACAAATTAAGAATGTATTTAGTGAGTCTGCCACATCAGAGGCAGTAGGGACGACCAGCAATGTTCTCTTGATAATTGTGTGAATTAGATCATTTTTCTATCCTGCTAAGCATTCAAAATGTAACAAGTACTTTTCGGTGTCAGGGAAAATGTATGGAGTAAAAAGTACATAATTTTCTTTAGGAATGTAATGAAGTATAAGTTTAAAGTTGTCAAAAATATAAATAGTAAAGTACAGGTACCCCAAAAAACTACTTAAGTAGTACTTTCAAGTATTTTTACATCACTGGCTTGCAGGCACCCGGCCCGCCACAAGGAGTCGCGGCCCGACACCTGGCCGGCCAAACCCTCCCCTAATCCGGATGACGCTGGGCCTATTGTGCGCTGCCTCATGGGTCTCCTGGTAATGGCCGGCTGTGAGACAGCCTGGGATCAAACCAGGGTCTGTAGTGACGCCTTAGACCGCTGCAGCACTCGGCAGAACAATGCTTTTAAACCGATTTGTTAAATTCCTAACCTTTCACTCATTCGTATCCAAACTAAAACATTCCTGACTTTCCTTTTATCCATCCATTTATCCTCCCTCTCCTTACCCTTATTCCGTGCTTTCTCTTTGGCTGACAGAGCTGCATTCTTCTTCTGCTCCTCCTGCTGGGCCTGGAGCTCTGCCAACTTCCTGCGCTCCTATTCCTCCCGCTGCTCTTTCCTCGTCACCTGGGCAGCAGCGTCCTGCAACACCCGGATCAGTGACCTCATCTCATGCAGTGCCCGCTCTGCCACCATCCTGTTCTCCACACTGGAGAACTCTCCCTACACAAGCACACAGCCACTTACACATATTGAGCAGAGCAGGGACATAAAACAGGATCGCAACAATGGAGATGTTTACTTTCCCCCATAGTCTGATGATGAACCATGATGGAAGAGTTCCACCATTTGACATGTGGTGCTATAATGTCTATTGAAAGTGAAATTTAGGCCATTCAAGACTCATGCCATTATAGATGAATGAAAAATAGGATCTCACTGACCTCAGCTGTCGTGCGCACCACCTCCGACACTTGGGAGCATAGATGGTTGACGCGGGTGCTATAGGATGTGAGACCAGGGGTCGGGTCTGATTGGGTGGGTGCGGCCAGCTCCAGGAGCTGATTGAGTTGCAGTATCTCTTCCTGGATGGCGTTGAGAGTGCGTAATCTCTCCCTACCCTCCAGTTGTCTCTGCTTCTCAAGCTCCCCCTCCCGCAAACGCTGCTGCTCCTCCTCCCGCAGGCGCAGGTTCAGGATCTGTGGAGGAGGTTTTTCCATCTTTATCTGAACACTATTGTTTTGCATTTTGCCTTCTGAATTTCTAGTAGTTAAACTTTCAATACCTTTACTCTGTTTTTGTGCTCTTACAACTTCTCGTGGAGCCCAAGGCTTCTTTGTGTTCTCTTAAAGAAAGAACACAAGCAGCAAATGAGAAAGACAAGCAGCAAATGAGAAAGACAAGCAGCAAATGAAGATTGACATGTAACACATTTTCAGTCCTGTCACAGGGACAGAAGCCTAATGGTGGGTGAAAAGGAGACTATTTTTTTAGGTAAAACAAGCAGTTACTCTCTGTTCATCATGTCCCTCATACTCTGGTTCTCCTGCCTCTGCTTCAGCTCCATCAACTCCTCAAAGCGTTTGAGCTGCTCTGACTCACAACTCGCCACTGAAGCCCCAGCATCTCCTGCAGCTCCTGCCTCAGACTCAGTTTCATCTGCACCAGGACATTCAAGCCTCTAGATTAGGTTTGAAATGCTAACATAACATAATGCCATGATGGCTCCCACATATATAGTAAACAAACAGTGTTGGAGACAATATGTAACAGTGATATGTTGATTCATGAACAAACTAACTAAGAAAAAAACAGAAAGTAGCCTATGCAATCTTGGCGCGATGTTTCTTCACGCACATGCATGTCCTGCCATTTGAGTTGCTCTGGGAGACAGCAGGGAGATGGTGGGGTTGGAGACTGGACTGAGATCATCGCTGGCATCTGGGGCACTTTCTTCATCAACAACACGCATGCAGATTGATATTAAGAGAAATTTGTTATAATAGGTTAATAAGAATGTACAAAAATGGTGTGCAGTTAAAATATGGGAGAGTGACTTGCCTGCTCCTCTTCCTTCTTCGACCTGGGAGTGGGCTGATTATTGGCTGAAGGGTATGAGGTGCTTGAGGAGCTTGAAGAGACTGGGGTCTCCTCAGACAGGCTAGGGCTTGGGTCACGGGAAGCAAAAAAAAGGTCTTTTGAAGGGGACGAGGGCTTACATTAAGCCTCTTCAGGATGACGCCAGAGAGCGGGGACAAGCTGGGAGCTTCATTACAACCTGACAAAATTTCCTGCCGGAGACATGAGAAAGGATCATAATAAACTAGCTAGCAATATCACATTTAATGCAATGAAAGGCTGATTTCAAATATGTATCTAAATCTTAGACATGTCATAAGCTAGTCTGATTAATCATCCTGTAATACACAATTCATTGGTATATACAACCTGAGGCATTTGTGTGCAAAATTGTTTAAAATATTCCTTACAAGCCAGAATGCTGAATAAAATTACATTTAAATGTATTCTACCGGTTGTCTGTGCAGTTTGTCCTTCAGCTGCTCGAAATTTCAGACAATATAGACAGGAAAGTATTGTTTACCTGACTTCATAGAGAGCCATAGTTTTATTCAGGGGTAAAGTTAGTTTTGTATTGTATATTCGGTTCTCTCTCGTCAATGGATATTGAACCAAGCATGCCATGACAATAAAAAGGGTATATCCTGAATCTGGGGAAGAGAACAATCCACACCCAAGTGGATTGTTCTTCATTCTACCCTGATTCAGAATATACAATGTTCATTGTCATGGCATGCTTGGTCATTGTCTTATGTCAGATAGTGTGAGGATTCCCCCTGCACCGATCTGTCTCGTATCTAGCAAAGGTTCATGGAATAACTCAAAAGTAGTTCTACTACAATGTGCAGTCGAACATTCAAAAATATTACCTAGGTGACATCTGCTGAAACCCATTTCTGCCTCAAAACTATCTGAATGAATCTAAACTAAAACAATAAATGTCCATAATGTTGATGCTTTTTTGGTGAGGAAGACTTAGTCGCCCCATTTGACATTTAGCAAAGGATTATTTCACGTCAATGAGCAGTATTTCTGGAGTTTGACTATGGCACGAAAGCTAGCATAATTTTCCAACATTAGAGATAATGTTAGCTGAGCCGTCACTGAAATCCTTTTGACTGAAACAATGCTCCTAACCAGCTAGCTTAGGGTTGCAGATTTTGGGGAGTTTTCAGAGGTGGAAGATTTCTGTGGTAATTAATGGGAATATATGGGAATTAACAGGACTATGTGGAAATTAATATTAATACCATTTAATGTTTTAGATATTATGTTTGTGTTATGTTATAGATGTCTTTTGCATTGGGTATATTTATCATATCATATTGAGACAGAAATATAAACCTTTTACCTTATCATAAGTAGAAATAATTGAAAATGATGCAATCCTTCCAATAGAAGTAAAAAAAAAATGTAGGTACGAATTGAACATGAATTAAATGAGTTGACTCGTCACATGGGATGATTTCACTGAACAACAAAAGAAAGGGAATATTTAATGATCCCCAACGATCTATCGCATCTCCGAAAAACGCTTTCAACTAAAATGATAGTCTAGAAACTAAATCTTTGGTTGTCTTCCTCTCAGGCTTCCATGTCTTCTCCCTGGACCTCCTTAATGTCCACCTCTTGAACATCAGACTCTGAGGCCTCATCTTCACTGTCACTTTCCAACCTTGTTGAGGAGGGCTCGTTGTCAGGCTCAAAAAGCCTCAAATTTGCCAGGATGGCCACCAATTTTTCAACCCTTGTATTGGTCAGCCTGTTGCGTGCTTTGGTGTGTGTGTTCCCAAACAAGGACAAGTTGCACTCTGAGGCGGCTGATGTTGGTGGGATTTGGCGGATGATGGAGGCAACAGGGGAAAGAGCCTTAGATCCACAAAGTCACTTCCACCTGGTGGCTGATGAGATACAGTGCCTTGCAAAGTATTCGGCCCCCTTGAACTTTTCAACCTTTTGCCACATTTCAGGCTTCAAACATAAAGATATAAAACTGTATTTTTTGTGAAGAATCAACAACAAGTGGGACACAATCATGAAGTGGAACGACATTTATTGGATATTTCAAACTTTTTTAACAAATCAAACACTGAAAAATTGGGCGTGCAAAATTATTCAGCCCCTTTACTTTCAGTGCAGCAAACTCTCTCCAGAAGTTCAGTGAGGATCTCTGAATGATCCAATGTTGACCTAAATGACTAATGATGATAAATACAATCCACCTGTGTGTAATCAAGTCTCCGTATAAATGCACCTGCACTGTGATAGTCTCAGAGGTCCGTTAAAAGCGCAGAGAGCATCATGAATAACAAGGAACACACCAGGCAGGTCCGAGATACTGTTGTGAAGAAGTTTAAAGCCGGATTTGGATACAAAAAGATTTCCCAAGCTTTAAACATCCCAAGGAGCACTGTGCAAGCGATAATATTGAAATGGAAGGAGTATCAGACCACTGCAAATCTATCAAGACCTGGCCGTCCCTCTAAACTTTCAGCTTATACAAGGAGAAGACTGATCAAAGATGCAGCCAAGAGGCCCATGATCACTCTGGATGAACTGCAGAGATCTGCAGCTGAGGTGGGAGACTCTGACCATAGGACAACAATCAGTCGTATATTGCACAAATCTGGCCTTTATGGAAGAGTGGCAAGAAGAAAGCCATTTCTTAAAGATATCCATAAAAAGTGTTGTTTAAAGTTTGCCACAAGCCACCTGGGAGACACACCAAACATGTGGAAGAAGGTGCTCTGGTCAGATGAAACCAAAATTGAACTTTTTGGCAACAATGCAAAATGTTATGTTTGGCGTAAAAGCAACACAGCTCATCACAATGAACACACCATCCCCACTGTCAAACATGGTGGTGGCAGCATCATGGTTTGGGCCTGCTTTTCTTCAGCAGGGACAGGGAAGATGGTTAAAATTGATGGGAAGATGGATGGAGCCAAATACAGGACCATTCTGGAAGAAAACCTGATGGAGTCTGCAAAAGACCTGAGACTGGGACGGAGATTTGTCTTCCAACAAGACAATGATCCAAAACATAAAGCAAAATTTACAATGGAATGGTTCAAAAATAAACATATCCAGGTGTTAGAATGGCCAAGTCAAAGTCCAGACCTGAATCCAATCGAGAATCTGTGGAAAGAACTGAAAACTGCTGTTCACAAATGCTCTCCATCCAACCTCACTGAGCTCGAGCTGTTTTGCAAGGAGGAATGGGAAGAAATTTCAGTCTCTCGATGTGCAAAACTGATAGAGACATACCCCAAGCGACTTACAGCTGTAATCGCAGCAAAAGGTGGCGCTACAAAGTATTAACTTAAGGGGGCTGAATAATTTTGCACGCCCAATTTTTCAGTTTTTGATTTGTTAAAAAAGTTTGAAATATCCAATAAATGTCGTTCCACTTCATGATTGTGTCCCACTTGTTGTTGATTCTTCACAAAAAAATACAGTTTTATATCTTTATGTTTGAAGCCTGAAATGTGGCAAAAGGTCGCAAAGTTCAAGGGGGCCGAATACTTTCGCAAGGCACTATATGTTGGCACGACTGCGATATTGCATCTCCATCCCAAAGCCCTTGCTTGGAAGTGTACTTCACCAGACTGCCAAGAACCTTGCCCTCATCCAGGCCAAGGTGGCGAGACACGGTAGTAGGCCTTATTGATCTCTGCACCAGACAGGATGCTCTTGCCAGCATACTTGGGGTCCAACTTGTATGCTGCGGCATGGATGGGCTTCAGGCAGAAGTCTTCACGCTTTTTGATGTGTTTCAGAACTGCAGTTTCCTCTGCTTGGAGCAACAGTGAAGTGGGCAGGGCAGTATGGATTTCTCCAAAATATATCATCCAGGAGGATCCTCTTGACAGGGCTGTCCATATCGGCAGACTGTGATATTGCCATTTCTTGGAGACACTACTTCCCCTCCAGGAGACTGTAAAACATTTTTAAATGTTTTATTTCACCTTTATTTAAACAGGTAGGCTAGTTGAGAACAAGTTCTCATTTACAATTGTGACCTGGCCAAGATAAAACATAGCAATTTGACACATACAACAACACAGTTACACATGGAATAAACAAAACATACAGTCAATAATACAGTAGAACAAAAGAAAACAAAAAGTCTATATACAGTGAGTGCAAATTAGGTAAGGTATGGGAGTTAAGGCAGTAAATAGGCCATGGTGGCGAAGTAATCACAATATAGCAATTAAACACTGGAATGGTAGATGTGCAGAAGATGAATGTGCAAGTAGAGATACTGGGGTGCAAAGGAGCAAGATAAATAAAAAAATTAATGCAGTATGGGGATGAGGTAGATAGATGGGCTGTTTACATATGGGCTATATACAGGTACAGTGATCTGTGAGCTGCTCTGACAGCTGGTGATTAAAGCTAGTGAGGGAGATATGAACCTCCAGCTTGATTTTTGCAGAACTGGAAGGAAAGGCGACCAAACGAGGACATGGCTTTGGGGGTGACCAGTGAGATATACCTGCTGAAGCACGTGCTATGAGTGGGTGCTGCTATGGTGACCAGTGAGTTGAGACAAGGTGGGGCTTTACCTAGCAGAGATTTGTAGATAACCTGTAGCCAGTGGGTTTGGCGACGAGTATGAAGCGAGGGCCAACCAACGAGAGCGTACAGGTCGCAGTGGTGGGTGGTGAATGGGGCTTTGGTGACAAAAAGGATGGCACTGTGATAGACTGCATCCCATTTGTTGAGTAGAGTGTTGGAGGCTATTTTATAGACGACATCGCCGAAGTCAAGGATCGGTAGGATGGTCAGTTTTTCGAGGGTATGTTTGGCAGCATGAGTGAAGGATGCTTTGTTGCGATATAGGAAGCCGATTCTAGATTTAATTTTGGATTGGAGATGCTTAATGTGAGTCTGGAAGGAGAGTTTACAGTCAAACCAGACACATAGGTATTTGTAGTTGTCCACGTATTCTAAGTCAGAGCCGTCCAGAGTAGTGATGTTGGACGGGCGGGCATGTGCGGGCAGTGATTGATTGAATGGCATGCATTTAGTTTTACTTACATTTAAGAGCAGTTGGAGGCCACGGATGGAGAGTTGTATGGCATTGAAGCTCGTCTGGAGGTTAGTTAACACAGTGTCCAAAGAAGGGCCAGAAGTATACAGGATGGTGTCGTCTGCATAGAGGTGGATCAGAGAATCACCAGCAGCAAGAGCGACATCATTGATGTATACAGAGAAGAGAGTCGGCCCAAGAATTGAACCCTGTGGCACCCCCATAGAGACTGCCAGAGGCCCGGACAACAGGCCCTCTGTTTTGACACACTGAACTCTATCAGAGAAGTAGTTGGTAAACCAGGCGAGGCAATCATTTGAGAAACCAAGGCTGTCGAGTCCTCCAGTGATGTCTCTTATCGATGGCGGTTATGATATCTTTTGGACCTTGAGCGTGGCTGAGGTGCACCCATGACCAGCTCTGAAACCAGATTGCATAGCGGAGAAGGTACGGTGGGATTCAAAATGGTCGGTAATCTGTTTGTTAACTTGGCTTTCAAAGACCTTAGAAAGACAGGGTAGGATGGATATAGGTCTGTAACAGTTTGGGTCTAGAGTGTCACCCCCTTTGAAGAGGGGGATGACCGCAGCAGCTTTCTAATAATTTTCCAACATGACGACAACACCACCCTTATTGCTCTTATTCTTCTCACTTTGCTTGGTGAGGTAGATTCCTGCTATAACTTGATGACCCTTCACATACCTAACCATTTACTTGGCTCTCTTGTAGAGTGTATCCATTGTCATGATATCCTTGGGGAGCATATTCAATGCATAAGCAGCACAGCCAATGGGTGTGATGTGAGGGTAGGACTCCTCCACTTTAAACCTAGCAGCCTTCATGTTTGCAGAATTGTCTGTCACCAGTGTAAATACCTTCTGTGGTCCAAGGTCATTGACGACTGCCTTCAGCTCATCTGCAATGTCGAGACTGGTGTGTCGGTTGTCCTTGTGTCTGTGCTCTTGTAAAATATTGGTTGAGGGGTGGAGATGATGCGCTTAATTATTCCTTGCCCACAAACATTCGACCAACCATCAGAGATGATTGCAATACAGTCTGCTTTCTCTATGATTTGCTTGACCTTAACTTGTACTCGGTTGAACTCTGCATCCAGCAAATGAGTAGATAAAGCATGTCTGGTTGGAGGGGTGTATGCTGGGCAAAGAACATTCAGAAATCTCTTCCAATACACATTGCCCGTGAGCATCAGAGGTGAACCAGTTGCATACACCGCTCGAGCAAGACTTTCATCAGCATTTGTCTGACTATGTTCCTCCATTGAGTAAAAAAAACTTTCTGATTCCAGGAGGACCATGAGCTGTTGCTATCGTTAAGGTGTCTGATTCATCATTTTCACCTTGAATAGAAGTAGATAGCAAATTTCAATTTACAAAAACAAAAATGACGTTTTCGTCTTTTGAGCTTCTAGTCATGAAATCTATGCAGCCGACTCAATCACTTTTTATAGCTACTGTTTACAGGCCTCCTGGGCCATATACAGCATTCCTCATTGAGTTCCCTGAATTCCTATCAGACCTTGTAGTCATAGCAGATAATATTCACAATTTTGGTGACTTTAATATTCACATGTACTAGTCCACAGACCCACTCCAAAAGGCTTTCGGAGCCATCATCGACTGTGTGGGTTTTGTCCAAATGTCTCTGGACCTACTCACTGTCACAGTCATACTCTGGACCTAGTTTTGTCCCATGGAATAAATGTTGTGGATCTAATGTTTTTCCTCATAATCCTGGACTATCGGACCACCATTTTATTACGTTTGCAATTGCAACAAATAATCTGCTCAAACCCCAACCAAGGAGCATCAAAAGTTGTGCTATAAATTCACAGACGGCATGGGGATTCCTTGATGCCCTTCCAGACTCCCTCTGCCTACCCAAGGACGTCCGAGGACAAAAATCAGTTAACCACCTAACTGTGGAACTCAATTTAAGCTTGCGCAATACCCTAGATGCAGTTGCACCCCTAAAAACAAAACACATTTTAGCTCCCTGGTATAGAGAAAATACCCAAGCTCTGAAGCAAGCTTCCAGACAATTGGAACGGAAATTGTGCCACACCAAACTGGAAGTCTTCCGACTAGCTTGGAAAGACAGTACCGTGCAGTATCGAAGAGCCCTTACTGCTGCTCGATCATCCTATTCTTCCAACTTAATTGAGGAAAATAAGAACAATCCGAAATTTATTTTTGATGCTTTCGCAAAGCTAACTAAAAAGCAGCATTCCCCAAGTGAGGATGGCTTTCACTTCAGCAGTAATAAATTCATGAACTTCTTTGAGGAAAAGATCATGATTATTAGAAAGCAAATTACGGACTCCTCTTTAAATCTGCGTATTCCTTCAATGCTCAGTTGTCCTGAGTCGGCACAACTCTGCCAGGACTTAGTATCAAGAGAGACACTCAAGTGTTTTAGTACTATATCTCTTGACACAATGATGAAAATAATCATGGCCTCTAAACCTTCAAGCTGCATACTGGACCCTATTCCAACTAAACTACTGAAAGAGCTGCTTCCTGTGCTTGGCCCTCCTATGTTGAACATAATAAACAGCTCTCTATCCGCCGGATGTGTACCAAACTCACTAAAAGTGGCAGTAATAAAGCCTCTCTTGAAAAAGCCAAACCTTGACCCAGAAAATATAAAAAACTATTAGCCTATATCGAATCTTCCATTCCTCTCAAGTTTTTTAGAAAAGGCTGTTGCACAGCAACTCACTGCCTTCCTGAAGACAAACCATGTATACAAAATGCTTCAGTCTGGTTTTAGACCCCATCATAGCACTGAGACTGCTCTTGTGAAGGTGGTAAATTACCTTTTAATGGCATCAGACCGAGGCTTTGCATCTGTCCTCATGGTCTTAGACCTTAGTGCTGCTTTTGATACCATCGATCACCACATTCTTTTGGAGAGATTGGAAACCCAAATTGGTCTACACGGACAAGTTCTGGCCTGGTTTAGATCTTATCTGTCGGAAAGATATCAGATTGTCTCTGTGAATATTCTGTCCTCTGACAAATCAACTGAAATTTCGGTGTTCCTCAAGGTTCCATTTTAGGACCACTATTGTTTTCACTATATATTTTACCTCTTGGGGATGTCATTCGAAAACACAATGTTAACTTTCACTGCTATTGGGGCCTTAATCTTAATGGTTGTACAGTCGTCTCAAATAAAACTGTGAAGGACCTCGGCGTTACTCTGGACCCTGATCTCTCTTTTGACGAACATATCCAGACTGTTTCAAGGACAGCTTTTTTCCATCTACGTAACATTGCAAAAATCAGAAATTTTCTGTCCAAAAATGATGCAGAAACATTAATCCATGCTTTTGTTACTTCTAGGTTAGACTACTGCAATGCTCTACTTTCCGGCTACCCGGATAAAGCACTAAATAAACTTCAGTTAGTGTTAAATACGGCTGCTCGAATCCTGACTAGAACCAAAATATTTGATCATATTACTCCAGTGCTAGCCTCCCTACACTGGCTTCCTGTCAAGGCAAGGGCTGATTTCAAGGTTTTACTGCTAACCTACAAAGCATTACATGGGCTTGCTCCTACCTATCGCTCTGATTTGGTCCTGCCGTACATACCTACACGTACGCTACGTTCACAAGACGCAGGCCTCCTAATTGTCCCTCGAATTTCTAAGCAAACAGCTGGAGGCAGAGCTCCATTTTTATGGAATGGTCTGCCTACCCATGTGAGAGACGCAAACTCCTTCTCAACCTTTAAGTCTTTACTGAAGACTCATCTCTTCAGTAGGTCCTATGATTTACATTTACATTTACATTTAAGTCATTTGGCAGACGCTCTTATCCAGAGCGACTTACAAATTGGTGAATTCACCTTATGACATCCAGTGGAACAGCCACTTTACAATAGTGCATCTAAATCATTTAAGGGGGGGTGAGAAGGATTACTTTATCCTATCCTAGGTATTCCTTGAAGAGGTGGGGTTTCAGGTGTCTCCGGAAGGTGGTGATTGACTCCGCTGTCCTGGCGTCGTGAGGGAGTTTGTTCCACCATTGGGGGGCCAGAGCAGCGAACAGTTTTGACTGGGCTGAGCGGGAACTGTACTTCCTCAGTGGTAGGGAGGCGAGCAGGCCAGAGGTGGATGAACGTAGTGCCCTTGTTTGGGTGTAGGGCCTGATCAGAGCCTGGAGGTACTACACACACACACATTAATATATATACACACACACACACACACACATATACACACACACACCTCACACACACATCAATATACACACACACGTCAATATACACACACATTAATATACACACACCCACACACACATTAATATACACACACCCACACACACATGAACATACACACACACACACATACTAATATACACACACACACACACACACACACACACACACACACACACACACACACACACACATTAATATAATACACACATTAATACACACACCCATTAATACACACACACATTAATACACACACACATTGATACACACACACATTGATACACACACACACAAACATGAATATACACACATGCATATACACACATACACACCTCACACACACACACACATCAATATACACACACACATTAATACACACACACACACATTAATACACACACACACACACACACACACACACACACTAATATACACACACACCCACACACACACTGATATACACACACACACACACACACACACACACTAATATACACACACACACACATTAATATACACACACACACATTAATATACACACACACACTCACACACTAATATACACACACACACACACACACACACACACACACACACATGAATATACACACATGCATATACACACACACACACACCTCACACACACACATCAATATACTCACACACATCAATATACTCACACACATCAATACACACACACACATTAATATACACACACACACATTAATATACACACACACACACACACACATTAATACACACACACACACACACACACACACACACACACACACACACACACACACACACACACACACACACACACACACACACACACACACATTAATATACACACACACATACTAATATACACACACACACATTAATATACACACACACACTAATATACACACACCTCACACACACACACACATTAATACACACACACACACTTATATACACACACACAAATACACACACACACAAATACACACACACACCGGAAAGAGAATATATACTTTTGAACAATAGCTGACTGTAATCACATCATATGTGTGTGCTTGTGTTTGTGTGTGGGGGTGTTTTTGTGTGTGTGTGTGTGTGTGTGTGTGCGCACGTGCGTGCGTGTGTGTTTTGAGTGTAGTCTGGCCCAGGAGTGTGAAGGTGAACGGAAAGGCTCTGGAGCAATAAACCACCCTTGCTGTCTCTGCCTGGCCGGTTCCCCTCTTTCCACTGGGATTCTCTGCCTCTAACCCTATTACAGGGGCTGAGTCACTGGCTTACTGGTGCTCTTTCATGCCGTTCCTAGGAGGGGTGCGTCACTTGAGTGGGTTGAGTCACTGATGTGATCTTCCTGTCTGGGTTGGCGCAACCCCCTTGGGTTGTGCCGTGGCGGAGAACTTTGTGGGCTATACTCGGCCTTGTCTCAGGATGGTGAGTTGGTGGTTGAAGATATCCCTCTAGTGGTGTGGGGGCTGAGATTTGGCAAAGTGGGTGGGGTTATATCCTTCCTGTTTGGCCCTGTCCCGGGGTATCATCGGATGGGGCCACAGTGTCTCCTGACCCCTCCTGTCTCAGCCTCCAGTATTTATGCAGCAGTACTTTATGTGTCGGGGGGCTAGGGTCAGTTTGTTATATCTGGAGTACTTCTCCTGTCTTATCCGGTGTCCTATGTGAATTTAAGTATGCTCTCTCTAATCCTCTCTTTCTTTCTCTCTCTCGGAGGACCTGAGCTCTAGGACCATGCCTCAGGACTACCTGGCATGATGACTCCTTGCTGTCCCCAGTCCACCTGGCCGTGCTGCTGCTCCAGTTTCACCTGTTCTGCCTGCGGCCATGGCATCCTGACCTGTTCACCGACGTGCTACCTGTTCCAGACCTATTATTTGACCATGCTGGTCATTCATGACCATTTGAACATCTTGGCCATGTTCTGTTATAATCTCCACCTGGCACAGCCAGAAGTGGACTGGCCACCCCTCATAGCCTGGTCCTCTCTAGGTTTCTTCCTAGGTTTTGGCCTTTCTAGGGAGTTTTTCCTAGCCAACATGCTTCAACACCTGCATTGCTTGCTGTTTGGGGTTTTAGGCTGGGTTTCTGTACAGCACTTTGAGATATCAGCTGATGTAAGAAGGGCTATATAAATAAATTTGATTTGAAGTAGAGGGACTTTTGTCAGAGGTTGCTTGTTGTGAGTGCTAAGGGAACGTTATGCACTTTGCCAGATGATTCTGCATCTTTGTTACATTCTTCACATATGATTTGGTACAGTATTTGCAAATGCACACAGCTTTTCCTTTTACATTAGCTGCAGTGAAATGTCTCCACACATCAGATAGTTCCCGTGGCATTTTCCTGTAAAGATTAGAAAAAAATGAGTAAAAAAAACAAATACAATTCCATGTACAGATAAAGAGTTAAGCAGTTCAATTAAACAACTCCTTTGTAAGATAAATGTTTTAAAATGAAACATGTGTGGAAACAGGTGAATTAACACTCCTCATTTAGCAGGCTCAAGCAAGCTAAAACACACATGGTAGCAAAAACTAACTGGCAGAAATTGTTAACAAGTTAGAAATTATTTAAACATATTTTGCTGTAGGCAACTATTTACTAGTTAACCAAAAAATTATGTCAAATAAAATAAATTCCCCCCATCCAGTATTGTAATCAAAATGTACCAGAAAGCATGTAGTCCTAGGCTCAGATAGTGTAGTAGTGTGGGCTCAATAGCATCTCATTAGTGTGGAAGGTCTTGAGAATCAGCTGTACATGGCTAGTACTGGCTAGTACTGGCTAGACCACTCCAGGACCTTGAAATGCTTTGTACGAAGCCACTCCTTCGTTGCCCGGGCGGTGTGTTTGGGATCATTGTCATGCTGAAAGACCCAGCCACGTTTCATCTTCAATGCCCTTGCTGATGGAAGGAGGTTTTCACTCAAAATCTCACGATACATGGCCCCATTCATTCTTTCCTTTACACCACATATGTCAGAGTCAAGGCCCGCGGGCCACATCCGGCCCGCGAGAAGGTTTTTTACGGCCCCTGGGATGATCTTGATTTATTATTAGAACCGTACGCACCAATACTACATTTCCCACAATGCAACGGTGACGCACCGAGCAGTAGGCTGCTTCATTTCAATATTTATTGGCACAGCAGTCGTCAGCATCACAGTAAAATTAACTTTCAGATACCCATCAAAAATGGCAAAACGGAAGGTGGACACTGAGAACCGGGGTTTCAAACAAGGTGGGAGTCGGAGTATATGTTCACGGAGGTAGCTGGAAAACCTGTGTGTCTTCTGTGTGGAGAAAGTGTGGCGGTACTGAAAGAGTATAATCTGAGACGACATTATGAAACGAAACACGCGGACAAAAACAAGAATATGGACATGGAACAAAGGCTACAAAAGGCAGAGGAATTAAAACGAGGCCTCAAATCTCGACAGGCTCTGTTCAAAAAAGCCAAATCACAAGGCCAGGCTGCTGTCAAGGCCAGTTTTATTTTGGCAGAAGAGATCGCTAAATCAGCCCGGCCATTTACGGAGGGGGATTTCATCAAAAACTGCATGATTAAAGTTTGTGACGAAGTTTGCCCAGAAAAAAGGCAACTCTTTTTAAATGTGAGTCTGAGCAGAAACACCATTGCCGAGAGAGTAGACCAGTTGTCCATCAATCTAAAAGAGCAGCTTGTGAAAAAGGGAAAAGATTTCATTGCATATTCCTTGGCTGTGGATGAGAGCACCGACATTTCTGACATTGCCCAGTTGTCAATTTTCATCCGCGGAGTGGACTCCAGCCTAAGCGTGACAGAGGAGTTTTGGCTTTACGTCCTATGCATGGCACAACTACGGGGCATGATTTGTATGAAGAGGTGTCAAGATGTGTAAATGAGATGGAGCTGCCTTGGGAAAAACTCGTGGGTTTGACAACCCTGGAGCACCTGCGATGTGTGGACACAGGAGCGGACTGGTGGCGAAGATACGGGAAAAGATGCAAGAGGAAAACGCGACAGGTGAGCTGACAGCTTATCATTGTATCATACACCAGGAAGCGTTGTGCGGTAAAGCCTTGAAAATGGAGCATGTAATGAGCATCATCACGCGCACAGTTAACTTTATCAGAGCCAAAGGTTTGAATCACCGCCAGTTCAAGGCATTTCTGACGGAGTTAGAAACGGAGCATGGTGATTTGCCTTATCACACAGAGGTGCGATGGCTAAGCCAGGGAAAGGTGCTTCAAAGATGTTTCGAGCTTCGTGAGGAGATTTGTCTGTTCTTGGACAGCAAAGGGAAAGACACAACACAACTCCGAGACGAAATGTTTCTGTGTGAAATGGCTTTTCTGTGTGACATTACGAGTCATCTGAATGCAATGAACTTGCAGCTGCAGGGTCGGGATCATGTCATCTCTGATATGTACAGTACAGTGAAGGCATTTAAAACCAAACTGACTCTGTGGGAGACGCAGATGCGGAAAGAAAATTTGAGCCACTTTCCCAGCTGCCAGACCATGAAAGAGAAGCTCTCTACCAGTGCGTTCCCGAGCGCACAGTTGGCTGATAAAATAGGTATGCTTGCCGCTGACTTTCGACGATTTGCTGACTTTGAAGCACAAAAAAGCAGGTTGGAACTGCTCGGTAACCCATTTGCTGTTGACGTGGAAAGCTCACCACCAAACCTCCAAATGGAGTTGATTGACCTCCAATGCAATGATGCACTGAGGGCAAAATATGCGGCAGTGGGTGCTGCGGAGTTCGCCCGTTTCCTCCCCCGACACAATGCCCCAGCTGCGCATCCAGGCTGCTCAAACGTTGTCTATGTTTGGCAGCACATACCTGTGTGAACAACTTTTTTCTTTGATGAACCTGAACAAAACATCACACAGAAGTCGACTTACTGCTGAACACCTCCACTCAATTCTGAGGATTTCCTCAGCTCAGAGCCTTACCCCGAACATTGATGAACTTGTGGAAAAGATGGGACACCACCAAGTATCACCCTCAACCTCAAACAAGTGAACATTACTGTGCAATCACATATTTAGAGTTTTTACTCAGTTCAAGTTTAAAAGTTAAAGTTTAATATTTGTTTTCACTGCATGTTACTTCTCCTTAAACAAAGTGTTGTTTTTGATTAATAGATTTTTGCACTTTATTTTATTGTATTTCAATCCAATTATATTTTAAAAATATTTCAGTTGAGTGGATGATAGAAAATTGCTATTATTGTTTTTTTCTTTGAAGTAAATTTAGCCCACTTTTGCTAAAATAGAAAATATAGGCTACTGATGGTGCCTTGAATACCGGTTTCTTTCATTTAATGTTCATGTTATGGGGATTTTTATATAAAGGAAATTTGTCTTTTGTGTCTGTTGAAAATTAAAGATTACTGACAGAGCCATAAGAAAATATTGCTTTATTTATCTGATCATATTGGAATATATTTGTTAGGTTTTCAGTAGGTTCAATTAGGTTCACTAGACTATATGCGTCATTTAAAAAATTTTCAATGAACATTCGAACAGTCCGGCCTCGGCTTGTAGCTAAATTTTTTATTTGGCCCTCCGTCCATTTGACTTTGACACCCCTGCTTTACACGGATCAGTCGTCCTGATCCCTTTGCAGAAAAACAGCGCCAAAGCATGATTTTTCCACCCCCATGCTTCACAGTAGGTATGGTGTTCTTTGGATGCAACTCAGCATTCTTTGTCCTCCAAACACGACGAGTTGAGTTTTTACCAAAAAGTTATATTTTGGTTTCATCTGACCATATGACATTCTCCCAATCTTCTTCTGGATCATCCAAATACTCTCAAGCAAACTTCAGACGGGCCTGGACATGTACTGGTTTAAGCAGGGGGACACGTCTGGCACTGCAGGACTTGAGTCCCTGGCGGCGTAGTGTGTTACTGATGGTAGGCTTTGTTACTTTGGTCCCATCTTTCTGCAGGTCATTCACTCGGTCCCCCCGTGTGGTTCTGGGATTTTTGCTCACAATTCTTGTGATCATTTTGACCCCACGGGGTGAGATCTTGCGTGGAGCCCCAGATCGAGGAGATTATCAGTGGTCTTGTATGTCTTCCATTTCCTAATAATGGCTCCCACAGTTGATTTCTTCAAACCAAGCTGCTTACCTATTGCAGATTCAGTCTTCCCAGCCTGGTGCAGGTCTACAATTTTGTTTCTGGTGTCCTTTGACAGCTCTTTGGTCTTGGCCATAGTGGAGTTTGGAGTGTGACTGTTTGAGGTTGTGGACAGGTGTCTTTTATACTGATAACAAGTTCAAACAGGCGCCATTAATACAGGTAAAGAGTGGAGGACAGAGGAGCCTCTTAAAGAAGAAGTTACAGGTCTGTGAGAGCCAGAAATCTTGCTTGTTTGTAGGTGACCAAATACTTATTTTCCACCATAATTTGCAAATAAATTCATTAAAAATCCTACAATGTGATTTTATGGATTTTTTCTTCTCATTTTATATGTCATAGTTGAAGTATACCTATGATGAAAATTACAGGCCTCTCATCTTTTTAAGTGGGAGAACTTGCACAATTGGTGGCTGACTAAATACTTTTTTGCCCCACTGTGTCCGGGCCATTATATTGCGACTCCACTTTGTCTCTATACTGACGTTTTGCCTGTTTGATTGCCTTACGGAGGGAATAACTACACTGTTTGTATTCGGTCATATTCCCAGTCACCTTGCCATGGTGGAGTTTGGTGCGATGAAAGAAACATACAGGAACTCAAATCCTTCTGTTCACCTGATTTAGAATTCCTCACAATCAAATGTAGACCACATTATCTACCAAGAGAATTCTCTTCGATTATAATCACAGCCGTATATATCCCCCCCCCAAGCAGACACATCGGTGGCTCTGAACGAACTTTATTTAACTCTTTGCAAACTGGAAACCATTTATCCGGAGGCTGCATTCATTGTAGCTGGGGATTTTAACAAGGCTAATCTGAAAACAAGACTCCCTAAATTTTATCAGCATATCGATTGCGCAACCAGGGGTGGAAAAACCTTGGATCACTGTTACTCTAACATCCGCAACGTATATAAGGCCCTGCCCCGCCCCCCTTTCGGAAAAGCTGACCACGACTCCATTTTGCTGATCCCTGCCTACAGACAGAAACTGAAACAAGAAGCTCCCACGCTGAGGTCTGTCCAACGCTGGTCCGACCAAGCTGACTCCACACTCTGGACTGGGACATGTTTCGTATTGCGTCAGATAACAACATTGACGAATACGCTGATTCGGTGTGCGAGTTCATTAGAACGTGCGTTGAAGATGTCGTTCCCATAGCAACAATTAAAACATTCCCTAACCAGAAACTGTGGATTGATGGCAGCATTCGCGTGAAACTGAAAGCGCGAACCACTGCTTTTAATCAGGGCAAGGTGTCTGGTAACATGACCGAATACAAACAGTGCAGCTATTCCCTCCGCAAGGCTATCAAACAAGCTAAGCGTCAGTACAGAGACAAAGTAGAATCTCAATTCAACGGCTCAGACACAAGAGGCATGTGGCAGGGTCTACAGTCAATCACGGACTACAGGAAGAAATCCAGCCCAGTCACGGACCAGGATGTCTTGCTCCCAGGCAGACTAAATAACTTTTTTGCCCGCTTTGAGGATAATACAGTGCCACTGACACGGCCTACAACTGAAACATGCGGTCTCTCCTTCACTGCAGCCGAGGTGAGTAAAACATTTAAACGTGTTAACCCTCGCAAGGCTGCAGGCCCAGACGGCATCCCCAGCCGCGCCCTCAGAGCATCCGCAGACCAGCTGGCTGGTGTGTTTACGGACATATTCAATCAATCCCTATACCAGTCTGCTGTTCCCACATGCTTCAAGAGGGCCACCATTGTTCCTGTTCCCAAGAAAGCTAAGGTAACTGAGCTAAACGACTACCGCCCCGTAGCACTCACTTCCGTCATCATGAAGTGCTTTGAGAGACTAGTCAAGGACCATATCACCTCCACCCTACCTGACACCCTAGACCCACTCCAATTTGCTTACCGCCCAAATAGGTCCACAGACGATGCAATCTCAACCACACTGCACACTGCCCTAACCAATCTGGACAAGAGGAATACCTATGTGAGAATGCTGTTCATCGA
The DNA here is from genome assembly GCF_036934945.1 of Oncorhynchus masou masou. NCBI lineage: Eukaryota > Metazoa > Chordata > Actinopteri > Salmoniformes > Salmonidae > Oncorhynchus > Oncorhynchus masou. The sequence continues at coordinate 24,081,775 of NC_088212.1, read as the reverse complement.
CTACAGCTCGGCATTCAACACCATAGTACCCTCCAAGCTCGTCATCAAGCTCGAGACCCTGGGTCTCGACCCCGCCCTGTGCAACTGGGTACTGGACTTCCTGACGGGCCGCCCCCAGGTGGTGAGGGTAGGTAACAACATCTCCTCCCCGCTGATCCTCAACACTGGGGCCCCACAAGGGTGCGTTCTGAGCCCTCTCCTGTACTCCCTGTTCACCCACGACTGCGTGGCCACGCACGCCTCCAACTCAATCATCAAGTTTGCGGACGACACAACAGTGGTAGGCTTGATTACCAACAACGACGAGACGGCCTACAGGGAGGAGGTGAGGGCCCTCGGAGTTTGGTGTCAGGAAAATAACCTCACACTCAACGTCAACAAAACTAAGGAGATGATTGTGGACTTCAGGAAACAGCAGAGGGAACACCCCCCCTATCCACATCGATGGAACAGTAGTGGAGAGGGTAGCAAGTTTTAAGTTCCTCGGCATACACATCACAGACAAACTGAATTGGTCCACTCACACAGACAGCATCGTGAAGAAGGCGCAGCAGCGCCTCTTCAACCTCAGGAGGCTGAAGAAATTTGGCTTGTCACCAAAAGCACTCACAAACTTCTACAGATGCACAATCGAGAGCATCCTGGCGGGCTGTATCACCGCCTGGTACGGCAACTGCTCCGCCCTCAACCGTAAGGCTCTCCAGAGGGTAGTGAGTCTGCACAACGCATCACCGGGGGCAAACTACCTGCCCTCCAGGACATCTACACCACCCGATGTTACAGGAAGGCCATAAAGATCATCAAGGACATCAACCACCCGAGCCACTGCCTGTTCACCCCGCTATCATCCAGAAGGCGAGGTCAGTACAGGTGCATCAAAGCTGGGACCGAGAGACTGAAAAACAGCTTCTATCTCAAGGCCATCAGACTGTTAAACAGCCACCACTAACATTGAGTGGCTGCTGCCAACACACTGACACTGACTCAACTCCAGCCACTTTAATAATGGGAATTGATGGGAAATGATGTAAATATATCACTAGCCACTTTAAACAATGCTACCTTATATAATGTTACTTACCCTACATTATTCATCTCATATGCATACGTATATACTGTACTCTATATCATCGACTGCATCCTTATGTAATACATGTATCACTAGCCACTTTAACTATGCCACTTTGTTTACAAACTCATCTCATATGTATATACTGTACTCGATACCATCTACTGTATCTTGCCTATGCTGCTCTGTACCATCACTCATTCATATATCCTTATGTACATATTCTTTATCCCCTTACACTGTGTATACGACAGTAGTTTAGGAATTGTTAGTTAGATTACTTGTTGGTTATTACTGCATTGTCGGAACTAGAAGCACAAGCATTTCACTACACTCGCATTAACATCTGCTAACCATGTGTATGTGACAAATAACATTTGATTTGATTTGATGGTTAAATGTGGTGGTTCGCGCTTTCAGTTTTGCGCGAGTTCTGCCATCTATCCACAATTTCTGGTTTTAATAGTCATAGTGGGTACAACATCTCTTATACACTTCCTGATCAACTCAGGCACCATATCAGTGTATTCATAAATGTTATTCTCTGAGGCTACCCGGAACATATCCCAGTCTGCATGATCAAAACAATCTTGAAGTGTGGATTCCGATTGGTCAGACCAGCGTTGAAGAGTCCTTAGCACAGGTACTTCCTGATTGAATTTCTGCCTATAGAAAGGGAGGAGCAAAATGGAGTCGTGATCAAATTTTCTAAAGGGAGGGCGGGGAGAGCCTTGTAGGTATCCCAGAAGTTGGAGTAACAGTGGACAAGGGTTTTAGCAGCTTGAGTTCTACAGTCAATGTGTTAATATAACTTCGGTATCGTTTTCCTCAAATTTGCTCTGTTAAAATCCCCAGCTACAATAAATGCAGCCTCAGGATATGGTTTCCAGTTTGCATAAAGTTCAGTAAAGTTATTTGAGGGCCGTTGTTGTATCGGCTTGAGCGGGAATATACACGTCTGTCACTATAACCGAAGAGAATTCTCTTGGGAAGTAATACGGTCGGCCTTTGATTGTGAGGTATTCTAGGTGGGGTGAACAAAAGGACTTGAGTTCCTGTATGACACCATAAGTAGTTAATCATGTAACATACACCCCCACCCTTCTTCCCGGAGAGATATTAATTCCTGTCCGCGCGATGAACTGTGAACCCAACTGGCTGTATGAACAAAGACAGTATATCCCAAGAGAGCCATGTCAACGTGAAACAGAATGTTACAATCCCTGATGTCTCTCTGGAAGGAAATCCTTGGCCTGAACTCATCTACTTATCCAGTCCCCTCCTGTACTCACTGTTCACCCACAACTGCATGGCCAGGCACGACTCCAACACCATCATTAAGTTTGCTGACGACACAACAGTGGTAGGCCTGATCACCGACAACAACGGTAGGGAGGAGGTCAGAGACCTGGCCGGGTGGTGCCAGAGTAACAACCTATCCCTCAACGAAGCCAAGACTAAGGAGATGATTGTGGACTACAGGAAAAGGAGCACCGAGCACACCCCAATTCTCATCAACGTGGCTGTAGTGGAGCAGGTTGAGAGCTTCAAATTCCTTGGTGTCCACATCAACAACAAACTAGATTGGTCCAAACACACCAAGATAGTCGTGAAGAGGGCACGACAAAGTCTATTCCCCCTCAGGAAACTAAAAAGATTTGGCATGTGTCCTGAGATCATCAAAAGGTTCTGCAGCTGCAACATCGAGAGCATCCTAACCGGTTGCATCACTGCCTGGTACGGCATTTGCTCGGCCTCCGACTGCAAACCACTTCAGAGGGTAGTGCGTACGGCCCAGTACATCACTGGGGCAAAGCTGCCTGCCATCCAGGACCTCTACACCAGGCGCTGTCAGAGGAAGGCCTAAGAATTGCCAAAGATCCCAGCCACCCCAGTCATAGACAGTTCTCTCTACTACCGCATGGCAAGCGGTACCGGAGTGCCAAGTTTTGGACAAAAAGGCTTCTCAACAGTTTTTACCCCCAAGCCATAAGACTCCTGAACAGGTAACAAAATGGTTACCCGGACTATTTGTATTATGTGCCCCCACCCTTTTATGCTGCTGCTATTCTGTTTATCTTATATGCATAGTCAATTTAACTATACATTCATGTACATACTACCTAAATTGGCCCGACCAACCAGTGCTTCCGCACATTGGCTAACCGGGCTATCTGCATTGTGTCCCGCCACCCGCCAACCCCTCTTTGTACGCTTCTGCTACTCTCTGTTCATCATATATGCATAGTCACTTTAACAATACCTACATGTACATACTACCTCAATAAGCCTGACTAACAGGTGTCTGTATATAGCCTTGCTACTCTTTTTTCAAATGTCTTTTTACTGTTGTTTTATTTCTTTACTTACCTACACACACACACATTTTTTCCCCGCACCATTGGTTAGAGCCTGTAAGTAAGCATTTCACTGTAAGGTCTACTAAACCTGTTGTATTCGGCGCACGTGACAAATAAACTTTGATTTATTTGAACATCAGCAAGTATTATACACGGAAGCGGTGCGTGGTGTGTGCGCCTCCTAAGTCGGAAAACGTAAGATAGTCGTATTCCTGGTTGTAATGCTGGTGAATTACCGCCACGCTGATATCCGAAAGTTCTTCCCTGCTGTATGTAATAACACAAAAACATTTATAGGCTAATAATGTAAGAAAAAACACATAAAAAACGAAATACTGCAAAGTTGCCTTGGGGCTAGAAGCACGGCTGCCCTATCTATCGGCGCCATTTTCCACAAAGCGCAGAGATCATCCGTACACCTACTCTGCCTGACAAAGACAAGGCGGTTGGAACCAAAAATCTCAAATTTGGACTCAAAGGACAGATTTCCACGGTCTAATTTCCATTGCTCGTTTTTCTTGGCCCAAGCAAGTCTTGAAATGTTCCGGATTGACTGACCATGTCTTAAAGTAATGCTGGACTGTCATTTCTCTTTGCTTATTTAAGTTGTTCTTGCCATAATGTGGACTTGGTCTGTTACCAAATAGGGCTATCTTCTGTAAACCACCCCTACCTTGTCACAACACAAATGATTGGCTCGCATTAAGTTAAGAAATTACACAAATGAACTTTTAACAAGGCACACCTGTTAATTTAAATGCATTCCAGATTACTACCCCATGAAGCTGGTTGAGAGAATGCCAAGAGTGTGCAAAGCTATCAAGGCAAAGTTTGGCTACTTTGAAGAATCTCAACTATAAAATACAATAATTTTGATTTCTTCTTTTTTGGTTACTACATGATTCCATGTGTGTTATTTCATAGTTGTGATGTCTTCACAATTATTCTACAATGTAGAAAATAGTACAAATAAAGTAAAACCCTGGGATGAGTAGGTGTCCAAAAAATTTGACTGGTACTGTATATAGCAATTAATTGTGTATTACAGCCAGATTAATCAGACTACTCATGAGCCAACTATACTAATGTTGTTTTAGTAAAAACACAACTTTTTACAATAACTGTGAACCAGTAGCAAGAATGCTAGGTAGTGGTCACGTTCATTACCTCCCCCATTTCGTGCCAATCTGGGTTATATTTCGGTCTTTCTTTTGATGAGGTTTTTCAAGGCCTCCAATGTATCCCATCGTAAACGTTCAACAGACATGTCGGCGTGTAAATAAACACACATTCGACACTGAGAAATCTGTGATGCCGTGATTAACTTGTCAGCGGCTTGCTTAATGGGCTTGCTGCATACGGTGCCGCCTAAAGTAAAACTCCAAAGTGCACAATTTCCGTCTATTTCGAGTTCAGATACAACAATGGTTCTGCGTCAAGGGACCAAACAGTTACAAAGCTACATTGACCTCATAATGGATACAATTAAATTACATGTATCTATGGAAATACTGTGGAAAAACACTGGATAAATATTTTGTTTTTCATACATGTGAGTTTGTCGTTTGTGAAAGAGTGAAACATGTCTGACAGTCCATTTTCATTTTAAGATTTTATCATAGTTTTGATTAACAGTATACAGTACATTAATACTGAAAATAACAAATAGATCATTGGTACACAACTCATACAATATAAGGCGAACACTATTAAATCAGATTGGTAAGTGTGTGTGTAGAGAGCTTGATAGCACAGAGTCACCAAACACATTTCTATATGAAGCTTTGAGAAACTGAACATAATTCTGCAGGCTGCGATTGGTAGAGTCAGATTGTTCCAGTCTCTCCTTCATGTTCTTCAACTGATTCTGGAATCGTAGCTCCATCTGCAAAGAAAAAAACAGACACATATTAATTAAGTTTGACACAGTTAACATCATACCTTATTATGGTGTTCAGATTTTGAAGTTTGTATAGATATACAGTATTTTGGGGTATTTTATTAGGATCCCCATTAGCTTTTGCGATAGCAGCAGTGTTGTAAAGTACTTAAGTAAAAATACTTTAAAAGTACTACTTAAGTAGTTTTTGGGGGTATCTGTACTTTACTATTTATATTTTTGCCTGCTTCACTACATTCCTAAATAAGATAATGTACTTTTTACTCCATATATTTTCCATGACACCCAAAAGTTAAATTTTGAATGCTTTGCTGGTCAAATTCACACACTTATCAAAACAACATCCCTGGTCATCCTTACTTTCTCTGATCTGGTGGAGTCACTAAACACAAATGCTTCATTTGTAAATATGTCTGTATTGGAGCGTACCCCTGGCTCTCCGTAAATAAATACAAATCAGAAAACAGTGCCGACTGGTTTGCTTAATTTGAAAGGATTTATACTTTGATACTTGAGTAAATTTTAGCAATAACATTTACTTTTGATACTTAAGTATATTTAAAACCAAATACTTTTATACAAGTAGTATTTTACTGGGTGACTTTCACTTTTACTTGAGTCATTTTCTATTAAAAGGTATCTTTACTTTTACTCAAGTATGACAATTGGGTACTTTTTCCACCACTTTATAGCAGCAGCAACTTTCCACACAAAACATGAAACATGACATAATACAGAACATTAATAGACAAGAACAGCTCAAGGATAGAGCTACACAGTATTCCTGTCCCTTGCAATTGATTGGGAAGTTAGAACAAATATTTAAAAATATATTGGATGTATAATGTATAACACATAGATAACTCTATAAAACTAGGTCGTTGGGTTAAAATGTCTCACTCACATCCTCTTTGCTCCTTCGTAACTGACTGAGCTCTGTCTTTCTGAGGCCCAGTTGGCTCTCCAGGTCCAGAGCCTTGGTCTGGATGGACCTCTCTTTGAATAAAGCCCGCTCCAGGCTCTGATCCGCCTAAAAGTCCAACCAAAATGATCAAGTTGACACTCAGAATAACATTAACAAACCGGTAAAAACTAAATAATCTTGAGGCTGAAACAGAAAGACTGCAGAGGTATTTAAGTGATATTCAGGAGTAAGACAGACCTCTCTCTGACCATCCTTGAAGGCCTGCTCCAGCTGCGTGGAGAGGATGCTGCACTCCCGGGCCCGCTCCTCCAGCTGTTTCTGGGTGCTATGGATGGTCTCCTCCCGCTTGCCGATTTCATGGACCATATCTCTGTTCTGCAAGTTTGCCCCCTCCAGTTTCCTGGGGAGGAAAGGAACAGTTCAGACATTGACCAGCAGAAACATGTAAGGATGTCTTGTGGACCTGAGTGTGATCATTGTCCATAGGGTCACCAAATAGGCGATCTCCCTCTCGGGTATTGATATGATTTACCTCTCTATAATGTCCATCTTCTGCTGCAGATTGTTGTGCTCCTCCACCAGAAGAAAATTATTCTCTTGAAAAGTCTCCACCCAACATCCCTGTTGTTCCACCTACACAGAGACACACAGACACCCTTCTTATTCAAACACAGATCCAAATCAATTTGTGAACAGACAACTGTCCATTTACACTATGTGTGCATACCTTGTGTCTGAGTTCAGACAGGGCATTGTTTTGCTCAGTGTTTCTCCTCTCCTGAGTCTGTGTCTCTTCCTGGGCCACTCTCAACTGCAGCTCAGAACGCTTCAGCATCTCAGGCAGAGGCTCCAGCTCTTTCAGACGGCCCAGCAGCTGCCTCCTGACCTGCTCAATCTCTCTCTCCAGGTCAGCCTTCATAGCTTGTGCATGTTTCTCAGAGATCTCCAGCTTTAAGCAGTACTCCTCTGACTCTAATCGAGCCCTCCGAACCTGCAGCACATGGTCACTTATATATTCAAAATCTATGCTACAGACTGGATAGCATGAAGCATGTACAGTATCTTTTGCTGGATTATAACACCTTAGCTTCACATAAGGTTGAAGTACAGCCCACACTCTGGTATGCTGATCAACTGTACCTTGCGCTTATAGTTTTCCACCTGGCTCTCTAGCTTCTTGACTGAACTCTTCAGCTGCTGGGCTTCAGACTGGGACTGCATCAGGTTCTCCTCTGCAGCAGACAGGGTGATCTTAAGAAGAAGTTGCAAATAACTAAACAACTCTCCAGACATGAAAAGTTATAAAACCCTTATTCAACCCTTACTATGTCTAATATTCTACAGTGTATTACACTCAATGACTGTAGTGAAGAAAAACAGATGTTTACCTTCAGTTTCTGGTTCTGTAGTTTGTTGGAGGAGTTGTCAGAGGTGAGGCGGTGCAGTTGGTCCAGGAGCCCCTCCCTCTCTGGATGGCCTTTCTCTTCCACAGTGTGGATCTGTGCAGTCAGCTCACTCACCTGGCTGCACAGATAAGACAGCAGAGCACATAATGAAGATATCAGAAAAGAAGAAATGAGAAACACTTAAAAGGTTTTAGACAACTTTTTTACAAGATCATTTGCCAAAGACAAACCGTTACATCTCTCTGGTCACCCCCAAAACCAATTCTTTCTTTGGCCGCCTCTCCTTCCAGTTCTCTGCTGCCAATGACTGGAACGAACTACAAAAATCTCTGAAACTGGAAACACTTATCTCCCTCACTAGCTTTAAGCACCAACTGTCAGAGCAGCTCACAGATTACTGCACCTGTACATAGCCCACCTATAATTTAGCCCAAACAACTACCTCTTTCCCTACTGTATTTTTTACATTTTATTTATTTATTTTGCTCCTTTGCACCCAATTATTTGTATTTCTTCTTTGCACTTTCTTCTACTGCAAATCTACCATTCCAGTGTTTTACTTGCTATATTGTATTTACTTTGCCTCCATGGCTTTTTTGTTGTTGTTGCCTTTACCTCCCTTATCTCACCTCATTTGCTCACATCGTATATAGACTTGTTTATACTGTATTATTGACTGTTTGTTTGTTTTACTCCATGTGTAACTCTGTGTCGTTGTATGTGTCGAACTGCTTTGCTTTATCTTGGCCAGGTCGCAACTGTAAATGAGAACTTGTTCTCAAATTGCCTACCTGGTTAAATAAAGGTGAAATTAAAAATTAAAAAAAAAACAGAGTGAAAGTTGTTGAACCCTTCATAACAAACAGTCACAATTACTCACTTCTTGAGAACAGCGATTTCCACTTCAAGCTGGCTCTTAACAGTCACCTCTTTAGAGTGGCGGGTACACCAGCTCTCAGCTGAGGTAAGGGCCTCTGCCAACTCAGTCTCCTGAATTATGGCACACAAATACATAGGGAAGTGTGACTCTTGGGCCCAGACCCGGCGCCAAAGATAAAGTAACTAAGGGGGCGGTTGAAATCAATGAGAGGGTACAATTTAACAGGGTTCATGCATTATAATTACATTGAATTCTACTTATATCACTCTAAACAAAGTACAAATGGAGAGACTCGGAGACCATTGAGTGCTTTTGAAGAGACAGATTGGCTACAGATTTCGTGCCAATCTCCGCTGCGCTGTATCAGCACAATGGATAGCGCCCTATACACTAAAGCAATGCCTATTTGGCAATAGATATAGGCTACAAGATAGATAAGGTAATTCACCTATTACAAACAGCCTATGTGAATGCCGCCGTACACACAGCTGTCTTACCAAAATAATGCAAACTAAATGCTGAAAGTAGTAGCCTAGTTATTCATGCAAAACAAAAATACTGAATAGCAGTTTTGCTTAGAATACTGACAACTGTGAATGCGAACGAGTGAATGGGAACAGAACAAAACAGTGGTAGCCTGCTATAGGCCTAGAAACTAAATATTAGATTGATAAAGGCATGACACAATCTATATTTAGGAAAGTTACATTTAAAAAAAGTAGTAAAAAAAAACAAGAAGCCGTAAACAAAAGGTGAAAGCAAATAGCCTACAGCCTACTACAATGAGATGCAGCCCTGCACAGCTGTCTTGCCAATAAATAGGCCAGCTAAAAACATGGAAAATCATGCACCTCATGCGTTCAGTAACAGGTTGCAATATGGCACAATACACTTCTGTGGATCAAATTCGACCCAACCACATAATCAATTAAGCAATGCCAGCCTACTACAAACATGTTTTCAATACGTACATTTCCATTTAGAACCATGAAAAGCAATAGCCTACCAATAAAGCCTACATTCTATTTCTATGGTTATCTATTTCTATGATGAAACATATCAATATGTATTTATACGCAGGGTTGGGTTCTTGCATTGGAATTATATTGAATTTTGCTAAAACCACAATAAACATAAAAGTTCAAATACCGAGACATTTGAGTGCTTTTGACCAAGAAGTGACATGTTCGCGCAAAATCTCATTTGCGCTCTATCAGCATCATCACTGCTGGTCTTGGCAGCGGTCTCAGTGGTATGATTTCTGATATCCATCGTGGCAGATTAGCTGGTTAGAGCTAAATAGGCTAATAATGGTTTTTGCAGCTAGCTAAGAAGCTAACTAAACTCTGTAGTGGGGTGAGTGAGCCAGAGTTGAGTGAAGCAACTTCAACTGTAAACAACTGTAAACTCCTTATAAATCAAAATCCAATACTCCAGGGGGAGGCATATCAGTTTATTCACATTGCCTGCCATGTTATTCACGTAGCCTACCACAGATGAGCAGTCATAGCCTACCTAACTGCCCAGTGGCTTTCTATTTTTATTTGACCTTTATTTCACTGGGCAAGTCAGTTAAGAACAAATTCTTATATTCAATGACAGCCTAGGAACAGTGGGTTAACTGCCTTGTTCAGGGGCAGAACAACAGATTTGTACCTTGTCAGCTCGGGGATTCGATCTTGCAACCATTCGGTTACTAGTCCAAAGTTTTAAACACAAGGGTACGCTGCCGTACACACAAACACACACACTCCGCGGCATGCTCTGTCCATGGTGCTGATACAGCGCAGCGGTGATACAGATTTCGCACCAACCTGTCACTCAATCATTTTAACTTTTATGCTATTTTTATATAAGGAGATTATAAGAAACTAAAACTGAAGTGTCACAAGTTTCAGAGGGGACTAAGTTGAACCGGGTCCGCTTAGATTGCTTGTAAGTATACATGTACTCTTCCCATTTAATAATATTCACCCAACACCACGTGTCAACCCATGAGAGCAGCCTGAGGACAGTGAGTGTCTGACCTTCTCCAGCAGCTGTGCAGAGAGATGTCTGGCTGAATCCTCACTGTGCTCTGCCCTCTGCCTCTGGTTGGCCAGCTTCAGACTCTCTTTGTCCTCTTTACTCTGTCGCTTCAGCTGCTCCAGCAGGGCCTGTATCTTCTCCTTCTGCTGCTCCTGGGTCTGCTCCATCTCCTACTCCACACAAAGAAGGGAGATAAGAGGAAGCAATGGAGATAGACGATTGTTGTGGTCAGATGTTCTAGAGTCTATACTTTAAAGACCCACTCCAGCCTCCCTAGAACCTCATTTATCACCGGATTTACTTAACAAATGGCTCAATAGGTGGTCCAGGTGTCCTCTGACATGGCACAAGTGTCTTCAATTGCTCCTCTATTGTTTTGGCAAGCAAGGGGGAGGCCGATGACATCAGAGTGCATCATCAGACCAACTCCTTGAATTGCCCCCAAGGACCAAAAAAATAACAGACTCTATTAATTCTGTGGCCTATAAACCTTGGTACCCACTTTGCTCCGGCCGGCCTGGCGGTCATTTTCAGTCTCTTTGCTGCGTAACTGAACCATAAGCTGGCTGCAGGTTGACTCCAGAACTTTAGACAGCTCTCCTGTGGTCTTCACAATGTCCTGTATGGAGGATATGGAATGATGAATATTAATAAGATGCTATTTGTGAGCACTGGTGGCAGGTAGCCTAGTGGTTAGAGCGTTGCGCCATTAACCAAAAGGTTGCTGTTTCAAATCCCAGAGCATTTTTCATTTACATACAGGTAAAAATTACACACTTGTACATGACTGAAATAGAACAAAAATAAGTATCCACCAATTTGATGTATATTTTTTTATATTTCTATAAATAAATAATGATCTTTATGATCTCGCTCCACATCAAATGCAAACGAATGAGAATCTAGAGAAGTAGAGACAATGATGTACCTTTTCAGAATCCAAACGTACTGCAAGCTGGGTGGCTTCCTTCTCTTTGTTGTTGAGTTTTGTAGCAAGATGCTGAAAGCCAGAAAAACAGAAACAACATTCTTAATGTCATCTATGACCATGGATATGCACCACACAGAGTGAAAGGAAACCAATATAAAAGGGAAATGTAACAGATAAAAGCACATGGTGATAAACACAGGAACATGGATGCATACACACAATTTTTTCTGCTTCTATGTCCGCCAGTCTCTTCAGTAGTCCTCGCCTTTGCTCTGACGTCCTCAATGATTCGATCTATCAATAAATACATCAACAAAAATATAAGACCACAATTCTAATTGTCATTTTAGATATTTTTTCAAAGCCACTGTCCTCATCAGTCTGAGCAAGTCAATGTATTGGGGAGAGTACCTCTCGCTCATGGCATTCCCTGAGGAGTTCTTGGAGAGTGCGGTTTGTGCTTTCAAATGTTTCTATCTTCTTTGTCAGCAACTCCTGCTGCCTACCAAGCAGGGCAGCGTCCGCCTTGGACAACCGCTTTTCCTAGCAAGGAGAAAGGACAGTCTTAAATAACTTTTTTTTTAAAGCCCATATTTAATATTTAACAGGGTCACTTGTATCAAATTCACCTTTTTCACACCACCCATGGACTCATTCAATGCTGTCAACTGTGTGACCACTGCCACCCCGTCAAACTCCACTTCTACCAGCTTCCTCAGTAGCATGTGTCTTTCCCCGTGTAGAGTCCCCGAATGAACACTGCACAGAATGGAAAGTTTAAAACCATGCTGTTCCTAAACTGCCTCACACATTTTTAAGTTGTCTTGTAAACATTAAATAGTTCAGATGTATTTTCATTCTATTCTATTGGCTACTCAATCTAATATTGATAATCCTATGCTTGATGACTAAATGTCCTTATGATATTACAGGTGGAGTCCACACCTGTTGTAGCCTGCTTCGCCCCTCTTCCTTAGGGAGTGTTGGATGGAGATCTTCTCTCGTTCTCTGAGGTCCAGCTCTTTGTTGGCATCCAGCAGCTCCTCCTCCTGCTCGTCGATGACACGCTGGCATGCGCTCAGACACTTTGACTGGTGCTCCATCATACGCTCCTTCTTCCACAGCTTCACCTGACCAACAAAAGCAGACAGAAACACACACACATCTTTGTTTACTGGACACAATTATGCAACAAACAAGAGGGATGAACATGATATTACTGAATTCCAGTGAGATCGTGGCTCTGTATTGTAATGAAGCAGTACATATTTTTGGCCTTCCCGTGACATCGGGTGCTGTAGGTGTTCAGGAGGGCAGGTAGCTTGCTAGTCGGTTACTAGTCCAAAGTTTTAAACACTAGGGTACGCTGCTGCCCCACAAATAGCCCCCTACACACAAACACACACACTCCGCGGCATGCTCTGTCCATGGTGCTGATACAGCACCTTACCCCCGGTGATGGGTTGGGCAGACCTCACCACCCTCGGGAAAGCCCTGCGGTTGCGGGCAGTGCAGTTGCCGTACCAGGCAGTGATACAGCACGACAAGATGCTCTCAATTGTGCATCTGTAAAAGTTAGAGGGTTTTAGGGGCCAAGAGAAATTGAGGCACTGTTGCTCCTTCTTCACCACACTGTCTGTGTGGGTGGACCATTTCAGATCGTCAGTGATGTGTACGCCGAGGAACTGGAAGCTTTCCACCTTCTCCACTGCGGTCCTGTCGATGTGGATAGTGGGGTGTTCCCTCTGCGGTTTCCTGAAGTCCACAATTAGCTCCTTTGTTTTGTTGATGCTGAGTGAGAGGTTATTTTCCTGTCACCACTCTTCCAGGGCCCTCACCTCCTCGCTGTAGGCTGGCTCATCATTGTTGCTACTAAGGCCTACTACTGTTGTGCGGTCTGCAAACTTGATGATTGAGTTGGAGGTGTGTGTGGCCACACAGACTCACAGTTGTAATCAGCACTAAAGGTGCTTCTACAAAGTATGTACTTGGTGGTGTGAATACTTATGTAAATTAGATACTTCTGTATTTAATTTTCAATATATTTGCAAAAATGTCACAAAACTTGCTTTCACTTTGTCATTATGAGACATTGTATGTAGATGGGTGAGAGAAAAAATGATTTAATTTTTTATTTATTCTGCCTGTAACAACAAAATGTGAAAGAAGTCATGGGGTATGAATTCTTTCTGAAGGCACTGTACATACGTAATTCTTTGGAGACCCAACATCCATCATGAGTCCATCAATCTTCCTCCTATATTTGTTACACTGGCTATGCATCCTCTGCTCTTGTTTATCCTCATCAGACAGGTCAGTCAACTGCAGTGGGGACAGGGAAGGCTTAGCATGTGATACAGGTTTGATATCCAGACAGTATGAAGGCCCCTGAGAGACATGAAAATCAACATTGGTAGTATATCGAATGATAACATGTAGGATATTATATCTGTGGGAAGTGAGAAATAATGGATCTTTGTCAATGTAAAAACGTAAGGAACGTCCATAGTATTGGATGAAAATGTATCTGTGAGGAGCAAACAGTTCCAGGACCTCCCACTTGTATGCGTCATCCCGAGTGGAGGTTCTTCCTGGGGCCGGCACCCAGGGGGCCCGGGACCTCGCTCTGGCACACAGGTCCCCAATATCCCCTTTGATTTGCACCTCTTTAATCTTCATCTGCAAAGAGAGCAGTGGTTGACTGACATGCAACTGTTGAGGCAGTCAAGGGAGGCCTATTTCTGCTGTAGGCCTACTTTATTTCGAAGGTTGTAAGTGGATCACTTCATTGACTAAACATTTACTAACCTGTGGGGTCTTTGCAGTCCAGCTCTTCTGACTCCTCTTCAGGTGTACATGTACAGGTGTGGTCTCTGGCACGTGAACGTGCAATGGTGGGGAAGAATCACGCGTTTTCATTATTTACCAATAATCAGTTCATCTAGAAATTGGAGCACATGATAGAACAGAATTTGCTCTAGCTGTCAGAAAGTCATACACCAGAGACAATAAGCCGAGTAAACTCAATTCCATATAGTCAAGTTCAGTTTACTCAGTGAACCACAATAACAGTAAAGGCTTCATGTTCACGATTAGCTCCGACCAGCAACTACCCATTTAAATATACATGTATTTGAAAAATGTTCACTTTTTATTTTACTGTCAAAATTGTTAATTGAAATGTCTAGTTCACGAGATCACAAAATGCCTGACCAGCAAGCTAACCTAAACCATGTAAGATGTTCCTTATTCATAAACGTGCTCTACAGCTTACTGAAGCCCGTACAAACTTTTGTTTACCTACTGAATCTCTGCTGACGGGACACGATCCGGTCATCTCGTACGCAATTGGCTCGTTCATAACCGATTTGTAACGACACCCGTCTGCGATTGGAGAACATTCGTTGAACCCACGTTCGAGTTTACGTTGCCAGTAGTAACAGGACGTCCTCAATGTCTTGTTTGCACACTTTGTACAAAATAAGAAAATGCAGTACTACAGGATATTTCTTAACGTAGCTCTTTATTAGCTAGCTATAACTGACATGTTCACGTATCTCCAACCAGGATGAAACGGACCATGACCTAACCATTTGGGTGGTCTTAACCAATCATAGCACAGTATGATATGGCGGTAAAATGCATCCAATTATAATTCAGTATGTTTACACATGAATATGACACTCAACACGTAGTATTTCCTTGAAATGCCACCCCCTACCTGTAGACGGCGCAAAGCGATAAGGGATTCATTCAATATTGACGCCGGTCCTTGTAAACATTACGTGGTTTTCCAGTTAATGTGGGAGGTTTTCGAACGAATCAAATTTGAGATGTCTATAAATATATGAATCGGCTGTAAGGAAGCGCCATTTCCGACTACTCTTGTGTTTCTTCCGAACTCGCATCTAGGTGTACAATATATTTGCACACATACAATAATGATACACAAGTATAAATATGCGATTCGAGTTGCAACATTGTTGCCAACAATGGCGGCCAGAGTGAGACAGCTGTGGGGAATTCGGCTACAAACACTTATGTTTTTCACTGCATTTCTGTGCGACTTTAAACTCGTCGAATCCTGTGTTGGCGAAGAAGTCGGTGACTTATTACTCTGCAGGTCCTGTGGACATGAATTGGCTTTTGAGAAAGATGCCAACTTTATCCACAGTCGACTTGCGCTCTCTTATAGAAATGATACGGTTGTTGGAGAAAGAAGAGTGCCCGTCCAGCGGTTCGAAAACCCACAGGGCTACCAGTTTGAAGTCATGACTTTCAGAAAGGCAGACGTTGTCAAGCACTGGCCTGCGGACAAACATTTCACCTGGTATCCTGGATATGCCTGGACAGTGGCTACATGTCCGCGATGTAACGCACACCTTGGTGGGTTGGGAATTATATATTTTGATTGCGTGTCTCATCCATTAACCAAACATGTCTGGCAAGTGGGTCTATTCTAACCTCAGGCAACAATTGCAAAATCAAATGACTACCTTATGCTGTCTTGTAATAATGTAATTCCCCCAACAGGTTGGGCTTTTCAACCCATTGAATGGCCAAAGACTTTGATCAAAGGGGAATTTGAGGAATCGGAGGAGACATTTGTGGCCTTGGTCACTAACCGATTGTTACAAGAAAAATTTGCATCAACACTACTGACTCCGAAATCATTCAGAAGTTGACATCTGCTGCATTCAAAGCTACAAATTATACCTGGCTGTAAAAACTACTTTTGCATTTCATAATAAACAAAAAGCAATACAGCATGTGGTATTTCCTTTGATTGTAATACACAAAGTAAGCACCTTTGAGATCGATACTGTTACTGACAGTTCAACATACCATTCCAAAACTGCGAGCATACCACAATTCTAGATGTAACAGCCAGACAGACATTTATCATGTAGCTTCAGGCTCTAGATAACTAATTGAACTACGGTTGGTTCGATGAAACATTCGTGTACACATTAAGTTTTATTTTAACAAAGAAACTTGTACACTAAGTTTAAAACATTTTTTCCCCAGCAGAAAATAAAATGGTGATTAGATGCAAATTCCATGAGATAACAAGGTCATTTTCCATAAAGCAGTGGGGGCCCAAATTTACAAGCATTTTTTTTAACGTTTTGTTTTGTTTATTAAAAATGTAATTTCAAATCTCACGGATGTCTGTAAAACAATACAAATGAAAAAAAAAAACAAAAAAAAACATAGTAATGGCCTCAAAATTCCCACCCTCCCCAACACTCTAAGATGTCTCTCTGCCCTACCCCAGCATAGACCACAAACATTGCAAGAACTGATAGGAATGAGCTAGTACTTTATCTGTTGACTTAACCACATAGGGGGATTTTTTTTAGGGATCTACTCCCAACTGAACAAAAGTATAAAAACTGGAGGGGTCCACTAGTGCCAAGTCGATGCACCATGGCTTTTGTTAATTTAAATCGCACAACCGTTAACAGGAAGAACAATTTATAGAAATTGCCATTCATTTAACTACAAGATGGCATGCTTATTCTAGTAGTTCCCCCCCTAGATGAATGTGGGAATTATTGTGTTTGACAATTCAAAGGCAAGAATTTGACATTGGTTTTAGAGGAGACAAATGAAACATGGCACAGACAGGAGAGGCTTCAGAATGAGGAAATGAAGCACAAAATAAAAGTAAAAAAATCTTTCTCCTAAATATGGGTGGATAACCAAATGTGTGTGTGTGTGTGTGTGGGGGGGGTAGCAAAGGGTATTGGTAGATTATTTAACTTTCCGGTTTAGTCATCTTCTCCATCATCCTAAACAAAAGGAAAGAAAAATCAATACTGTGCAAACGAATTTCACTATTGAATATAGTGAATTGAGCGAATTAATTAGTTAGGGCATACCTCCCCATCATCTCCGTCATCCTCCTCTTCATCTTCCTCCCCATCATCTTCATCACCCTCCTCATCAATGTCCTCAAGGCCTTCCTCATCATCATCATCATCTTCACCTTCACCCTCCTCATCATCCATGTCAGGAACCTGCAAATCAAATTAGCCAACCTTTTAACTAGACATCCTTTGTCTACATAGCAGACTTACATCTCCTGGGTGACATTTACAGACAATTGATTAGACGTTAAATAGTCACATGTACAGGGTTGCTGTTGTAATTACAGGGTACAGTGGCAATCTTAAACTCAGAGCTCCAACAACACAGGTCAAAGTGAAATAAAAACAAAAAACACATTAACACTACTAAACAATCAAAATGACACATCCAAAGAATTAACAATACAGTAGGTAGCACAACAGGCATAGAAGTCCCATTCAAAGTAAAGAGAACATTGATAAGAGGTGTTAGGCTGTGGAGACCACTCACCAGGTAGTACTGCAGGGGGTTTGGCCAGATGTCATCCTTGATAACCTCTCCCAGCTCATCTGCCCCAGCATCTGAGTGATCAGTGAACCAGGTGAAGAAGCTCTCTGGCTCTTCATGTTGCCTCTTCTTGCCGGCTTTGTTCTGTGTCTGGCTGGAGCGCTTTGTCAGGTCCTTCAGAAACAACATCACAGGAATTACAAACCAGCTTGTTTTTGTTTGTTTTAAAGCAACAAGTTTGATTGCATAGCAAAACAAATGAAATACTGACAACTACCTGGCATGAAAACCAAAAGGCTCCGATCACTAAGGTACATACAACATTCAAGTAGTGTTTTGCCATTATGTTGAACAGACTTTTTAAAGAAAGTGACGCACTGGTTTCTGCCAAATGCCATGCATTAGACTGCAGTATTACCAAGCATTTGAAAATACTAACGTGAAATACCTTTCCTGATTTCCATTTGATTTCTGTCGACTTTGAGGATGGGTCTCCACTCTCGTTCAGATGGAACTCTTTGGAAAGGACTTTGTTTTCAAAGTATGGATTTTCATCGTAATACTGGAACACATCAATTTAATTGAGTACATTTTAAGGTACGCTATAAAGTCCAGACATTAATACAATATCCTGTGAATGCTATATGATGGCAATCATTATCACTTACAAAATCTATTCTGTAGCCCGATTTGATATCTTCAAACTCTGTAACCTCCACCCTGGTCAGATAGTGAAGTGCCTCCTCATCTTCCTCCCCAAGAAGAGCAGAAACTGCAGGAACAAACAAGAAAAAGTCAGAATCTGAATATTCTTGGTTCCAGTGGTAAAATCCTGTGAGAGCCCAAAGGGATGTGCTGAAGCTCACCTTGTGGATGGTTGACGAATGTGGTGACCCAGAAGTTGGGGATTTTAGCAATCAGTTCTGATCTCTTCTGAAAGAACGGCTGACGGAGTTTATTGTATTTCTGTTCTACTTTCAATATCTCCTCACTTGCTTGCTCATTCAGTCTGGAGAAAAGAGATTGCACATCAAGCACCATTATCACAGTTAAACACTTTAGTTTTTCTGATACATACACATTTTAACTTGACTGGCTTACCTGTCAATTTCGTTTTGAACTTCGTCGATGTGTTCAATAGCTTCCTGTTGCTCTTTTTCTATTAGGAAAAAAATGCAATAATGTCAGAAAATATTGGAGACGATCGGTGCAGTGCATTGGTGTTCAATAGACGTCAAAATTAAAGAGTATCTACCAACTTCCTGCGCATTACCAACAAAGAATTAAATATGCAACTTAACTGTAACAAAGTTACGAGCTAATGGTTTTGAAATTGACCCTCAACAAGCTGCTGCTCTCAGGACCATTGATGGAAAATCATTGCAAAAGGTTGCATGAGCTAATCACTAACGATTTGCAATCTGAAAAGGGGTGAACATTTTGCGGAAATATGACAAATCTTAACCAACAAGTTAATTGCAATGCATGAATTTTAGCAGCACCTTTCTGTAACTAGCGATTTTATAGCAGCTTGCAAACGGCGTTTCCTGCTGGCTACAGTGAGGATGGCCGCGTGGTTTAAATGTGGGACCCCGCACACTACACTATCTGCCTCCTTCCCCAACACTGTCTAATAGTTAGGTAAGTGCGCATTGTATCGAGACTATGACCAAGTTAGACAAATAACCCTCCATTGTTACATCCGTTAAACTCTTCCAATGGGCTACTTCTCGAAAACTGTGGTTCACTATATGGTAGCTAACTACCGTTAGCCATGTTGCCAATTTCACATTCGCAGACTAGCTAGCTTCATCATGGCGGATATGCACAACAACAAAGTAACACTAGGCCACCGTTATTTCATTCAACATAGAAAACACATTAATCCTCAGTCAACTGCAAATACAGTCTATTATAAACAAATGTTTTGCAATTGTATTTATAGTAGCAACGACTAGACTTGAGAACGAAAATACTTAACAGGACATTCATTGAATAGACAATTAGTTATGTTGCTAGCTAGGTAACATGGCCTCCATCACCGGTCTAACGTAGTAGCGTTAACAGCTAGAGACATAACTAACTACGCACTCAAAACAGACAATACTGACTGCACCCAAAACCGTCCAGATTCATAGTGAAAAGCCCACAAGACGACAAATTACGGTTTGTGAAGTATTTTACTTTAAAGTAGTAGATTCTAGTAGAACTAATAAAGGAAGTGAAAATGGCGGTGAACTGGAGGCCGCCATTCCTTACCGGAGGTCTCGTCCGCTCCGTCATGGTTTGAGTTCAGCTCCTTTTTACTCACTTTTGCCGCTGGTGCCGACATTTTTTTCGCAAGCTGTGAATAACAGACTTCGGGAAAGAATACTGAATTTGATTTTGTATTCTCCCCGAACAGGAGATTAGTATTTCTAAGTACGATGTCGGTGTGCTATAACAACGTGTGCAGCGCTCCTCCACACAATATAATGCGAGGAAGTCAAGCACATTTAGACACTCCACCAAGAAGCTCTAGCCCGCTCACGCGCTCCCTTTCATTACGAACGCGCCTCAGCAAATGGAACCGATTGGGCTCCGCCTCTCGAGAACAAGTCTGCATGCTGGGTTCTAGTGTTGCTTTCTCATAGGTGAGATTAACTTCGAAAAGGCGGGATTTGATATCAACAACGTCTTTGTAAAATGTTGAATGAATTTACATAATCACCTACATTAAAATTATCACAGCTAACAGTTTCACTTTTCACTTTTAAATAGGTCTATTTATTTTGTCGTCGCATTTGCCCTCCTACCGTACTGCAAAGGGAAATGTATTTGTTTCAGGTTATGTGGACATATAGTTTAAAAACAACGTACATATAACCCCTGCAAAAATCTTGGTGTCATTGGTAATGTGTTTTTTTTTTAAATAGGCCTAAAAGGAAAATATGAAATAGTTTACATCACTGCATCATTGTGTCACTACCACCACGACAAGCAAATTACATGATAATAATGTTTTTTCAAACGTTTGTGTACTTGGTTACCATGGATATGAATAGCGACAGTGGAGAACATGGATGTCATGGAGGGAGACTCACATTACGAAATAGGATATAATTGAATCAAATTATGTTACATTTTTTAAATTATGTTTTAATTATGTGTATATAGGATACATTGTATGCTAGCAGTTCAACTGGAGTTAGAATGCTAGAATCCCAGCTATTTATAACCAAATACTGTACAAATGTAATTCCCACCACAGGTCATTACCACCACATAATGAACTGTGATGGTAAGGACAGAATGTGATGGTAATGACAAAATGTATTAGTTCATGCATTTTTACTTACAGTAAGACCTGAAAAGACACCCAAACTACACATATGATCATGGTTAAGTTGAAATTGAATACGTCTTTGCTAAATAAGACCATTACATTTTGTATTATGTTACGTTGATTGAGGGATTTTGATGTCTATTTATGTGACTTACTATGGTTACTGACTTTAATTGTATAATATTTTATTTTTCTATAAGATGCTTCCTAAATCAACCAAGGAGAGGACAAGGACATACAGTATATATGCAAAAGTATGTGGACACCCCTTCAAATTAGTGGATTCGGCTATTTCACCAACACCCGTTGCTGAAAGGTGTATCAAATCGAGCACACAGCCATGCAATCTCAGTAGACAAAATTGGCAGTAGAATGGCCCGTACTGAAGTGCTCAGTGACTTTCAACTGGTACCCTTATAGGATGCCACCGTTCCAACAAGTCAGTTCATCAAATTTCTGCCCTGCTAGAGCTGCCCCCTGGTCAACTGTAATTGCTGTTATTATGAAGTGGAAACATCTAGGAGCAACAATGGCTCAGTCGCCATGTGATAGACCACACAAGCTCACAGAATGGGACCACTGAGTGCTGAAGCGTGTAAAAATCGTGTTTCGGTTGCGATACTCACTACCAAGTTCCAAACTGCCTCTGGAAGCAAGGTCAGCACAATAACTGTTCGTCGGGAGCTTCATGAAATGGGTTTCCATGGCAGAACAGCCGCACACAAGCATAAGATCACCATTCGCAATGACAAGTGTCTGCTGGAGTACCGTAAAGCTAGCTGCCATTGGACTCTGAAGCGTTCTCTGGAGTGATGAATCACGCTTCATCATCTGGCAGTCCGACGGGCGAATCTGAGTTTGGTGGATGCCATGAGAACGCTACCTGCCCAAATGCATAGAGCCAACTGTAAAGTTTGATGTAGGAGGAATAATGGTCTAGCGCCGTTTTTCATGATTCGGGCTACGCCCCTTAGTTCCAGTGAAGGGAAACCTTAACGTTACAGGACACAATGACACACAGAAATGGTTTGTCGAGATCGGGGTGGAAGAACTTGACTGACTTGCAAAGAACCCTGACAGCAACCCCATTGAACACCTTTGGGATGAATTGGACCGCAGACTGCGAGCCAGGCATAATCGCCCAACATCAGTACCCAACCTCTCTAATGCTCTTGTGGCTGAATGGAGGAAAGTCCATGCAGCAATGTTCCAACATCTAGTGGAAAGCCTTACAAGAATAAGGGAGGCTGTTATAACAGTAAAGGGGCGACCAACTCCATTTTAATGCCCATGATTTCGGAATTAAATGTTTGAAGAGCAGGTGTCCACATACTTTGGGTCATGTAGTGTATATTAACAAAATCAAACAAGATCCTTTAAGATACCAGGATTATCTTTTAAGAAACAAAAAAAAGATACCTCAAGAGAAAATAAAGTGGTAAACTGAAATCCATCTCACAACTTTTCCAGCGAGAAAAAAAAAAAAAAAAGGAGGCCATAGAAAATAAACCAAAGAATCAGATGATCAACTATCCAGAAAATAGTGGTTATGGAGTCATTACCTGTCAAGGACCACATCAGCACACTCACCCAAAGTCTTACAGCTTCAGAATGATGACCTATATGCCCCTCAAATGACTCCACACCTATGTGATTGTTTTGGCTCATAGACCGTAATAATTTAATAATCAGAAGCAGACAAAGCACACCCTTCCACTTCCACCTGCACAGCACCACAGCCATCTCCTAGCTCAATACAGCCCATTGCAGACATACATGAGGGACTGATTTGAAAGTGGTGTGTTGTGAAATATGATGAAGACCCTTACCCGGGTATTATACAAGACGTTGATGCAGAGAGATGCGCTCTTGTCAAGTTTTGTGGGAGCCAACTAATTATTTTGGCCAATGAGAGAGGACATTGTGTTGTACCAACCAGAGAGAATGTTCTTGGGCTTGTCCCTGAGCATCATCCAGTGACAAAATGGCATATGATGCTTGATGGCGCAGTCTGGGAGGAAATCTGCTCTCTTGTTAGCAAAAGAGTGCGTTAAGGGCAAAACCTAATCTTGAGTAAGCACACACCTGTCTCATGAGTCTGAATCAATAGGCAGCAGCCAGTGAACAATAATTTGTTTAAGGTCAACCAGTGTTTCCAAACTTTACATGTATTTCTGCTTAATACATTGAATCCCAAAATGGTCTAAAAGTTGCTTAAGTTATTGAGGCATGTATCTTTGTTTTTTGAGGTTCTGAATGGCGTGTTCAACAGTTGAAGTTAAAAGTTTACATACACCTTAGCCAAATACATTTAAACTCAGTTTTACACAATTCCTGACATTTAATCCTGGTAAAAAGTCCCTGTTTTAGGTCAGTTAGGATCACCACTTTATTTTAAGAATGTGAAATGTCAGAATAATAGTAGAGAGAATGATTTATTTCTGCTGTTATTTCTTTCAGCACATTCCCAGTGGGTGAGAAGTTTACATACACTCAATTAGTATTTGGTAGCATTGCCTTTAAATTGTTTTAACTTGGGTCAAACGTTTCGGGTAGCCTTCCACAAGCTTTCCACAATAAGTTGGGTGAATTTTGGCCCATTCCTCCTGACAGAGATGCTGTAACTGAGTCAGGTTTATAGGCCTCCTTGCTCACACATGCTTTTTCAGTTCTGCCCACATATTTTCTATATGATTGAGGTCAGGGCTTTGTGATGGCCACTCCAATACCTTGACTTTGTTGTCCTTAAGCCATTTTGCCACAACTTTGGAAGTATGCTTGGGGTCATTGTCCATTTGGAAGATCCATTTGCGACCAAGCTTTAACTTCCTGACTGATGTCTTGAGATGTTGCTTCAATATATCCACATAATGTTCCTGCATCATGATGCCATCTATTTTGTGAAGTGCACCAGTACCTCCTGCAGCAAAGCACCCACACAACAAGATGCTGCCATCCCCATGCTTTATGGTTGGGATGGTGTTCTTCGGCTTGCAAGCGTCACCCTTTTTCTTCCAGACATAACAATGGTCATTATGGCCAAACAATTTTATTTTTGTTTCATCAAACCAGAGGACATTTACGACAATGCTAAGTCATTACCATCACGGTACATATTCCTGAGGAAAAGTTGTGTTAAATTACAATTGATATTGATGATTTTCCCATATGTGAACCTTCATTTCTAAAATAATGTAAAATATTGATATTTTGATGTGGTAAATACATGTTTCTGAGTATCATCAATGCATATACGGACATTTAGACATGATGAATACATATAATTAAGAAAACTTCAAAATAGTAAAAAAAAACAATCTAAAAAAAAGTGAAATGTTATATTAACAATTTCTGTAATTTTCTTTTAAACTAAAATAGCAAATCGTATGACGTGGTGGTGGTGACATTTTCCCTCTGTTATTTGGGGTAACCAATAAAAATCGTTATATTCTTAAATAGAATGGTCTCAGCCACTATTAGATCTTGTTCCAGACAGAGTGAAGAAAATATTCAGATAGATAAAAAGCAGTTAAAGAGGTTTCATTTTCAATAACATTTAACATCCAAAAGTGGCTGTATTGCAAAATCAACCATATAGTCACCTGATTTGATGGTCCATAAAAAAAAAATTTGTCCCCGGCTGCCTTGCCAACGTTTATCTGAACATCATAATTCATTGCTCGTTCTGTCACCCAGTGCTCATCAATCTTATCCCACACTTCTCCTAGCATAGTGTATAAATTATAACATAAAGCTATTTTATAAGTGCACATATTTTTACAATTATTACACTGCATGCATCCCATTTAAAACTGGACTTAAAGACATGTCCTTCTGCATAAAGAGCTGACTCCCAGGAGCGTTTGATGTATGTCCCAGGCGTTCCCCCATGCTGGAATGGGTTTAGAAAGGCTCTAGCTGGATGCTCTCTGCCTGTCCTGTGGAGATCGTCTCTGTGTTTGTCTTTGGTTGGTGACAGAGAGGAACATGTGGTTCTGCGCTGGCCAATGCTGAGCCTGGACAGGGACATCAGCACTCACAGACTAACAGCAGTGTTGGCACAGCAGAGGGATCGCTGCCACCCCTGCAGGAAGCCTACACAGGAAAAACACTGTGAGAGAGAGAGAGAGAGAGAGAGAGAGAGAGAGAGAGAAGAGGGAGGGAGGGGTGAGAAAGTGATTAGTAACAGAAAGAAGAGGAGAACAGGATGCAGTGGAATAGGATTTTGCAGAGCAGTCAGCAGAGAGGCGAAAACAAACACAAGGAAAGACTGCTGTGTGACCAGATTCACAAGATGTAAAGCAGCTTCAGGAGGAACCCTGCCTGCTTGTTTGCCACTGATGCTCTGCAACAACAACAGCAGAGGACTTGTTGTATTTTCAAGGATAGTGAAGGTGGAAAGGTGCAATGTGAGAAGCCCTCCTGTGGCCAAGAGGATGACAAATTAGCCCTTATTCAGCAAGGAGAGACAGGAGTGCTCCGAGGTTAGTGAAGTGCATGGTCATACTACTGTTTTCACCTGGTTTAGGCATGTTTGTATTATTATTTTAGCTCATACAGACCTTTTTTCAGATTGGACACTGGCAGAGCTGAGACTTACACAGATGCCTCTTGTTTTTCAGTTTCTCATTCACCAGAATGAGAAACAGACTATCAGAGCATTTATGTTCTTGGATCAATAAACATGGATCAGGTTTTGTTCAGGTGTACTGTACTGGACTGGGTGTGTTTCCGCATCATTGTGTTAGTGTTATTATCACTTTCCAGGATCTGGAGATGCTGTCTACAGCTCAGCAGATGCTGCAGGACAGCCGTTCCAAGATCGAGCTGATCCGAATGCAGATTATCAAAGTCACCCAGACTGGTGTTGGGGATGGGAGCAGCAACCATGACAGCACCAATCATGGAGGTCAGAGCTTTATGGTACAGTTTAGTTAGATGATCATGGTTACAATATACAGTTAACTCAATCCACATCTTTGCACAGAATTGAAAATGCTATCAGGATTGAACTGCCATCAGATAGGTTACTGTCTTGTATCTTACTATATTTTGTTAGGTACAGTGCATTCGAAAGTATTCAGACCCCTTTATTTTTCCCACATTTTGATACGTTACAGCCTTATTCTAAAATTGATGAAATAAATGTTTTTATTCATCAATCTACACACAATATCCCATAATGACTAAGTGAAAACAGGTTTTTCAATTTTTCTGAAAATTATTAAAAATAAAGAACAGAAATACCTTATTTACATAAGTATTCAGACCCTTTGCTATGAGACTCGATATTGAGCTCAGGTGCATTCTGTTTCCATTGATCAACCTTGAGATGTTTCTACAACTTGATTGGAGTCCACCTGTGGTAAATTAAATTGATTGGACATGATTTGGAAAGACACATATCTGTCTATATAAGGTCCCACAGTTGACAGTGCATGTCAGAGCCAAAACCAAGCCATGAGGTCTAAAGGAATTGTCTGTAGAGACAGGATTGTGTCGAGGCACAGACCTGGGGAAGAGTACAGAACATTTTCCCCAAGAACATAGTTGCCTCTATCATTCTTAAGTGGAAGTAGTTTGGAACCACCAAGACTTCTTAGAGCTGGCCGCCAGGCCAAACTGAGCAATCGGGGGAGAAGGGAGGTGACCAAGAATCTGATGGTCACTCTGAGAGAGCTCCACAGTTTCTCTGTGTAGATGGGAAAACCTTCCAAAAGGACAACAATTTCTACAGCGCCATTCAGGCCTTTACAGTATTAGTGGCCAGATGAAAGCCTGTTCCTCAGGAAAAGGCACATGACAGCCCACTTGCACTTTACCAAAAGGCACCTAAAAGACTCTCAGACAATGAGAAACAAGATTCTTTGGTCTGATGAAACCAAGTATGAATGCCAAGCGTCATGTCTGGAGGAAACAAGGCACTGCTCATCACCTGACCAATACCATCCCTATGGTGAAGCATGATGGTGGCAGCATCATGCTGTGGGAATGTTTTTCAGTGGCAGGGTATGATAGACTAGTCAGGATCTAGGGAAAGATGAACAGAGAAAAGTACAGAGAGATCCTTGATGAAAACCTGCTTCAGGACCTCAGACTGGGGTGAAGGTTCTCCTTCCAACAGGACAATGACCCTAAGCACACAGCCAAGACAATGTCTTTGGGACAAGTCTCTCAATGTCCTTGAGTGGCCCAGCCAGAGCCCGGACTTGAACCTGATCGAACATCTCTGGAGAGACCTGAAAATAGCTGTGCCATGACACTCCCCATCCAACCTGGCAGAGCTTGAGAGGACCTGCAGAGAAGAATGCGAGAAACTCCCCAAATACAGGTATGCCAAGCCTGTAGCATCATACCCAAGAAGACACAAGGCTATAATGCTGCCAAAGGTGCTTCCACAAATTACTCAATAAAGGGTCTGAATACTTATTGTAAATGTGATATTTCAGTGTTTTATTTTTGATTAATTTGCAATCATTTCTAAAAGCCTGTTTTTGCTGTGTGTAGATTGATGAGGAAAAGAACAACAATTTAATCAATTTTAGAATAATGCTGTAACATAAGAAAATGTGGAAAAAGCGAAGATGTCTGAATGCTTTCCGATGCTCTGTAGTTCCAGTGTTTGTTTTGCTTGCAATTTTATATGCTGGTAGGATTATGAAAAATGTAATCACTGAAAATGACAACTGTA
This sequence comes from Oncorhynchus masou masou, assembly GCF_036934945.1. Taxonomy (NCBI): domain Eukaryota; kingdom Metazoa; phylum Chordata; class Actinopteri; order Salmoniformes; family Salmonidae; genus Oncorhynchus; species Oncorhynchus masou. The sequence continues at coordinate 24,053,900 of NC_088212.1, read as the reverse complement.
TTACCTATGTGAGGATATATCATAATGCTTTCTCTATGCAGTCTAAGTCTGACCGTGGCCTGTTTTCTCATGCATCTTTGATCCAGAAGGAAGTACCCCAGTGGGTGTAAATCCCCTGGACATCCATGTGTTTGAGTTAAAACACTATGTCCAGAGAGAGACAGAGGTGGTGAAGGTGGCCAGGGATGTGGTGAAGCAGCTTGAGGAGCTGCCATCCCAGGACCAATTGGCCCTGGCTGAGGTAGGCTAGCTGGAATGTATCTATAAACTATTTTTATTGTTTTGCAATTCTATTTGACAACCTACAAAATTAGTATAATTTCAGAGGGACTAATGAATATTTTGTACAATTAGTTAGTTTGAGAGTGGAAAGAGTCTTGGTTGAAACATTTGTTTTTGTGCCTATGCTATGCATGTATGGGAAAATGCATAAATCTCTCTACCAGGCCCGGTCCCGTGTGCAAGACTCTTCTCAGAAGCTAGATCTTCTGCGACTTTCTCTGGAGCACCGTCTGGGGGAGTCATCTCAGGAGGCTCTCCGGGAGCCTGTCACCAAGCAGGGGCTCCCTACAGTATCCCCACCCCCTGAGGGACAACAGCAAAATTGCCTACTTTGCTCCTTCCCCTCCTCCATCTCCTCATCCTTTCTCAAGCCTGCCTCCCTAACAGGTAACTTCTCTCTTCAAACCTTACAGGTATTTTATGTCTGTTTATGGATCTGATGTAAAAGCAGATTGATAATGTTTGTTCTCCTGATACATGTAATATTTTGCAGGCACACTTGAGGTCATGCTTCTGGGATGTGAGGACTTGCTGAAATCACTGCCAGGACGAGGCCAAATAACCAGTGGATCTTCTTCTCCGGAGAGCCCACCAGATTTCAATGTCAACAGCCAACCTGATCACACAGAAAACCTCTCCTGTAAGTCCCCATATAAACGACCTTAGCCCTACACAGCTCTTTAGTGTTAGATTCAACATCCACTACCTCCTCTTCTGCAGGGGAGTGTACTGCGTCTGTATGGTATTAGGGTTAGTGCAAAGAGGTCCAGTGACTTTGTGTTGAAGCTATGGTTGTTGCATTTGAATATCCCAAGTACTGTACCTGTAGAACCATCTCTCCTAAATGTTATTGTAGTCATGGAAGTACAGTATAGGACAGTAATATCAGACTTTCTGTCTGGCAGTGGAGATAAGTGCAGTGTTGAAACTGGATAACAGAGTGGTGGGTCATACCCACTGGAGACCTTTGAGCAAGCAGGCCTGGAGACAAAGCTTCAGCATCCAACTGGAGCGGGTAAGTAGTGGCAATGAAGTGGGAAATTGATACAACCAGTTGAAGTGGGAGAGGTGACTGGTTGAGGCATAGTTCTTTTAACTGAACACCAGGAGGAACCATTGTACTTCACATAACTGGTTGTATGGGAACTCTATGGAATTGTTGTACATAGTCTGAAAGTGTCTGTATTGGCAAAATACCATATAGTTTCTCAGTTGGGAGATTGCACATGCATCTTTGTGCCCCCACAGTCTCGGGAGCTGGAGATTGGGATCTACTGGCAAGACTGGGGGGTGATGTGTGCAGTCAAGTACCTGCGCCTGGAAGAGTTCCTGGACAACCAACGACATACCCTGTGTTTGTGCCTAGAGCCCCAGGGAACACTCTTCACTGAGGTCTGATTCCTTTATATTTCTGAATGTGAGATGGCTTTGCCAGAGTTCGGTCTATCAACCAGATACCCATATGTAACAAGCTACTTTTTTTCTGGTGTCTTTGCAGATTACGTTTGTCAACCCTGTGATTGAGCGCCAACCCAAACTAAGGCGTCAGAGGTGCATTTTCACAAAAGAGAAAGGTACTGTATGTAACCTGGCTGTGGTCACAGATCAAATAGACCTACTCATGTTACTGTTGATGATAAGTGTTGATGGGTATTCCTGTCCCTCCACTCAGGGAAGAACTTCCTTCGTGCTGCCCAGATGAACATGAACTTTGCCACATGGGGTCATCTGATGATGAGTGTCCTGCCTCAATGTTCCTTTACCACTTTGAGTCCGTCTACTTCCTCTGATGTTGTGGTCAACCCCTCACCTTCTACCAATAAGGCCACTCGGTCAACCCCCCTACTGCCAGGGTGAGAAATTACACATAGCTGCCCATGGAAACAGTAGAAATAGTAAAATAAGTATTTTGTGTAGTGTATTTAGAAGAATATTTGGTTATAGGAGTATATGTAATATCTTTATCATTGCATGATTTCCCTGAATATATGACCATCACTGTGTTTCTCTATATCTGCAGTGAAGTGCCGGTGATTAGTCTTAACATAAGTGAGGAGCGTTTAGCATTTAAAACATTTAGCGTTGACCAAGGAAGAAACATCCCCAACACGATGTCAACAGCACAGAAAACACCACCTATGCCTACTCTGACAGAAAAAGAGGTGAACATCTATACCAGCTTCACTAAACATAAAATGCTGGTTCCAGTCTTTTGTCATCTTGTTAAAGTAAAGTGCATTGGTAGACTTGCTATTTGAATAAATGACTGGCCTTGATTGCTTCATGATTCTACCTTCGTAGCATATCCGTCTGTCTCTTTTCAGTCCTCCATTGAAAACTACACAGAGAGAACAAGGATGCAGATGGAAGACTTCAAATGTATCTCGGTCCTGGGAAGAGGACACTTTGGAAAGGTCCAGACTTTTTTGCCAACACGACATTATATTACAGCACTATATGATTTTGCACAGCCCACTGCTTCATGTACGCCAATGTTCACCCTATCCAGGTACTTCTAGCTGAGTTGAAGAAGACAGGAAAACTCTATGCCATTAAAGCCTTGAAGAAGAGGGATATTGTAACCCGTGATGAAGTGGACAGGTTAATGTTCTTTATTGGGACATATACTATACAATGAATAGCCTTGCTCACCTTACACAAATACATTAGTGATACCCACAGATAATAACTTATTTACAGTAATAAATTCTCTTTCTGATGCCTTCACAGTCTTATGTGTGAGAGGAGGATCTTCGAGATGATCAATGCATCGAGGCACCCTTTCCTGGTCAACTTGCACGGCTGTTTCCAGACCAGTGAGCATGTTTGTTTTGTCATGGAGTACTCACCAGGAGGAGACCTCATGATTCACATCCATAATAATGTCTTCTCTGAGTTGCAGACCAGGTGAGTTTTACCCGACAAGCACACACACACACACACACACACACACACACACACACACACACACACACACACACACACACACACACACACACACACACACACACACACACACACACACACACACACACACACACACACACACACACACACACACACACACACATGCACGTGCCATTAAAAAAACATTTGGACAGTGCAAATGTGAATTTTCTTTGTGTTACAGGTTCTACTCAGCCTGTGTTTTGCTGGGTCTAGAGTTCCTGCATCTGAATAAGATAGTTTATCGGTGAGTTCTGTCTATGAGTCATATTAACTAGCACTTAATACAGCTCTGGCTTAATACAGCTTATTTCATTTTGCATGTGTTTTTCATAGAGATTTGAAGTTAGACAACTTGCTGATGGATGCAGACGGATTTGTTAAAATCACAGACTTTGGACTTTGTAAAGAAGGTAAAATTATGGTTTATTATATCTTACGACAGGGTTTGTGGTTATGTGTGGAAATTACATATGACAAATTGTATGTGTGTGAGCATTTAGTTAAATGCTGCTCCATCTGTTGTTGTACTGGCAGGGATGGGGCATGGCGACCGGACATCAACATTCTGTGGAACCCCAGAGTTCCTGGCGCCTGAGGTGCTTACTGATGATAACTACACACGAGCTGTGGACTGGTGGGGCATGGGCGTCCTTATCTTTGAGATGCTTGTGGGAGAAGTAAGTCATCAACAGACCAGAAACACACTCCATAAAACACAGTCATAGATTTTTGTAAACAACAACAACAAAAGCAGTCACAAATCAATAATAACAGTACAAATACACAGACATGTAAAGCTTTATAGTTTCAATGACTGGTAGTCATATATCAGACTAAAGGCTTCCCCCTCTCCATCTTGTGCCAGTCTCCATTCCCAGGAGAGGATGAAGAGGAGGTGTTTGACAGCATAGTTAATGATGATGTTCAGTATCCTGGATGCCTCTCTCCAGACGCCATCTCCATCATTCAAAAGGTAACAACTTCCCCTTTCTCTGCTCATTCTGTCTCTCATATTTTTATATATTCGGAAACCGTTCAGAAATAGTTTTGTTCTGAAAATATCCGTGTTTGAACCATCCCCCTGTCTGTGCATGTTGATCCCTAATCGAACCCCTCCTCCCTGCAGCTTCTTAAGAGGAATCCAGAGAAAAGGCTGGGTGCCGGAGAAGGGGACGCAAATGAAGTCAAGGAAGAGAAATTCTTCAAGGTAATTTAGTTCAAATAAAATCATTTTCAATCAATGCTTTTAGATATACTGTAAATGCATCAACCTTATCTTTGAGATGCTTGTCGGAAAATAACTTATATTTTGCAATTTAACCCATATGCACTGTATCTATTTGACAAACAGAATATAGACTGGGATGCACTGCTAGCTAAAAAAGTGAAACCTCCGTTCCTGCCAAAAATTAAGGAGTCTGTGGATGTCAGTAACTTTGACAGCGAGTTCACGAGTCTCCAGCCGATCCTGTCACCTCCTCCCGTGTCCTGCAGCCTCTCCCCTGAGCAGCAGGAGGCCTTCGCAGATTTTGACTTCTCACCCCTGCATGGATGAAGCAATCAGAGACCAGGGTTGCATCCAGCTCATGAAACGGTTGCATGAACAGTTCCATAGCACAACCTTTTCATAACTGACAATAACTGAATGTAGCTCGCCCCAACAGTACATGTAGATGAGGAGGACTGTCCTCACTGCCATCAAAAGCCATCATCAACAAACTCAACCAAGCAGGATATGGGATATCTGCAGGTGGAAAGTAATTTGAATGCAACCCTGGTATTTCTGTGCCATGAATTAGTCTGACGGCCAGGTTCTATGACTGTTTCATTGTTTATAGTACCCAGTGATATCCAAACATTAACACTAGTGTGTAATGCTCTGGATTTAACTCAAATACAATTGGCTGCCATCTACGAAATATAACGGATTTGATGAGCGGTCTAATGTGGACAGAATTTGAGCATGCTTTGTGGCCTTTGCTTATTTTGCTATTATCAGATAACTGTTCCCTTTAGAGAGGTACACGCTGCCATTTCTATGCATCACTGTGAGAGGCTTTGCCCACTGCCTTGACTGTGCAAATGAAAAAGGCTATTTTTTCCTGTTACAATGTCTTTTCAAAATGTTGTTCTGTGTGAAGATGAAAAATTCCATGTTCTCATACCTGGGTATAGTCATTCCCTACCAATGTGTGTTTAACTACTAACTCCTACTAACATATCTACCTTCTACCTACCAGCCAATTTATTATTTTTAGTGTGACTAAAATGTGCATGGCACACTTGTTGTGAACTTAGTTTTATGTAGACATTTTCATGAGAGAAGCCATTAAATAAGGTAGCCATATTTATGAATAAATCAATATTGTGGGATTGAGCACTTAATGCAATAACGAGTGAGATTGTGAAGTGAGAGGCTGATAGTTGATTATGATAGAAATAGTATTTATTTTGCTATTAAAACGGTTCAATAGTTGCTGCTAATAATTATGCATTACTGTATGAATGTATGTGGATTACCACAAAGAAATGTTTATGAGACAAAATGAATGCATATTCATTGAAATCATTAGTGTTTTATTGTGTTGTCTATGTCAATAAATACAAAAATATGAATACATTATTTCCAATTAATGAAAGAGTGAAAAGTTTTATCAAAGAATACAGGTAAAAATTCTAACGTTTCAACATATTATAAAACAGAGTACTAAAGTTAATGCATAACATTTTTGATCAACACCTTTCAATATTACAGTACATCATTAGTTCAACATGGAAAATAGCATACTCAATGACTCACGATAAACTGTCACTCAGTTAAACAAAACAATAAAAAATACCTAGGACCATGTATTACATAAATATCAAAACATTAGGCAACATTAGGCAAAAATCTAAATGATGGGGAAAGCAGAATGGAAGGCCTACGCGGTGCCACGACCCTGGCTTAATCCTATAGTCTGGTATGGGCATGTTGTCTGTAGAGTGAGGTCAGATGTGATTGTGGCTCCCTCTGTAGTACACCTGCTCCCACACCACAGTTCGGCACATACAGAAGAAGTCCCAAAGATTACAGAGAATGCCACGATCAAAGGGGTTCTCCTCGTCACTGTAGCTCTTCAGGTAGGTGATCCGGTGGCGGGACATGAACTCCCAGGTGGTGGAGTTGATGGAGATCAGATAGAGGTGGCAGCCCAGGAGCAGGACCACCACCAAGGACAACACACCTACAACACACAGCGCTGCCAGCAAAAACCCATTCACAATGAGCCACAGTTTCCAAGTGCCAGAAGAATGGAAACCTGACCTGAAAGACAGAGTACATCAAATAATATTGACATCAATAATACATCAAGGGAACTATTGCATATGTGGGACACATAGTATTTAATCTACATTGCAATAATAATACCTCATAGCTACTTTCATCAGTTTAAATCACCCACACTCACCAAGCAATCTGCAATGCCCAGAGTAGAGCAAGCAGCTGAACAGCCAGATAGATGATGAAACAGCGGTGGTTTCTCTCACCCACACAATTCTCTATCCACGGACAGTGATGGTCAAATCGTCGCACACAATGTTTGCAGGCCTGGCAGTGCTTCGCTCTCATGGGCTGCTGCTTGAGACAAAGAGGAGAGAACAAGGAGTCATACATACTAACATCAACATAGCACACCCCCAATATGTCATCTCATCTGTGATCCAAGATTGTAGTTATTAAGTTATTAATGATCTAACTGAACTGGATGGTATTCTTCCTGCTGTCCTACCTGCAGCAGACAGTAGCCACACCGGCGCAGGCGAGGTATGGGGTTTTGAGGGATCATCTCCAATTCTTCACCTGAGCCCTGGGCATACTCACACATTCAAAGACAAATATAATATAACATCAGTATGGAATACATCTTATCAGAAGGGGTTTTGGGGGAGGGTTGATGGGGGTTAAGGCTCACCTTGACACTGTCAGAAAGAACAAAGCCCGGGTCCATCAGAGAGACAGTGAAATACAGCATCACTGACAGCAGGACGAGCAAGGAAAACACTACAGGCTGCATCAACTCTCCATTCTCCCTTTGTCTTCGGAGATCTTAACAGGTAAAATATAAACTTAATTAAACATCACATAAATCCAACACGTGGGTGGTTGTGTTGTTAAAATTACTATTGTATTCGCTGTGACTAAAATATATGGCTGAGAGCAACCACTTTATCTAGCCTGCAAGCTATCAAGAGTATTGTTTTCATAATGTGACAGTCTCCACTCTGTGATTCCTGGTAAGCTAACGTTAGCTAACTAAATGGCTAATTAATATGGTTCGCCTCGAAGAGAAGCTAACTTACCGGTGTCATGTAAGAATAGTATCAGTGTAATAACCCATGTTAGGAGGACATGTGCGGTCCTAATTAGAAAACCAGATCGAAACACGTTTTTAAACATCGTTGCATGATTGAACGAACACTAGCTAGTTTTGAGACTTCCTGTTTTGGTACTGCATGTCGTTTGTGTCAAACTTAGTACTGAAATCAATGGGGGGGGGGGAAGGGTGGTGTCAACTCTAAAATCGGAGTCGTTTTAATAAAATATCCTTATTGAACATCCAGCCACAAGAACACACACGTGAGGAGTCAAGAAATACACGTGAATATTATACAATACTTTTCATTTATTTGCTCAAAGAACATTGTACAAAATGGCTCATAAAAAAAGTTTAATAATAAAATGATTATTTACAGAAGTTGAAGTGAATTCCCAGTTTCAATCTAAAGTTAATGCAAAACACTCAAAAGTGTCTCCAGCATGAATTAAAGTGCATTCGTATTACTCAATCTTCTCAAAACTCTAAAGGTTTTAGGTATAAAGACAATGATTAAGTGTCCTGACAACCAAGACTCTCCTGATCTTGACTTGAGCTCATATACAGAGATTTGCACTCACAGAAGTAATTATTGTGCATTTCCATAATAACCAACTAAATGTAAATGGACAAACTATTACAGTTATATATTAAGTGAAAATATGCAGGATGGACTCAAGCAATAATTTATTGCATGATTTGCATTGAAAACGTGTATAAATACATGCTCTTTAACATTGCAAAATAAGATCTCATTGGCTTCTTATGCAAACACACCCACAATACTTGTACATAATATGGCTCTCTAGTTATCCCTAAGAATCAAACCTATGAACATAAAGCCAGTTAGTGCTGTGTTCTGAACAACAAAAAACATGCCATTCTTAACTGTCATACCCAGACAATAAAAAACATGCCATTCTTAACTGTCATACCCAGACAATAAAAAACATGCCATTCTTAACGGTCATACCCAGATCCAAAAATAAATGGCAGTGTGAATAAATAGTCTATCTGCACCAAGTGAGAAGGGGAAATAATCACCGTGCTTTTTCCCAATTTCTTATATTCTAAGAACATGAACAAATATAATTTTCATATCAGGCAAATGTGGGGGGGATAACCAATAACTACTCAGAAAACCCATTAAATGCTAAGGAAAATGTCTGAATACATGTTAGTCAAAAACATTTGTTGTGCATTACTGAAGTAGTTTCTACTTAATGAGTATGGTGCAGTTTGCACTGTTGCATAGCCTCATTTACTGAGTGAAACCAAAGAGAGACAGGAACATTCTTACAGAGGCACAAAACCACAAACTGGAAACAGCAAGAATTGGTCCCCAATTATAGAGTTGCTAACCAATATTCATTGTCAAATTCTGGTAATAACTCAACAATTGATCTTCTAAAACAAACTATTAAATAATATTAGAAATAGCAATATTGAGGGACGCCGCCCCCCTCCATTTCAGCTCACGGAGTTGATACCTTGTCTTTTCATTCTATTGTCCCTTGTTCTACTCCATCTTCTGGCATTCATAGAATGAGATGGCTCCACAAACCTCAAGTGTCAGAGATTCCTTAGGAGGGATCTCACTCACGGACACACATCAAAGCTGAACCATTCAGATGTCGTGAGTCACCTTCTCATCGCGACTTAACGCCCAGCGACATCTTCAGGTTCTCGTACACCACATAGCTGATGCTGACAGCTGGAATGACCTTCAGGAAGTTAGGGGCCAGGCCCCTGTAGAGGCCAGTGGCCCCTTCTGTCTGAATGATTTGTTTGAAGAGCCCTGACATTGTCATCTGTGGGCTGCCCTCCATCATGGCTATAGGAGAGACATGGCACACAGTCAGCATTAGAGCCAAAGATGAATACAAAGGAACAGCAAAACTGGTAGTTATTTATAACTGCATCTCAATAAAATAAAGAAGATTTAATATATTTGAAAGAATATAAGCAGTGTAAATTAGGTGTATTGTTGAAGGTCTCACCTTGTGCCTGCATGCGGGTCCTGACCAGGGCTAGGGGGTAGCTGGCCAGCTGACCACAGGTGCTGGAGATTGTGCCACAGCCAAGCAGAACTAACACTCCCGGGTCAGTACTTTTGGTGCCATACTTTTCTAACCAGGAGTTCTTCAATGTCTGTGGAAAAAAGAACAGTTAGATAATTCCAAATGGAGCATACAATGCAGTGAAAACAGCTTTGTAAAGTTATATCCGGGTCTCTTCTTACCTCATACACAGCCAGGTCGATTCCAGCGTAGGGGATGATGCCCATCATGTTGGGGATAAAGCCCCTGTAAAAGGCACACAGTCCCTCTCTCCTAAAGATGTTCTTTGCACAGTCAGAGATGCCAGAGTACTGACCAGTCTTTCGCAAGGCAAGCCGTGTTTTCAGAACCTTGTGTTCAGAAATGAAAGACTATGAAAATCTAGCAGGTGGCATGTAATCAGATTGAAAACATTGGCATTACTAATTTATTTGCAAATCAATCATGCATTTTTGTCCTTTCTATCCTGACAACAATAATAGCTGTCATCATCCCAGGTCTATGCTAGGGGGGGATGATTGATGGCTGCTCACCTCCATGGGGTAGATGGTGCTCTGAGCGATGACTCCAGCCATAGAGCCAGCTAAAAAACGCTCCAGGATGCCAAGTGTCTCCTTATCACTGCCAATCAAACGCTTGATCTGTGCCAGAGAGTTTTTCAGTTGAAAGGAGAGAGGGGAGAAAATAAGATGGGGCAGACACTGGTTAGAACATGAACTTGGTCCTCACTTCAGAAATTGAGATTAAGGAATTATAATAATGGTTTATATATCATTTTAAAAAGAGTAATAGAAATTAAGAAAATGATATAGGAGCAAGTACCTGCTCATAAGCCATGAACTTAATGGCAGTTTCAGGTGCAATTTTGACGATGTTCATTCCGTTCCCTCTCCACAGCGACCTCATCCCACCTTCTTTGATCATCTGGGTGAGCCCACTCATGATGCACATGTTGTTGCTACTGGAACCATGGACCTGACAAATAAACAATATCAATGTTTATCATACAGAAGTCACATGAACAATAACACAATTAGGGGCGTATTCTGAGATCTGTGCGCTTAACTCAAATGTTAATGCACATCTTCCATTGATGCCAATTCATGATTTACATGAAAGTTGGCCTTTTATTCTCATAACATTTCTTCAGTTATCCGGCATAGGCTTTGAGAATGTGAACATATTTGCTCAACGGGGGGAAATCAGTGTGGAACAAGTCAGTGTTCTGGTATCAGTTGTACCAACACAAAGATGACGCTAGACGACTTGTTCAAACAGACCCACTAACGCCAATCAGGGGTTACTGATCCCCACATTGCTATCACGTAAAAGCAGATCTAATCTCTCCTGATGCAGCCAATCACAACTCACCAAAGACGATGTGCTGGCTCTTAGCCACCAACATTGGTCAGCTGAATGAGCCGGTGGGAACGAACAGCCCCCAGGATTCTTGCCCTCTGTTCTGGCAGTAATCTACATACTCATTAACCCATGTATGGCTCTTAGGTAATAAATAAATTGTTTTTTGATGGCTAGGTGTACCATTACTAGGACTCAAACTGTTGTTGGGAATACATGGCTATCTATTAAGACAGTAGATCAAGGGCTTCTTACCTGCATGAGTACTTTGAGTCGGTCTAAGGGGGCGGTGAATGTTCGGGACACTGCTCCTGCACCTCCGCCTGCAACCAGATGCCTCCACCACATTCCTGTCAGTTTTTCCTCTGTTGTGAAGTCATCAGGAACCATCAGATTTTCACCTACATCAAAGAGCTACAGAGAGTAGAAAGATATAGAACATGAGTATTATTATACACTATTATCTTCTCTTTTGGCCCAAAAGACATTGGAGCTATCTAAGAGCAGTTTGCAATTATAAATATAGTCAAGCTATTTATTTTTAAAAAAGGGGGGAGGGTGAAGCAACATTTTTCAGTGTGTGTGATTTCTAAGGCCCCATGTATACACAAAACTTTCATCTAGAGGTTGGGACAGGGAAGAGTGGTATTGACAGGGAAATGTGCAGTGTGCGTCTGCCCTCATCCCTCAAAACATAGGTCACCGGTCATGAGGCTTCAGGTCAGTGATTACTTCATGTTCTGTGTTAGGAAGCAAGTTGAATTCTGTTGTTTCCTGCTCTGTTATTTCTGGGACATTTCTTTGTAATCTGATATCAAACCAGAGAGAAAATAAGGGTGTTTGTGCTTTGATGTCATGGTTCAGACTGCTGATATTATAAGGGTATAGAATAGAGTGCATGTTCCCTTCTTGTAAAGCTATCTATTACATAATGACAATCCGAGTCAGCCAGCGAGACTCCCGACTCTAGACATAGCTTTGGGTACAAGTCCCTACAGAGGTGCCTTTGCAAAGCCCATGCCAGAGTACAGGCTCTATCCCCCTGAAGCTTTACCATGCCAGAGACAAATCACCAGCGGAAAACTATTTCATGATCGCCAAGTAGATATTAAAATCATGTTATATAACTGTGAGTAACACTACTGGCATGAGATGGTCAGGCCAAAGTGACTTGAGTGAATGCCGTGGGACATTTTCCTTGGCCTTTGTTTTGGGTGGTCACCCCATCTCCAAGCAATGCTTCCGAATATTTTTTGCCCCCGCTCGGCTTATAAATGTTGTTCTGTAGCTCTTGACACATAGGAGAGGTAAACAGGCTAAGATTTAGAGCTGGCTTTTCTTATTAAGACATACTGTATTTCATTACCTCACCCGCATGCTGCCCAAGAACACACTGTCCTGTGAAAGTGGTTCTGAATACCGAGGGGATAATTTGAGTGTCCTCTTAACACTTTACAAACGTAATAAACATTTTACACAAGGGATAATTAAAAAACTGTAATCAACATTTGATATACAAGAGGGTAATTCATGATTCTTGTAAATCATGACATTACATTCAGAGCGTTCCTGTCCTATTTAAACACGAATAAGACTTAAATGGTGAGGCACGTCCGTTCACAGTGTTAATCTATGTAATAGGATTAACATCCCTATTCACAATTTTGTGAATGAGTGTACTCAAATTAACGTGAAATAGAATTGTTCCCTGCTTGCTGGATAGCTAGTTCACATCCCCCATCCTCCCACCCTTCTCACCGTGGAGTGTTTCCAGTAGAGGGTGATCTCAGGGATGTTGTTCTCTTTGGGGTGTAGCAGAGGGTAGTTGCTCCACTCATTCCAGTCGATGGTCATTGTGCCATTCTTATCCATGCTATTGACAAAGATGAAAACAAAACCATAAACTCTTGAGAATATGAATCAAACTGGTAACAAAAGACATACTGACAAGATTGACCAAAATCTTAAGGGAACACTGCTCCATTATAATATCTTACCATTGTAGGATCTTCTCGGCATGCTGCTGTGATATGTGAACACCAAGGTCCTGGAGTGACTCCTTGATTTCCTTAGAATATATTTGACCTGAATCACAATGGAAGAAGACAATTCATCACCAATCAGAATTCCACCTAAATCAGAAAAAAAAACATTTGAATTGTGTGGTAGCTAAGGTATGTCCCCAAACTGTAACAGCTGATTTGTGGATAATTGCATACCAGCTCTCCTTCTGTCCAGGCTCTTGAAGACAAGTCTCAGGTCTTTCTCATGATCTTGCAAATAGTTCACAAACTCCTCGAAGACCATCTGCTCATCCAGGTCCTTATCTGCACTTTTCACTGCTTTCTGCAGAGGCAAACAAAACCAAATGATCAACAACAGTGGAAAGGCACACTGACCTGCTTTCTATTATGAGACATTATAGAGAATCAATCAACTGTAGTAAAGCCTAGACTGGGGGCTTCTCTGGAGGTGGACAATACTAATGGAATGTATTGTAAGCACCTGGAAGGAGGGTAAAGTGTGAATAATGTAATTCTCGATGGTGTCATCACCTTAATGTCCAGTCACGACAAACCATTTCTGCAATGACCTCTGAGAGGCAAAGACCACAAAGGTCATATGTTGAAAGCATGCGGACTCAAATCTAGGCTAACCTGTCCTACATTCACTGTCAAATGTGACATACGCCTGGATCGAAGGAATAAACTCCATGGGAACACTGTCACATACTGTATTTCAATACAGTAAATCAAATATCAACACCGGCCCTATTTTAGACCAGATAGACAGGCTTAGTGTGAGTTCGCAAGATATAGATAGATGTCCCAGGCACTATTACCCACCCCTGAAGACATGAGGGCTCAATCCACAATGCCAAACACTGCAATCAACACCATGCCTTGTCTATGATAAGTGGGTCAAACAGTCTTGGGGGTCTTGAAGCTCCAGCCAAGTCTTGCATGCAATTATTTAATCATTCCATCATCTTCCAGTGATTTCTTTATGCTAATTTGCAACCCTGAATCAGATGGTTTAGGGCTCCAGGTCAATGATACTTGATTATATCAATAAGAGGGTCTTGCAGGCCAATAGTTTTAATTTGCAAGCCCTAGGAACCATCAATGTGTAGCCAAACAATAATAATCCATCTATGCACTATTTGATCTTTTGATGATAAATAGTTGAGTTATTCAATGAACTTAAACACCTTCATGAAGTAATTCATTTAAAAAATATATGAAGGAGCATCATTATGTCATTATGTTTAACATTATATTCAGATAGGTGCACTAAATTGCATGGGAGCACTGGGTAGATGTAGAGTTTGACTAAATTTAGTGCTATCTGGGATCATTGGGACGTTCCTATCTTTAACCTAACCCCTACCTTTACCCTAAATTTAGCCCAACCCTTACCGTTTTAAATGACGTGAGTTGGGACGTCCCAAAGATTCCGTTTATACATTTTCCTTTTGACAAAGGCATAGCCAAAGTCATAAACGCCGCCCATTTATAAAATGCATTTCTTAAAAAGTCATTTTAAACCAACACACTACTAACCTTATGCCTAACCTTAAATTAAGACCAAAAAGGAAATTTGAGTTATTAATGTTTACTTTATAGGCCATTTTGACTTTGACTGTGGTAACTAATGGAAACCGTGACAAACCGCGAGTGCAGGAAGAAGGGGTTTGTACTTACAGGAAACTACGACAGCGTGATCGTTACAAATGTGTCATTTCGAGGAATAACCAAATACAACACTCAAAATGTAAAACTTGATGTGAACCCCGCTGAAGCATAAAGACATGTAAGTAAAATAATATACTGCAAGTTTTACCTTTCTCCATTTCCGATAAGTAGAAAACTCTTGTGAAGGTAGAAACACACTCAATTTGAAGAGCGATTTCAACTCCGATGGTAGTCCATTGGACTCAAAATACTCGAATTCAGCCGCATCCGAATTCGGAACAGGCACATAAAGGCACAGGCCAAGCATATTTAAAGTAAAGTTAAACACGTTCCACAATAAATAAATAGCTAGTAAGTACACCAAAGACTGTTCAACTTCGCGTGTTAATACTAAAATGCCGGTAAGGAAGTGCGTTGTGTTATAGAAACCCATGAAACCACTCCCTTTTAAAAATAGACCTATTTCATTGGCTCCTACGATGTATTTATCCCCACTCGGCAACGTAATTTGCACGAACCACCACGGTATCATTCCATTGCGCCCTTTACGCAAGATCAAGGCAAATACATTCAAAGATGGCCTGAGTTCAACCAATATATCATAAGAACAACTTTCTGAGAATGTCCAGCTTAGACAGAACAGACATTCAGTTCCTTGAACTGGTATGTTCTTTGGATTATTATTCTGCCTGTTAGTAACAATGTTTACAACTCTAGGAATTCTGAGATAAGATGATAAAAGGCACATCAAGTTATGTGTTTAATACCAACATTCTAGGAGGACTACATATCAGAATTGAGGCAGTAAATATGCTGTGTGATAATTTGCTTTTCCCCCACACTAAAGAGAATAAAAAGTAATCAACAGATTTAAAACTTTTAATATGTGCATTTTTATATATATTTTTTACATGGGGGTTGTATGTCCTGCAAAGGTCTGCACTTGTCCCACCAGACACTAAAGAGCATCATGAAGTTGTGTTGTAGAATGATGAAAACATGCCCAGATTTAAATGCCAGAGGACAAGCGCCAAGTACTACTTGCATTTGAAAATGTCACATGTTGCATTTGATCCATTGTTGACATTTTGTTGGTGGTCCAGTCTGAGGGTATGCACAAATTATGGAGTGTGGAAGTAGAAAACACAGAGAGGTGCTGCAGTTAATTAACAGAGACAAGTGCAGGTAATTATATAAACAGTAATAACATGTTTTGCAGGATACGTTTTATGGAACCCATTGGTCTATTGACATGGGTAGCCCTTCCCTGCAGTTAAATTACCCAGTGGCCTCATGGGTGGAATGTTAATCATGTTAATTATGAATAAATATTAATACAAAAATAAAAAAGCCAAACATTTGGTGTTTGTTTGTCAAACGGTTTTGTTATATTTCAGTCTTCTGTGATGTATATAAAGTGTAACATTGGGATGCAAACTCAACATCAAACACATTTCAACTGTATCTGATATGGTACAAGTGTCTTATTCTTTTTAAGCCCATAACAATGTGTGTGAGGTGTATACTTCTGTTTCAAAGTAGATTTGATTAAGACGACCAAGAAACACTGTGTGTCCCTGATTCAGCCCACTGCTGTAAAAGGTTGTGTTTTCATTAAAAGACACCCCCCCCCCCGCTCATAATCTGTACCCAAAAACAATTCTCAGTAAATGTAATGTAAATGTAGCATATGAAGAAGCGTAGTGTTAATGTTTAAGTAAAACATGAGTTCTAATGAGAATTTATGGTCATAGTCTCGGTACATATTTACTATTCAAAGAACATGGCACCTCTTAGGCAATAAAATCTTTAGAGACTGCAATAACTCTGGGACAACAATAGTTTGGCAGGCAAGCTTCAGGGATACCAATTTGGAGTTACAGGGCTTTTTGGCATACCTAGATTCCAGTGCAAGCCCAGTGCGAGCAGGACCTCATCACAATGAGCATTCCAATGGAACTGAAAAGTGCAGCCCTTTCATTGTTTAGGATCTCTCTGCCACCTGTAAACACAGGCATTTTAATAATTATTGTTTTAGCAAGGTGAGAGCAAATTGACCAACTTATAAGAATAATGTACACTACATGACCAAAAGTATGCGAACATCTCATTCCAAATCAAATTGTATTGGTCACATACACGTGTTTAGCAGATGTTATTGCGGGTGTAGCGAAATGCTTGTGTTTCTAGCTCCAACAGTGCAGTAATATCTAACAAATAATATCTAAACATTTCACAACAATACACACAAATCTAAGGTAAAGGAATGGAATTAAGAATATATAAATATTTGGATGAGCAATGTCAAAGTGGCATAGACTAAAATACAGTAGAATAGAAAACAATACAGTATATACACATATGAGATTAATAATGTTGACATATTTTGCATTACTCAAGTGACTAGTGTTCCATTATTAAAGTGGCCAGTGATTTCAAGTATATGTATATAGGGCAGCAGCCTCTAAGTTAAAAGTGATGGCTATTTAAAAGTCTGATGGCCTTGAGATTGAAAAACAGTTTCTGTCTCGGTCCCAGCTTTGATGCATCTGAACTGACCTCACCTTCTGGATGATAGTGGATTGAACAGGCATTGGCTCAGGTGGTTGTTGTCCTTGATGATCTTTTTGGCCTTCCATGGGAATTAATATGGAGGTGGTCCTCCCTTTGCTGCTATAACAGCCCCCACTCTTCTGGGAAGGCTTTCCTCTAGATGTTGGAACATGCAGGGACTTGCTTCCATTCAACCACAAGTATTAGTGAGGTCGGGCACTGATGTTTGGCGATTAGACCTGGCTTTGGTCAGCGTTTTAATTAATCCCAAAGGTGTTCGATGGAGTTGAGGTCAGGTATCTGTGCAGGCCAGTCAAGTTCTTCCACACCGATCGCGACAAACCGTTTCTGTATGGACCTCGCATTGTGCATGGCGGCATTGTCATGCTGAAACAGGAAATGGCCTTCCCCAACCTTCTGACACAAAGTTGGAAGCACAGAATAGTCTAGAATGTCATTGTATGCTGTAATGTTAAGATTTCCCTTCACTAGAACTAAGGGGCCTAACCCAAACCATGAAAAACAGCCCCAGACCCTTATTCCTCCTCCATCAAACTTTACAGTTGTCACCATGCATTGGAGCAGGTAGCAATCTCCTGGCATCCTCCAAACCCAGATTCGTCTGTCGGACTGCCAGATGGCGAAGCGGGATTCATCACTCCAGATAACGCGTTTCCACAGCTCCAGAGTCCAATGGCAGCGAGCTTTACAACACATGGTGATCTTAGGCGTGTGTGCAGCTGCTCGGCCGTGGAAACCGATTTCAAGAAGCTCCAGACGAACAGTTATTGTGGTGACATTGCTTCCAGAGGCAGTTTGGAAGTCGGTAGTGAGTGTTGCAACCGAGGACAGACAATTTTTTCGCGCCACAGCACTCGTTGGTCTCATCTGGGATGCTTCCGGCGCCGACAGAGATGGCCGCCTCGCTTCGCGTTCCTAGGAAACTATGCAGGTTTTTTGTTTTTTTACGTGTTATTTCTTACATTAGTACCCCAGGTCATCTTAGGTTTCATTACATACAGTCGAGAAGAACTACTGTATATAAGATCAGCGTCAACTCACCATCAGTACGACCAAGAATGTTTTTCGCGACGCGGATCCTGTGTTCTGCCTTACAAACAGGACAACGGAATGGATCGCATGCAGCGACCCAAAAAAGACTCCAAAAAAGAGGGAAACGAGGCGGTCTTCTGGTCAGACTACGGAGACGGGCACATCGTGCCCCACTTCCTAGCATTCTTCTTGCCTATGTCCAGTCTCTTGACAACAAGGTTGATGAAATCCGAGCAAGGGTAGCATTCCAGAGGGACATCAGAGACTGTAACGTTCTGTGCTTCACGGAAACATGGCTCACTGGAGAGACGCTATCCGAAGCGGTGCAGCCAACGGGTTTCTCCACGCATCGCGCCGACAGAAACAAACACCTTTCTGGTAAGAAGAGGGGTGGGGGTGTATGCCTTATGGCTAACGAGGCATGGTGCGATGAAAGAAACATACAGGAACTCAAATCCTTCTGTTCACCTGATTTAGAATTCCTCACAATCAAATGTAGACCGCATTATCTACCAAGAGAATTCTCTTCGATTATAATCACAGCCGTATATATCCCTCCCCAAGCAGACACATCGATGGCTCTGAACAAACTTTATTTAACTCTTTGCAAACTGGAAACCATTTATCCGGAGGCTGCATTCATTGTTGCTGGGGATTTTAACAAGGCTAATCTGAAAACAAGACTCCCTAAATTTTATCAGCATATCGATTGCGCAACCAGGGGTGGAAAAACCTTGGATCACTGTTACTCTAACTTCCGCGACGCATATAAGGCCCCGCCCCGCCCCCCTTTCGGAAAAGCTGACCACGACTCCATTTTGCTGATACCTGCCTACAGACAAAAACGTAAAAAAGAAGCTCCCACGCTGAGGTCTGTCCAACGCTGGTCCGACCAAGCTGACTCCACACTCCAAGACTGCTTCCATCACGTGGACTGGGACATGTTTCGTATTGCGTCAGATAACAACATTGACGAATACGCTGATTCGGTGTGCGAGTTCATTAGAACGTGCGTTGAAGATGTCGTTCCCATAGCAACGATTAAAACATTCCCTAACCAGAAACCGTGGATTGATGGCAGCATTCGCGTGAAACTGAAAGCGCGAACCACTGCTTTCAATCAGGGCAAGGTGTCTGGTAAAATGACTAAATACAAACAGTGCAGCTATTCTCTCCGTAAGGCTATCAAACAAGCTAAGCGTCAGTACAGAGACAAAGTAGAATCTCAATTCAACGGCTCAGACACAAGAGGCATGTGGCAGGGTCTACAGTCAATCACGGACTACAGGAAGAAATCCAGCCCAGTCACGGACCAGGATGTCTTGCTCCCAGGCAGACTAAATAACTTTTTTGCCCGCTTTGAGGACAGTACAGTGCCACTGACACGGCCTGCAACGGAAACATGCGGTCTCTCCTTCACTGCAGCCGAGGTGAGTAAAACATTTAAACGTGTTAACCCTCGCAAGGCTGCAGGCCCAGACGGCAGGCCCAGACGGCATCCCCAGCCGCGCCCTCAGAGCATGCGCAGACCA
Source organism: Oncorhynchus masou masou (assembly GCF_036934945.1). Taxonomy (NCBI): domain Eukaryota; kingdom Metazoa; phylum Chordata; class Actinopteri; order Salmoniformes; family Salmonidae; genus Oncorhynchus; species Oncorhynchus masou. The sequence goes on along the minus strand of NC_088212.1, from coordinate 24,034,059 downwards.
GCTGGCTGGTGTGTTTACGGACATATTCAATCAATCCCTATACCAGTCTGCTGTTCCCACATGCTTCAAGAGGGCCACCATTGTTCCTGTTCCCAAGAAAGCTAAGGTAACTGAGCTAAACGACTACCGCCCCGTAGCACTCACTTCCGTCATCATGAAGTGCTTTGAGAGACTAGTCAAGGACCATATCACCTCCACCCTACCTGACACCCTAGACCCACTCCAATTTGCTTACCGCCCAAATAGATCCACAGACGATGCAATCTCAACCACACTGCACACTGCCCTAACCCATCTGGACAAGAGGAATACCTATGTGAGAATGCTGTTCATCGACTACAGCTCGGCATTCAACACCATAGTACCCTCCAAGCTCGTCATCAAGCTCGAGACCCTGGGTCTCGACCCCGCCCTGTGCAACTGGGTACTGGACTTCCTGACGGGCCGCCCCCAGGTGGTGAGGGTAGGTAACAACATCTCCTCCCCGCTGATCCTCAACACTGGGGCCCCACAAGGGTGCGTTCTGAGCCCTCTCCTGTACTCCCTGTTCACCCATGACTGCGTGGCCACGCACGCCTCCAACTCAATCATCAAGTTTGCGGACGACACAACAGTGGTAGGCTTGATTACCAACAACGACAAGACGGCCTACAGGGAGGAGGTGAGGGCCCTCGGAGTTTGGTGTCAGGAAAATAACCTCACACTCAACGTCAACAAAACTAAGGAGATGATTGTGGACTTCAGGAAACAGCAGAGGGAACACCCCCCTATCCACATCGATGGAACAGTAGTGGAGAGAGTAGCAAGTTTTAAGTTCCTCGGCATACACATCACAGACAAACTGAATTGGTCCACTCACACAGACAGCATCGTGAAGAAGGCGCAGCAGTGCCTCTTCAACCTCAGGAGGCTGAAGAAATTCGGCTTGTCACCAAAAGCACTCACAAACTTCTACAGATGCACAATCGAGAGCATCCTGGCGGGCTGTATCACCGCCTGGTACGGCAACTGCTCCGCCCTCAACCGTAAGGCTCTCCAGAGGGTAGTGAGGTCTGCACAACGCATCACCGGGGGCAAACTACCTGCCCTCCAGGACATCTACACCACCCGATGTTACAGGAAGGCCATAAAGATCATCAAGGACAACACCCACCCGAGCCACTGCCTGTTCACCCCGCTAACATCCAGAAGGCGAGGTCAGTACAGGTGCATCAAAGCTGGAACCAAGAGACTGAAAAACAGCTTCTATCTCAAGGCCATCAGACTGTTAAACAGCCACCACTAACATTGAGTGGCTGCTGCCAACACACTGACACTGACTCAACTCCAGCCACTTTAATAATGGGAATTGATGGGAAATGATGTAAATATATCACTAGCCACTTTAAACAATGCTACCTTATATAATGTTACTTACCCTACATTATTCATCTCATATGCATACGTATATACTGTACTCTATATCATCGACTGCATCCTTATGTAATACATGTACCACTAGCCACTTTAACTATGCCACTTTGTTTACATACTCATCTCATATGTATATACTGTACTCAATACCATCTACTGTATCTTGCCTATGCTGCTCTGTACCATCACTCATTCATATATCCTTATGTACATATTCTTTATCCCCTTACACTGTGTATAAGACAGTAGTTTAGGAATTGTTAGTTAGATTACTTGTTGGTTATTACTGCATTGTCGGAACTAGAAGCACAAGCATTTCGCTACAACCATGTGTATGTGACAAATAAAACTTGATTTGATTTGATTTGATTCTGTGAGCTTGTGTGGCCTACAGTACCACTTCATGGCTGAGCCGTTGTTGCTCCTAGACGTTTCCACTTCACGATAACAGCACTTACAGTTGACCGGGGCAGCTTTAGCAAGGCAGAAATTTGACTTGTTGGAAAGGTGGCATCCTATGACTGTGCCACATTGAAAGTCACTGAGCTCTTCAGAAAAGCCATTCTACTGCCAATGTTTGTCTATGTAGATTGCATGGCAATGTGCTCGGTTTTATACATCTGTCAGCAACGGGTGTGGCTGAAATAGCCAAATCCACTAATTTGAAGGGGTTGTCCACATACTGTATCTCATTATGTTCAGTAATATCACTTGAAATGTACATCAAGTGATTCAAATATTACAGGGTGTGAGTGCAACCATGATTCTTTGTACAGGTCACTTAAACTATGATGACACTGTCTGATAAAAAAAACGTGGTCTTTGGCACAGTTTGTAAGTCTCAACATTCTGTCCTAGAACACCACAGAATGTGCTGGTTTCGAATCAATTTATCTCCCCCACCAGAACTGAAGTAGAATATCTTAAATGTAACCACTCGGATGCATATGCAACTTTGAAACATGTAGGGGCTGGAGGAAACAAGAAAATGTCCATGACAAAAGTATTTGTAGCCCTAAAATAATTCCCTTTTATTTGTAGAATCATGGTTTCAAAAGTGGTAGTCTTTGCAAACACTATTCTAATACAAAAGGATGATTATACTTTGAAATAGTTATTGCACCCATGCACATATTTCAGCATAGATTTGAATGAACACAGAAAGATGTGATCCATATCAACGTGACAACCCTAGTTAGTGTTGGGATTAAGACATGAAAAGAGAGCAAGGATTTTAGTCCAAGCATGCCATGTTTTAGGCCTATTTATCTATTTTGACACCTTGAGGCTCTATCACTCTCCTGTGGCCTGGTCTTGTTATGACATGTAGCAATAGCAGTTTGAAAGTAAGTATAAGTATCTCTCCTCTGCTCTCATCCTTCTAGACCTATCGGCTGCCTTCGACACTGTGAACCATCAGATCCTCCTCTCCACCCTCTCCGAGTTGGGCATCTCCGGTGCGGCCCACGCTTGGATTGCGTCCTACCTGACAGGTCGCTCCTACCAGGTGGCGTGGCGAGAATCTGTCTCCTCGCCACGCGCTCTCACCACTGGTGTCCCCCAGGGCTCTGTTCTAGGCCCTCTCCTATTCTCGCTATACACCAAGTCACTTGGCTCTGTCATAACCTCACATGGTCTCTCCTATCATTGCTATGCAGACGACACACAATTAATCTTCTCCTTTCCCCCTTCTGATGACCAGGTGGCGAATCGCATCTCTGCATGTCTGGCAGACATATCAGTGTGGATGACGGATCACCACCTCAAGCTGAACCTCGGCAAGACGGAGCTGCTCTTCCTCCCGGGGAAGGACTGCCCGTTCCATGATCTCGCCATCACGGTAGACAACTCCATTGTTTCCTCCTCCCAGAGCGCTAAGAACCTTGACGTGATCCTGGACAACACCCTGTCGTTCTCAACTAACATCAAGGCGGTGGCCCGTTCCTGTAGGTTCATGCTCTACAACATCCGCAGAGTACGACCCTGCCTCACACAGGAAGCGGCGCAGGTCCTAATCCAGGCACTTGTCATCTCCCGTCTGGATTACTGCAACTCGCTGTTGGCTGGGCTCCCTGCCTGTGCCATTAAACCCCTACAACTCATCCAGAACGCCGCAGCCCGTCTGGTGTTCAACCTTCCCAAGTTCTCTCACGTCACCCCGCTCCTCCGCTCTCTCCACTGGCTTCCAGTTGAAGCTCGCATCCGCTACAAGACCATGGTGCTTGCCTACGGAGCTGTGAGGGGAACGGCACCGCAGTACCTCCAGGCTCTGATCAGGCCCTACACCCAAACAAGGGCACTGCGTTCATCCACCTCTGGCCTGCTCGCCTCCCTACCACTGAGGAAGTACAGTTCCCGCTCAGCCCAGTCAAAACTGTTCGCTGCTCTGGCCCCCCAATGGTGGAACAAACTCCCTCACGACGCCAGGACAGCGGAGTCAATCACCACCTTCCGGAGACACCTGAAACCCCACCTCTTCAAGGAATACCTAGGATAGGATAAAGCAATCCTTCTCACCCCCCCCTTAAATGATTTAGATGCACTATTGTAAAGTGGCTGTTCCACTGATGTCAGAAGGTGAATTCACCAATTTGTAAGTCGCTCTGGATAAGAGCATCTGCTAAATGACTTAAATGTAAATGTAAATGTATTCACCTGTGTCTGTATAGTCAAACAAATGATTGAATAAATAAAATACATTAGCTATAAAAAGTGGAACCTGGCTATAACCTATGAAACAATGTTTCCCATATGACATCCTTATTTGCAGAATGACAGAGGGAGAAAGTTCAATAACTAAAACCCGTCTAAGCATAATGAGAAGAACATGTGTGTTTTACAGTTTGGTTTTTACACACACACACACACACACACACACACACACACTTCCACTCTGGTGGAAAATGTACTCAATTGTCTTAGTTGAATTAAAGTAAAGATACCTTAATAGAAAATCACTCAAGTAAAAGTCACCCAGTAAAATACTGCATGAGTAAAAGTCTAAAAGCATTTGGTTTGAAATACTTAAGTATCAAAAGTAAATCCTCAAATGTTCTCAAGTATCAAAAGTAAAGGTAATTTCAAATTTCTTATATTAAGTAAACCAGACAGAACCATTTTCATTTTATTTTTGGTTAGCCAGGGGCATGCTCCTAAACTCAGACAATTTACAAACAATGCATTTGTGTTCAGCGAGTCCCCCAGATAAGAGGCAGTAGATGATCAGGGATGTTCTCTTGGTAAGTGTGGGAATTTGACAATTTTCCTGTCCTGCTAAGCATTCAAAATGTAAAAAGAACTTTTGGGTGTCAGGGAAAATGTACGGAGTAAAAAGTACATGATTTTCTTTAAGAATGTAGTGAAGTAAAAGTTGTCAAAAATATAAATAGCAAAGTAAAGTACAGATACCCAAAAAAACTACTTGAGTAAAAAAACTTGAAAGTACTACTTAAGTACTTTACACCATTGATTAGACATCGGCTACTGAGTGGATGGTTCCAGTTATCGTCCCGAGACGTACCTCTTATGCATAGCCACAAGGGGTCGTATTCACCTCGTCAGTGGGAGCACCAGCCTACACGATCAGTGACACGAAAGCATCCAGGGGCGGAGCTAATTGAGCAAATTTGGTATTGGTTTGGAGTATACTAGAAGCATACCCAATTTACTGTGTGGGTTACCGGTGGCATGTCAGTTGCATTTTTTCCTAGCTTTAGCTTGCGATATGTGGAAAAGAGATAAAATGTCATGATAGAAGAATTAGAGGCTGTTTGAACAGAAAAGTGCCTGACAAATGTATTGCTTGTTCTACAATGTATTGTACGCCAATATTTCAAGACTGGTCAGTAGTTAGTCAAGAGCATTTGAGTCAGCATCGTATCAAGCACACAGAAGAAAAGGTTCTGAGGTGCCAATACACACTGTGGTCGGTCTCAAGGTATGTACCCAATGTTTTGTAGTAATAAGTCATTTCAGATTGTTTCAATATGTTATAGTCACCACATCTGTTTCAAATTTAATAGGTTGAATAAATAGTGTAGGCTGTTTTCATCTCTAAACGTTGCCATCATCAGCTAAATCTTTTGTCATTGTTTACAGGTCAATTAGAATACCCTTCAATGGCTTTTTTTGCGAAAAAGAAGAAATTCAAGTTTCAGACACATTTGACATTGGAGGAGCTGACTGCTGTGCCTTTCGTGAACGGGGTATTGTTCTGCAAGCTGAGATTGTTGGACGGTGGAGACTTTGTTGCAACTTCATCAAGGTAGAATGTTGCTTTGTGTTCGCTGTGTGCATGCCGCATGGGCAATATAGCAAACTATTACCAAACTGCTGTTTATAATGTTAACTTTAAATGCCTCATACCACTCTTACCCCAGCATAACTTTGTTTTTACTGCATTGTTAGTAAACAATGTCTGTGTACAAATAATTTCAAAGTATGTCTAACATTGTTGGATTTATGTCCGTCATTGGTAGGGTTGCAAAATTCCAGGAACTTAAAATATATTCCCTGTTTTACCCGAAATCCTGGTTGGAGGATAAGCAGAATGTCCGGAAACCTCCAACCAGGATTTCTGGAAAACCAGGACATTTAATTGAAAGTTCCTGGAATTGTGCAACCCTAGCATTACATCCTATTAAGGATTACAAAGGGAAATCCAGACGCGAGCTGCCCAATGACGAAAGTTTACCAGACGAGCTAAATTCCTTTTATGCTCGCTTCGAGGCAAGCAACACTGAAACATGCATGAAAGCACCAGCTGTTCTGGATGACTGATAACGCTCTCTCGGTACCGATGTGAACAAAACCTTTAAACAGGTCAATATTCACAAAGCTGCTGGGCCAGATGGATTACCAGGATGTGTACTCAAAGCATGTGTGGACCAACTGTCAAGTGTCGTCCCTGACTGAGTCTGTAATACCTACATGTTTTCCAGCAGACCGCCACAGTCCTTGTGCCCAAGGAAGCGAAGGTAACCTGCCTAAATTATTACCGCCCTGTGGCACTTACGTTGGTAGCCATGAAGTGCTTTGAAAGGCTGGTCATGGCTCACATCAACAGCATCCTCCCGGACACCCTAGCCCTACTCCAATTCGCATACCGCCCCAACAGAGCCACAGATTATGCAATCTCTATTGCACACCACACTGCCCTTTGTCACCTGGACAAAAAGAACACCTATGTGAGAATGCTGTTCATTGACTACAGCTCAACGTTCCCTCAAAGCTCATCACTAAGCTAAGGACGCTGGGACTAAACACCTCCCACTGCAACTGGATCCTGGACTTCCTGATGGGCCGCCCCCAGGTGATAAGAGTAGGCAACAACACATCTGCCATGCTGATCCTTAACACTGAGGCCCCTCAGGGGTGTGTTCCTAGTCCCCACCTGTATTCCCTGTTCACCCACGACTCTGTGGCCAACACCATCATTAAGTTTGCTGACGACATAAGTGGTAGGCCTGATCACCAACAACGATGATGCGGTCTATAGGGAGGAGGTCAGAACTGGCAGTGTCGTGCCAGGACAGCAACCTCTCCCTTAATGTGAGCAAGACAAAGGAGCTGATTGTGAACTACAGGAAAATGTGGGCCGAACAGGCCCCCAATAACATCAGCGGGGCTGTAGTGGAGCGGGTAGAGAGTTTCAAGTTCCTTGGTGTCCACATCACCAACAAACTATCATGGACCTGACATACCAAGACAGTCGTTGACAGGGCACGACAAAACCTTTTCCCCCTCAGGAGACCGATAAGATTTGACGTGGATCCCCAGACTCTCAAAAGGTTCTACAGCTGCACCATCGAGAGCATCCTGACCGGTTGCATCCCCGCCTGGTATGGAAACTGCCCGGCATCTGACCGTAAGGCGCTACAGAGGGTAGTGGGAACAGCCCAGTACATCACTGGGGCCAAGCTTCCTGCCATTGAGGACCTATACAATAGGCGGTGCCAGAGGGAAGCCCATAAAATTGGCGGAGACTCCAATCACCCAAGTTATAGACTTTTCTCTGCTACCGCACTGCAAGCGGTACCGAAGCGCCAAGTCTAGGACCAAAAGGCTCCTCAACAGCTTCTTTTCCCAAGCCATAAGACTGCTGAACAATTAATAAAATTGCCACCGGACATTGACTGACCCCCCCCCACCAGTACACTGCTGCTACTTGCTGTTTTATCTATGCATAGTCACTTCACGGACTCTGCCCCCTGTATATAGCATCGTTATTCTTATTGTGTTACTTTTTATTTTAGTCTACTTGGTAAATCTTTTTTTAACCAACAGTGCAGTTCAAGAAGAGCTAAGGGTTTGTACGTAAGCATTTCATGGTAAAGTGTACACTTCTTGTATTTGGTGCATGTGACAAAGTTTGATTTAATCCATAGCTCCATCCTATGATCTTGAGACTGGTTAGCCGACCATCCTTCAGCTTTTATAGCAAACCTAGCTATACATTAAAATTATGGTATGTTCTTCTTCCATAGTGGCCATTATACCTTGGCGAGTAGAAAGGGTCAGAAGCAATTTCAACTAACCTGTTCTTGCTGATACTTTCTTAGTTCGATTCGGAAGAAAATCGTATCTACTCTCTTCAGTTGCAGGTGGTTCATAAAAAAACAGAATATTCTGAAACCTTTGTATCGAGTGAGAAATTCCTCTTGCATATATGTAGATCTTTTAGATTGCACTGTGATGCGCTGTCATCTACTTCTATACGTGGCCGCAGCTGTGTCGCATAAGAACCGGCTTTATGCCAGATGTCCACCAGAATCATATACGTTTTGTTTTGCCAGATGAATGACTTCCGCTGGAATGCAAAGTGTTTTCATCTGGTACAAAGCCTCATGTCCATCAGATGCATCAAACTCTTTGCGTTCCGGCGGTAGTCATTCATTGTCAATGCAGCAGTCCGCAACGCTACGTTGGGGATGCAGCACTGGGCTGCAGTGCGTTCTGTGTACCGCATGCGTTCAATGTTTTCAACTTATATGCGTTGCTTTACCGTGCAGTGCTACAAACAGAAGTACACAGACTCCAACTAGCTAGCTTTTAGCTAGTTGAAAAGCGAAGCATGTGTGTCAAGTACGGAAAATGCGGCCTAGACATTCGGCAAAACGCATATGCATTGGGCATGACGGATACTATGGAAGATTTGACATATTGCCATTAATGTATAGTAAACAAATGGCAGTGCTGCTGTATAGCTGAAAAACAAATCAAAGGCTTGAATATGCCAAGCCATTGATACAGCCGTAATTAAAAACCATTTAACGCCCAATGTTACATACACGTAAGTGTCTTTAAACACCTGGTAACGTGCCTGTACGAGATAAAATAACACCACTCTTCTAGATGAGATCCTAATAAACATTTTGTAATTAATAAACCGGAAATCGTCACTCTAAATGGCACGTCTCTGTAGCTTTCAACACGGCAGTTTTGCTCCTCTGAAACGTTCTCGTACATTGTCAAAAATAGTTTCTAAAATTCAATGCATGCAAAATGCTCATTAGATTTCCAGAGACAGAGTAAATTTCTTAAGCAAAATATTTATTTTTGCCAAAGTATAGCCACTTAATTCTTGTTGCGGTCGTTCAGTGATGCAAACCACACTTTATGTAGCCCAATATGTACTCTTGAGGAGCCTACGTTACTCCTTGAAACCTCTTGGGGCGAGGGGGCAGAATTTTCACTTTTGGATAAATATCGTGCCCAATTTCAACTTCCTGCCACTCATGCCAAGAATATAATATATGCATATTATTCATAGATTTGGATAGAAAACACTCTGAAGTTTCTAAAACTGTTTGAATCATGTCTGTGAGTATAACAGAATTTATGTAGCAGGCAAACCCCAGAGGACTAACTGTTCAGAATTCTTTTTTTGCCTCTCTGTTCCCCAAGTTGTTATTGCCAAGGGATATTTCTTAGGAACCTGTTTTCAGTTCCTACCGCTTCCGCTGAATGCCACCAGTCTTTGGAATTTGGTTGAGGTTATTCCTTTGTGCAATGAAGTAGTAGGCCAACTAGGAACTGGGTACACTTTTGTGAGTTGCGCAAGATGTGAAAAGTGGCGCTGGTTTGTTTTCATTCCTGTATTGAACACAGATTGCCCCATCTACAATTTGATAGATTTATTAACGTTTAAAAATACCTAAAGTTGTATTATAAAAGTAGTTTGAAATATTTTGGCAAAGTTTATAGGCAACTTTTGAAATATTTTGTAGTGATGTTGCGTTTTTTGTAAAAAAAAAAAAGTTTTTTTTCTGGATCAAACACGCTTTACAAATTTTGGATATATATGGACGGAATTAATCGAACAAAAGGACCAATTGTGGTGTTTATGGGACATATTGGAGTGCCAACAAAAGAAGCTTGTCAAAGGTAATGCATGTTTTTTATTTCAGCGTTTTGTGTAGCGCCTGCAGTGTTGAAATATGCTAACTCCTTTGTTTACTGCTGGTGCAGATGGTGCAGGCTATCAAATAATAGCTTCTTATGCTTTCGCTGAAAAGCATTTTTAAAATCTGACATGTTGGCTGGATTCACAACGAGTGTAGCTTTAATTGAGTATCTTACATGTGTGATTTAATGATAGTTTGAATTTTGTAGTATTTTATTTGAATCTGGCGCTCTGCATTTTCCCTGGCATTTGGCCAGTTGAGACATTTGCGTCCCGCCTATCCCTAACTAGTTTTAAGGTCCAAGTACCTTGTATGTTATTTTCAGAGGTAGTCTGGAAAGTATTCAGACCTTGACATTCTTCTCTGCAGATCCTCTCAAGCTCTGTCAGATGGGGAGCATCACTGCACAGCTATTTTCAGGTCTCTCCAGAGATGATAGAGTTCAAGTCCGGGCTCTGGCCGGGCCACTCAAGGACATTCAGATAGATTTCAGTCTTGGTTTCATCAGATCAGAGAATATTGTTTCTCATGGTCTGAGTCCTTTAAGTACCTTTTGGCAAACCCCAGACAGGCTGTCATGTGCCTTTTACTGAGGAACGGCTTCCATCTGGCCACTCTAACAAAAAGGCCTGATTTTGTGGAGTGCTGCAGAGATGATTCTCCCATATCCACTTAGGAACTCTGGAGCTCTGTCAGTAACCATCAGGTTCTTGGTCACATCCTTGAACACGGCCCTTCTCCCCCGATTGCACAGTTTGGCCGGGCGGCCAGCTCTAGGAAGATTGGAGGTTGCAACCTTCCATCTAAGAATGGAGGCCACTGTGTTCTTAGGGACCTTCAAAGCTGTTGAAATGTTTTGGGTCCCTTCCCCAGATCTGTGCCTCAACACAATTCTGTCTGAGCTCTCGGACAATTCCTTCGACCTCATGGCTTGGTTTGTGCTCTGACGTGCACTGTCAACTGTGGGAGCTTTATATAGACAGGTGTGTGCCTTTACAAATCATGTCCAATCAATTGCATTTACCACCAGTGGACTCCACCAAAGTTGTAGCCACATCACAAGGATGATCAATGGAAATGGGATGCACCTGAGCTCCATTTTTGAGTCTCATAGCAAAGGGTCTGAATACTTAGCTAAATAAGGTATTTAAGTTTTTTTTTATTTTATACATTTGCAAAAACGTCTAAATTTGATACATTTTAGAATAAGGCTGTAATGTAACAATGTGTAAATGTGTAATGAACTGAGTCATGATTAAGGGCTAACATCTTTATGATTGTTTGTATATCACGTCAAATAATAAACATCTACATTTAGTCTGGATATCTTTATTAAAGATATAGTTGAGTGTCAACTGTCTATGGGTCCCAATTTACACACGAAAAAAAGTGAGCAAACTGCCCTTAACTGTAACATATCTGACAGACACCAATGAGAGTGGGAAGTTTTGAATAGTGTAAGTATCGGGGCTCATGGAAATTTTGCAGTGCACAAATAAGACAACACACTGAAGAATAACAACTTGTGCAATATATATGATACTGCTTTTATTACTTGGGTTTCAGAAATAATGAGTTAGATTTCATGATTAATGTTTACATTTTAGTGTAAGCAGTTCACAATGCAGAAATAGATATTGTTGAAACTGGATGGTTTGCACCCCTTTCTACCCAATGTTACATATATGAAACATTGCATAACTATTGCAAGGAGTGTTGATTTGTTTTCTTCAGAAATGCTATTAGGGGTTTCCTTGGGCTGTCCTAACCACTGCTTAATGTTCACGCAAGTAAAACTGGGTCCGGGTTTCTAAGGGTTAAACTTCCTCCTCAGGTTTAGAACCTAGGTCATTGTTTACTTTAGTAATATAAATGGGAACACAAAAGGATTCCGGTATTTGATCTGGGAGTGTTTGTTTTAGAGTAGGCTGGGGAGGAAAGGGATGCTCCTCTGGGGCTTTCAGTGTTTGGTAGAGGGGTGTGTGACTTCACACACTGACCTAAAGATGAAAGGTAGCCGCACATAAACAAGATTTAGGGGGACATGTGTTATGTCTCTTGGATCTGAGGTCATCAGCGTATTTGTCCTAGATGTCCAGAGAACACCCCCCCCCCCCACCTTATTTTAATTTATAGGATTCATATAATATTCAATAAATATAGTACTTAACATCTGATTTGGACCAAACTTCTAACAATGAATAAGACATGAGGAACTCAAAGAAATTGGGCCAGCAACAGACCCCCCCCCCCCCACACACACACACACACACCCCACGCCAATCCAAACCCAACGTGTATACAGTATCAATTCTCTGTCTGACAAGTAATATGGGGCTGTAGCTCGGCGTATTTTTTTCTTCATCCTATTGAATGTATTCTCAGTGAATTTCATTTTTTATGTTCAGAGAAATTAGTCATTGAAGTTGTTAGGTTTATGGCCCGTCGTACATCCTGATATTACCAGGTTCTGACCACTAGATGTGGCTGTTCCTGCTATTAGTTTTTATTTTATTGTATTTTTTAAGATTCCCCAACCATTCCTCTGGACTTTCCGATGGGCGCTCTGTAGAGAACCATATGATGCAGTAAGACCTCATTGAACTTCTGAACTGTGTAGGGCCTTTGAAAGAGCACAAAAACAAACTAAATCATCATGATAACCCTTACTATGATTACTGTTCACCGGATGTTTTTCTCCTATGCCTGTCATCATTGATAAACACAGAGTTAAAAAGAATGTTGCCCTCCACTCCACTTCCCCTGCAATGATACAAGACCCGGGTATGCTATGCACCCCTTTAAGTCTCTTTTTGAGGATTATATAACAGATTGGATGAGTTATCTTGAAATTCTGTCTCTGTAACCTGAGTGCAGGAAACAAGGTCTACTCAGAAACACAGAAACACAGAGACTGATTTGGTGGTCCCATGTCTTTATTTCCTTTTTTTAACCTTTTATTTAAAATTCTTATTTTCAATGACGGCCTAGGAACAGCAGGTTAACTGCCTGTTCAGGGGCAGAACAACAGATTTGTACCTTGTCAGCTTGGGGATTTGAACTTGCAACCTTTCGGTTACTAGTCCAACACTCTAACCACTACGCTACCCTGCCAATAGAGATTGTGTGTTATCATAGGGCCTGGGGAGTACAGAACTCCCTTTGTTCTGTTGTTGCCTGAAACATACTGAACAAAAATATGAACGCAACATGCAGCAATGTAAAAGATTTTACTGAGTTACAGTTCGTATAAGGAAATCAGTCAATTGAAATAAATGAATTAGTCCCTAATCTCTGGATTTCACATTTCACATGACTGGGCAGGGGTGCAACCATGGGTAGTCAGGTCCAGTCAATCAGAATACATTTTCCCCCACAAAAGGGTTTTATTACAGACAGAAATACTTCTCAGCACCCCCCCCCCCCCCGCATGTGAAAAGCTGCATGTGGATGTCCTTGGCTGGTGTGGTTACACGTGGTCTGTGGTTGTGAGGCCTGTTGGATGCACTGCCAAATTCTCTAAAACGATGGTAGAGAAATGAGCAATTGCACGCTCCCTCAAGTTGAGACATCTAGTGTTGTGTTCTGTGACAAAACTTCACATTTTAGTGGCCTTTTATTGTCCCCCAGCACAAACTGCACCTGTTTAATGATCATGCTGTTTAAACAGGCTTGGGTCTATTTTTCTCCACTTCCTGTCTGACTGACATGTCCAAAGTAAACTGCCTATTACTCAGGCCCATAAGCCAGGATATGCATATAATTGGTACCATTGGATTGAAAACACTTTGAAGTTTGTTGAAATGTTAAAATAATGTGTGTGACTATAACACAATTGATATGATAGGAGAAAATCCAAATAAAAAACAACCAGAATTTTGTTTTGGAGAGCCCATGCTCTTTCAATGGAAAGCAATGGGGCCTATGCAATTCCAGCTCCCAGATTGCATATCCTATGGCATCCACTAGATGTCAACAGTCTTTGTTCAGGATTTCAGGCTTGTTTCTTCCCAAACGAGGAAGAATTTAGTTTTGGTACTGGGAGTCAGGGTTGGAAATCAGTCTGTGTGTGCACTTGCTAATTTCACTTTTCTATTGAACATACTTCTTTCTGTATGAAATAGTATAGTTTAATTACATTTAGGGTACCTGAGGATTAAATACAACTGTACTTTGACTTGTTTTAGCGATAGCTTTTTGGATTCCTTTCTCTGCATGTTGAACGAGTGGATTACTCAAATCGATGGCGCCAATTAAACAGACTTTCTGGGAAATAAAGAAGATTTTATGGGTTGCCGTCCTCAATCAATCGCATGGCATGCTTTTTCTGTAAAGCCTATTGTAAATCGGACAAACAATTTATGCAGCATTGAAAGTCCCCAAGAACAGTGGCCTCCATCTTTCTTAAATGGAAGAAGTTTAGAACAACCAAGACTCTTCCTAGACCTGGCCGCAAGGCCAAACTGAGCAATCAGGGGAGAAGGGCCTTGGTCAGGGAGTTGACCAAGAACCCAATGGTCTTTCTGACAGCTCCAGAGTTTCTCTGTTGAGATGGGAGAACCTTCTGGAAGGGCAACCATCTCTGCAGCACTCCACCAATCAGCCCAGGTGGAAGCCACTCCTTAGTAAAATGCACATGACAGCCTGATTGTAGTTTGCCAAAAGGCACCTAAAGGACTCTCAGAACATGAGAAACAAGATTATCTGGTCTGATGAAACCAAGATTGAATTTTTTTGCCTGTATGTCAAACGTCACATCTGGAGTAAATCTCTACTGTAAAGCATGGTGGTGGCAGAATCATGCTGTGGGGATTTTTTTCAGCAGCAAGGACTGGGAGACTAGTCAGGATCGAGGGAAAGGTGAACGAAGCAAAGTACAGAGAGATCCTTGATGAAAATCTGCTCAAGAGCACTAAGCACACAGCCAAGACAATGCAGGAGTAGCTTCGGGACAAGTCTCTGAATGTTGTTGAGTGGCCCAGCCAGAGCTTGGACTTGAATCCGATCTAACATCTCTGGAGAGATCTGAAAACAGCTGTGCAGCGACACTCCCCATCCAACCTGACAGAGCTTGAGAGGATCTGCAAAGAAGAATGGGAGAAACTTCCCAAATTCAGGTGTGCCAAGCTTGTAGCGTCATACCGAAGAAGACTCAAAGTTGCAATTGCTGCCAAAGGTGCTTCAACAAACTACTGAGTAAAGGGTCTGAATACTTGTTTGTAAATTTAATATTTCAGTTTTCTTTTTTTGACCATCCTCTCTCCCCTCAGTGCTCTAACTCATTCACTCCTGTTTTGATTCAACGTTGTAGTTGGATTTGAGGCGTGTGTGGTTGCCATGGCAGTTTAATATAACCACCTGCTTTATAGAGTGTGGCTGAAAACGTTTTCAGAGACTTATTGAGGGCGGTGGGCAGTGATTAGCGTGGCGCTCTTGGTAAGAACTTGAGAAGTATGTGTGTGGCAAAGAACCAAGGAATGCAAAACAAAGAGAACTATATAAAGAACCT
The DNA here is from genome assembly GCF_036934945.1 of Oncorhynchus masou masou. Lineage (NCBI taxonomy): Eukaryota > Metazoa > Chordata > Actinopteri > Salmoniformes > Salmonidae > Oncorhynchus > Oncorhynchus masou. The sequence goes on along the minus strand of NC_088212.1, from coordinate 24,018,732 downwards.
ATGTGAGGAAAAAAAATCTGAAATGCCAGTGAACTACAATACTTGCATACAATGTGTTTCATTGCAATTATATACTGTAAATTAATAATAATTAAGAGTGAAAATGGGGATGTCTAATGCATTTTAAACAACATTTAAGTATGACCAAAGGTTTAAAGACATGCAATTTGTTGGAGTCTGTATAGCCCTTCTATGACTAAATGTTTTAGAGCCAATCAAATTGTTGGAATCTGTTTTTGTAATACAAAGCAGCAGTTTCTCAAGTAAGCAACAGGATTTCTTTCCCGACAAATTGGCCTAACACCATAGCTGGTTTTGGAACCAAAACCATACTAGAGGAGGGAAAAACGTTATCAACTTAAACAGTCCTCTATATTTACTATTATGTGGAAGGTTGGATCACATCTCTTACAGTGGGGCAAAAAAGTATTTAGTCAGCCACCAATTGTGCAAGTTCTCCTGCTTAAAAAGATGAGGCCTGTAATTTATCATAGGTACACTTCAACTATGACAGACAAAATGAGAAGAAAAATCTAGAAAATCACATTGTAGGATTTTTTTATGAATTTATTTGCAAATGATGGTGGAAAATAAGTATTTGGTCAATAACACACGTTTCTCAATACTTTGTTATATACCCTTTGTTGGCAATGACAGAGGTCAAACGTTTTCTGTAAGTCTTCAAGGTTTTCACACACTGTTGCTGGTATTTTGGCCCATTCCTCCATGCAGATCTCCTCTAGAGCAGTGATGTTTTGGGGCTGTTGCTGGGCAACACAGACTTTCAACTCCAAAGATTTTCTATGGAGTTGAGATCTGGAGACTGGCTAGGCCACTCTTGGACCTTGAAATTATTCTTACGAAGCCACTCCTTCGTTGCCCGGGCGGTGTGTTTGGGATCATTGTCATGCTGAAAGACCCAGCCACGTTTCATCTTCAATGCCCTTGCTGATGGAAGGAGGTTTTCACTCAAAATCTCACGATACATGGCCCCATTCATTCTTTCCTTTACACGGATCAGTCGTAATAATCCCTTTGCAGAAAAACAGCCCCAAAGCATGATGTTTCCACCCCCCATGCTTCACAGTAGGTATGGTGTTCTTTGGATGCAACTCAGCATTCTTTGTCCTCCAAACACGACGAGTTGAGTTTTTACCAAAAAGTTATATTTTGGTTTCATCTGACCACATGACATTCTCCCAATTTTCTTCTGGATCATCCAAATGCTCTCTAGCAAACTTCAGACAGGCCTGGACATGTACTGGCTTAAGCAGGGGGACACGTCTGGCACTGCAGAATTTGAGTCCCTGGCGGCGTAGTGTGTTACTGATGGTAGGCTTTGTTACTTTGGTCCCAGCTCTCTGCAGGTCATTCACTAGGTCCCCCCGTGTGGTTATTGGTTCTTGTGATCATTTTGACCCCACGGGGTGAGATCTTGCGTGGAGCCCCAGATCGAGGGAGATTATCAGTGGTCTTGTATGTCTTCCTTTTCCTAATAATTGCTCCCACAGTTGATTTCTTCAAACCAAGCTGCTTACCTATTGCAGATTCAGTCTTCCCAGCCTGGTGCAGGTCTACAATTTTGTTTGTGGACAGGTGTCTTTTATACTGATAACAAGTTCAAACAGGTGCCTTTAATACAGGTAATGAGTGGAGGACAGAGGAGCCTCTTAAAGAAGAAGTTACAGGTCTGTGAGAGCCAGAAATCTTGCTTGTTTGTAGGTGACCAAATACTTATTTTCCACCATCATTTGCAAATAAATTCATTAAAAATCCTACAATGTGATTTTCTGGATATTTTCCTCTTCAAAAATGATCACTTAAGGGGTGGTGCTCCCATAGGCACCAATGTGATAGCAGCTGGGTCTGCTTAGTTCACTGGCTGTATATGAACCAGATTAAAGGAGCGAGTAAGATGTCTCGCTTCCTCTTCCGTATCTGGTATGCCTAAAGTGTGACATTGATATTCAAGGTCTGCATAGTAAAAGCTGTGTGTGCATTTGGGAATATGCTGTCCCTGATGTAGAGGTACTGCAGGCATCACGTGGCTCCCCTGGAACATTTCTTTGAGCAGATGATCCTATGATGCCAGTCCCTTGCATGGCATGGAGTAGGAACACATGTCCTGGCCCTGTGCCCTGCATGGAGCCGAACCACTACGCACCACTACTGAAGCCCCTCTGCAGCTCTATAGTCAATACAATAAATTTGTCATCTGGTTAGGGACCATGTGCTAACTGACTGCAATTCACAGGGCAAATTCTGACTCTTTGCACCCGACCTCTATGGCAGTGAGTTTCTTTTCTGCTGCTTGCCAAAGTGCCGAAGTACTCCCCTGTGCTTATTTCAAAAACAGTGTGCTTATGGCTAGTCCCAGGTACGTCTCTGCTGGTACAACTGCTCAGGAAGCATGCTGCATTTGCTGCCTTCTGGGTAAATCCATTTGAATTCAATCACTTTCTGAAAGGATCCCTTTTGATTTAAACCAAATTTTGTCATTTACCTTTTGAGCCTGAATGCCAAAACATTCAGGAGATAAAGTTAAATAATTTTGCATACCCCACCATACCATGATACATCCATGTCTTCATTACGAGAAAAGATAAACAGTTGAGTTTAATATCATTTTAAAAGCGTACAAACCGTGTTTAATAAAATATATTTGACATTTTAACGTCAATTGTATAAATGCGTAAACACAGATTTATTTTCATATTCACATATGTTGTAGCTTAGGTCCTTTTTCACATCGGAGGTTTTTGTGTTGTTCCTGCCATCGGTTGAGACACGACATGCTCTTGAATATAGGGTGGGTGTCATTTCAACCATAGAAATATAATTCATAGAACAGACCCTATCCCTTCAGACCACTGCAATTTAGCTGGTACATCATTAAAATTGAATAGAAATTTGAACTTCTAATTACTACCATAAAGATGACTGCCGGTCCTCTGTCGAAAAACTTAAATGGTCATTTCTATTCGATTGTCTATATTTCTATTGATTTTAATAGGTTTCCTATGGAGGATCGACAAGATGATGTACAACAGATGTTCCCGTTCAAGACAGCGTTCTCTGATCTGTGGACCTCAAACTATCTTTGTGGTGCCATTTGAAAAAATGTGTCAGCCAAAACTTGACACCCACCCATATTCACACAACACAGAAACCTTAGATGTAAAATAGGGTCTCAGCTCCAACATATGCGAATATGTAAAACATCTGAATTCATGTGTTTTTAGATCATTGTCATTAAAGGTTCCAAAAATAGTTTTATAAAATAGTTTGACAACCCTGTTTGTAAGCTTTTAAATTATATCAAACTCAACTGTTTATGTTTTCCAGTGATGAAGACATGGAAGTCTCATGGCATGGTTGAATATGCGTAGTTTTTAAACTTTGAGCACCTTATCTCCTGAATGTTTTGGCAATCAGGTCCAGAAAGTAACTTTTTGTGCACTTATAGAATGGTTAATTAAATATGTAAGGAAGGTTTCGTTCAAATCAAAAAGTGTGCTGTCAAAAAGTGATTGAATTCAAATGGATTTACCCTTCGCACTTAAAGGGTGTTTGGGTTTTAACTGAAGGATGGCTGTTTCACTGTGTATGCTTTGTGGTGATGTCAGCTGCAGTCTGGTAATACCTGATTGTTTGAGCACTCCCACAAGGCAATAGGTACACACTACAGTAAACAGGCTGATCTGTCCACCTCCCTACTTTTCTGCTCTGTGCGCTGTTAGTTTGGGTGTATCCATGGCTGTTTGTTTACATTTAGATGATGAGTACGCATATTCAGCCCTGTAAATTTACATTAGCTCCTCATGCTCTGTAAGTTATTCATTATTTCTAGAGTCCACATTAAGCCCTGGATTCACTTGAGTTACTCCTGTGCATTCTGGGTGAGTGGCTGGGTCCAGGCACGGGGCATGACTAATACTGACAATGGTTACATTCAGTTCAGTTGGGAAGGGGAGAGTATGAAGTGAGTTAAAATGGGAAGTAGACAGATTATCACCAGGACAGTTTTTACATCAACCGTCCTTCTCTGTATACTCAGCCATTTCCCTGAATGTATGGACGGACAGGGTGACGTCAGGCACTGGCCTATTTACAATGTGAACTCTGTTTTTACAGAAGCCCACAGGCTATTGTTCACCGTTTCCTCAACAACAAGTTTGCTTTCACTAAAACTGGAGCAAAACGTTGAAGAGCGAGGGCCAAAGCACAAGTGATGTCTTATGTGCCGTCGAATTAGTAACTTCTCATTGTGAGACCACTCAAACAGTAATGACTGTCATTAACTCCCTTGACACTAATAACAGTTTATTGAGGTTTATGTAGCTGTACTGTAGTGCCATGCCCGCTCTGATTCCTGTCCTCTTGTCCTACAGAGAGGAGGTTCAGGAGAACTGTGTTTGCTGGAAGAAGAGGTTTACCTTTGTGTGTAAAATGAGCACCAACCCCACGACTGGAGTGCTGGATCCCACCATCTGTCGGGTCTCTGTGCGGAAGGTCTGTCTGACTTTTGGGGGACCTGTCTAAGCAACACAGAGCTCTTTGCTGTTATCTCTTTGTCTGTGAACATCAGGGACTACGGTTTCCTGCGTGTACCACTGGGTTATTTATCTTTCCATTCATTATTCACACCCCTGATAGTGTAAACTCTGTAGCCTCTGTAATCTGATCATAGATCAGTGTTAAACACACACTACACTGTGTGCCAGACTGTCAATGCTCAGTAGTCATCTCCCTTTCCTGTTTTCACTACAGGAACTCAAAGGAGGAAAAACATATTCAAAGGTAAGAGCCCACTCCTCCTGAGCATCCCACCCTATATCCACGAACACATTACAATTTACTGCAGCCTGATGTCAACACACATCAACACTGCTGTTAAGACATTTTAAACATTCACATTAGTCACCCCACTTCTACAAACACAAGCTATAACTTTGGCACTATGTATAAGTTGAGTAAACTATACTGAACAAAAATATAAACGCAACATGCAATAATTTCAAAGATTTTACAGAGTTACAGTTCATATAAGGAAATCAGTCATTTTAAATCAAATCATTTGGCCCTAATCTATGGATTTCACACGACAGGGAATACAGATATCTGTTGGTCACAGATATATATATTTTTAAATGTAGGGGAGTGGATCAGAAACCCAGTCAGTGTCTGTTGTGACCACCATTTGGCTCATGCAGAGCGACATCTCCTTCGCATAGCTGTTGATTGATCTGGCTGTTGATTGTGTCCTGCGGAATTTTGTGCCACTCCTCTTCAGTGGCTGTGCCAAGTTGCTGGATATTGGCGGAAACTGGAAAACACTGTCGTACACGTCGATCCAGACCATCTCAAAGTGCTTAATGGGTGACATGTCTGGTGAGTATGCAGGCCATAGAAGAACTGGGACATTTTCAGCTTCCAGGAATTGTCTACAGATCCTTGCGACATGCTGAAACAGGAGGTGATGGTGGCGAATGAATGGCACGACAATGGGCCTCAGGGTCTCGTTACGGTATCTCTGTGCATTCAAATTGACATCAATAAAATGCAATTGTGTTTGTTGTCTGTAGCTTATGCCTGCCCATACCATAACCCCACCATCACCGTGAGGCTCTCTGTTCACAACGTTGATTTCAGCAAACTACTTGTCCACATGATGCGGTACAGTTAAAATCAGTATTCATCCATGAAGAGCACACTTCTCCAGCATACCAGTGGCCATCGACGGTGAACATTTGCCCACTGAAGTTGGTTACAATGCCGACATGCAGTCAGGTCAATACCCTGGTGAGGAGGATGAGGACACAGATGAGCTTCCCAGAGACAATTTCTGAAAGTTTGTGCAGAAATACTTTGGTTGTGCAATCCCACAGTTTCATCAGCTGTCCAGGTGAATGGTCTCAGACGAGCCCGCAGGGGAAGAAGCCGGAGGTCCTGGGCTGGCATGGTTACACAAGGTCCGCGGGTCTGAAGCCGGTTGTACGTACTGCCAAATTCTCTAAAATGACAGAGGTTTCTTATGGTGGAGAAATGAACATTCAATTATCAGGCAACAGCTCTGGTGGACATTCCTGCAGTCAGCATGCCAATTGCATTCTTCCTCAAAACTTGAGACATCTGTGGCATTGTGTTGTGACAAAACTGTACATTTTACTGGTCTTTTGTCCCCAGCACAAGGTGCACCTACAGTATGTCATGATCATGCTGTTTAATCAGCTTCTTGATATGCCACACCTTTCAGGTGGATGGATTATCTTGGGTGAGGAGAAATGCTCACTAACAGGGATGTTAACAAATTTGTGCACAAAATTTAGGAGAAATAAACTCTTTGTGCTTATGGAACATTTCTGAGATCATTTATTACATTTAAACATGGGATCAACACTTTGCATGTTGCATTTATATTTTTGTTAATTGGAAATTAACTTCAAATAAAGCTGGGGAAAGTTTATAGATGATGCACTCTCTCAGGTAGCCAGGGACCCTTCCTGTGTTTTCTCACGCTATGCTTATGGATTTCCTTAAGCTAAATAAAACCCCTTTCCTCTTTGGAAATGGGCTTCCTTAAATACACACATCTGTAAACAATAGCTTTGACGAAATTGAACCTGGAGAAAAGGAAATTAGGCTCCTCTTGGATAACCTGAGATTCAAACAAAATATATCGCTATATCTAGTCCCTTAGGGCTAGAAAACCTAAATGTTAAATGTCATGGCTACCTCACAGTATATGCAGGTTTAAAACTACTGTAGTGAAAGTAACTGTTCTTTCTCCCTCAGCTGGGTTTTACTGACCTCAACATGGCAGAGTTCGCTGGCTCGGGCTCTGCAGTCCGCTGTTGTCTGCTGGAGGGATACGACACCAAGAATACTAGGCAGGACAACTCCATACTGAAGGCAAGGAACTGTGCTAGAGTGGGCAGGAGTCAAGACTATTGACCTTGGGACTTTGTCAGGGTTGGGTTTTGTTTGGTGGTGCAGAACAACTGATATAGTTTATACTTAGTGACTTTGTATTGTGGTAAAGGACCCCTCGTTCCACTGATCACCCAGGGCTGTTGATGCTCAGCACCTCAACTGAACTTTGATATAGATGATCTGTGGTATTCTGTGGTGACAGGATAGCATAGTGGTTAGAGTGTTGGACGAGTAACCGGAAGGTTGCAAGTTCAAATCCCTGAGCTGACAAGGTACAAATGTCGTTCTGCCCCTGAACAGGTAGTTAACCCACTGTTCCTAGGCTGTCATTGAAAGTAAGAATTTGTTCTTAACTGACTTGCCTAGTTAAAGGTAAAATAAAAAAATATACTGTAGCTAGTGCAAACATTACTTGCTGTCCCACTTTTTATATGTTCTTATTGTAATAAAAGTAGATTTTGTCTGGATTTTGTCTGAAGGTGACTATTGGGATGGCCCTCCTATCTGGAGATCCGTGCTTTAAAACGTGAGTGACCTGACATGTTCAAATCTCTGATCTATCTTTCATCTTCATGCATTTAGAAAATGTGACTCTGGCACCCCCCAATGGGTAGTCAATTAGCCCATCAAGCAAACTTAACATTGCACAGTATAATGTGGACTGACCAGTCATGTTTTTTTGCAGTGCCCCCAGCACAGCAAAGTCCATCTCCATCTCAGGCCAGGACCATGTCCTGCAGCTGGACTGTAAGGGGGAGGGCACTGGAACCCCTAACCGGCCCACTTCTCTGGGCCGGTCCATGAAGCCCAGGCCCTCGATCATCAGCTCAGGTACGACAGGGCACGTGGATCCGCTCAAACCTGGTAACAGTGGGTATGTTATGATAATCCATCACCACTAAACAGTTAACCTAGGTATGGGACACATGGTGAGGGACTCTAACTAATTGAGGTGTGGCTCTGTTTGGTGTCAGGTCTTCCAGAGGAGTCAGACCAGACCCAGGCAGCTAGCCCAGGGGAAGTATTCCAGTTGGGGCACTCTCGCAACTCCAGCTATGCCAGCCAGTTGAGCAGGATCTCAGGTGTGTGGGTTCATGTTCCCCATCTTTCCTCTCCAGAGTTTTTTTGTTTGTTGGTATTTGCACCTAAGTCTGTAATGTAAATGTCTTGTCCCCCAGGCTGCAGCACAGAGCACTCCTGCTCCTCTAGTATGTCTGACCTCACACACAGGAGGAACACCTCCACAGGAAGCGGCACATCTGGGGGCCTCAGTGTGACAGTAGACACTCCAACAGAGGGAGAGAGGCTAGGGAGACCCCCTCGACCCCCTCGGCCCGTCTTGCCATCCAACAGACCCCCCAGGCAAGACCTTCCACTCACCAGATGTGTTTAGCCAAATGTGTTTGTTTTGACAATCTATGAAAACAAACGAGTGGAACTGTCAGTGGAACACTATTGCTATTTGTATGACTGCTGTTTATCCACTGTTGCCTGACTGGGCCTTTTCCCTCCACCCTGTGACAGGAGGAAGCAGGATTCCGTGGAGAGCCATCCCTCCTGGGTGAATGACACCCGCATCGATGCCGACGATATTGTTGAAAAGATCATCCAGAGCCAGAACTTTGCTGACATAAGTAACACTGAAGGTATGGAGCCCCAACCTCACCCTGCTCTTTCACTTGTCCACTGCATTTTTGGGGGGCTCTTTTTTTACATAACTTGTCTCTTTTGTACTGTTTCATTTGTCTCTTGGTGTGTTTATTTCCTCCTCAGACAGTAACCTGCGACTGTTTGTCAGTAGAGACGGCACCACATCCCTGAATGGTTTACTGCGCAGTAACAGGTGAGGAACCAGAAAGGACACACGCACACACAATAATAATACATCAAACGCACACACAGGTCTTACTCTGCCACTTTTCATTCTTTCAGGGTGTGTGCTGGTGTCTATGAGCAAGTGGTGATAGAGAGCCATTACGACTGGTGAAGATTAATTTTAATTGAGGCCTCTGCAATGAAGCTTGTGGACTAACTCTAAAAATATAATGCAGTCATCCTGGAGCACTGGCTGAGCTGGGAGCCATGAGGAGGACCGTACCGCACAGTTTACACAAATATGAATAACTATTGGAGAAATGTAGTACTTTAAAGAAAATACCAATACATTTTTTTATACGCTACTTTGTAATGTATTTTTCCCTTACATGACCCAAGGCACCAGACCCTCTCTGTGATGACCGTGCTAGTCTCGTCACCACTGAAGAGACCTGGTGATGGAGAAAGTCCTCAGCACTGTCTGACTGGTGTTTGTCCAATTTAGACTGTAGTACTTTGGCTCCCTCTTGTGGAGAAATGGCTTACTGAGGGATCAGTCTCTTTTCTTCAACCAACTATCTCAATGGCATACTCCCAGGATTCCTCTCCCCTCGTCCACTCGTTTCCTTCTCAAAACCCATTGGATGAGAAAGCCAGAGGTCCCTCCCTTCTGAACTTCTCTTCCAATGGGGTTTGAGAAGGAAACGAGTGAAGATTATGTCCCCAAAAAACAGACATCACCTATTCTGTCCATTTTTTTTGTAAATACAGATCTCAAGGAACTGGATAGGTGTAGCAGTTTCTGGAAGTTTTATATGCTATAAGTTCTAAACCCATTTGATGGTTATTTGGTGCAAACACCAGAGGTAAGAAGCTAGCTGTTGTTCTCAGATTTGGGCATACATATTCAACATACTTTTACACTAGTAGATGTCTCCAAACATGATCTTATGAAGGATCATGATTTGTTTGTGTTTTCCAACCAGCTGGCTGGTTTGTTGTATTTTTAAAAATGGATTTTAACACTACAAAGATGGTGAAAAGGGTCCCTGTTGTATTATATATTTTATAGAATCTCTCTCTCTCTCTCTCTCTCTCTCTCTCTCTCTCTCTCTCTCTCTCTCTCTCTCTCTCTCTCTCTCAATATATTTATATATATAAAAAAAAAAACTTATCCTGCATATCTGAATGTTAACTGTTAACCTTTTCTATACTATGTGACTAAAATGACTGTTGTTATGGACTGAATGCTTGTAGGTCTGATACACTTGTTCGGCATAAACTTTTTTCAATGTGCTGATAACTATCATCTATAAGTAGTCTGCCTATGAAGACTGCCTTAAATAATATCAGTCTGTGTACAGTGCCTTCAGAAAGTATTCATACCCCTAGCTTCCTCCTTTTCACTCTGTCAATTAGGTTAGTATTGTGGAGTTACTACAATGTTATTGATCCATCCTCAGTTTTCTCCCATCACAGGCATTAATCTGTAACTGTTTTTAAGTCACCATTTGGCTTCATAGTGAAATCCCTGAGTGGGTTCCTTCCTCTCCGGCAACTGAGTTAGGAAGGACGCCTGTATCTTGGTAGTGACTGGGTGTATTGATACACCATCCAAAGTGTAATTAATAACTTCACTATATTCAATGTCTGCTTTTTAATTTTTGCCCATCTATGAATAGTTGCCCATCTTTGCGAGGCATTGGGAAAACTCCCTGGTCTTTGTGGTTAAACCAATGTTTGAAATGCACTACTTGACTGTGGGCCCTTATAGATAATTGTATGTGTGGGGTACAGAGATGAGGTAGTCATTCAAAAATCCGGTTAAACACTATTATTGCACACAGAGTGAGTCCATGCAACTTATGTGACTCAAGCAAATGATTACTCCTGAATTTATTTTGGCTTGCTATAACAAAGGGGTTGAATACTTATTGACTCAAGACATTTCAGCTATTCATTTAATGAAGGGTGTGTAGGCCAGTGACAAAAAAAACTCAATTTAATAGATTTTAAATTCAGGCTGTAACAACAATGTGGAAAACGTAAGGGGTGTGGATACTTTCTGAAGGCATTATGTACAAAATATGTCATTGTTGTGGTGGAAAAATATGGATCTAATTTTTCACAACATTGTCACATGGGCTTATATTAACCACAGCAGGGTTTGGTGTTCTCGGGTGATGTGACGTTCATTGCGACAGCATTTCAGATACAAATAACATGTATTAAAAAGTGATGTTTTTCCATTCTCCTTTCCTGTGTTTGAAGAGGGTTTTAAGCTATGCACAAAGCCCCAGTGTCCTACACATACATTAACAATGTCTAATCTTGTCTTTTGTAATATTATTTTAACAAAATAAAATTATTTTATATTATTTTAACAAATGCACATGTATACTAAATAAAACAATTGACTGTAATCTTATCTATTTGAGATACTCCAGAAATGTTATATAGATATATATATATATATATATGTGTGTGTGTGTGTACCAGTCAGAAGTTTGGACACACCTACTCATTCAAGGGTTTTCTTAATTTTTAACACCACACGGGCTATTTGACCAAGGAGAGTGATGTTGTGCTGCAGCAGACGACCTGGCCTCCACAATCACCTGCCCTCAACCCAATTGAGATGGTTTGGGATAAGTTGGACCGCAGAGTGAAGGAAAACCAGCCAACAAGTGCTCAGCATATGTGGGAACTTTGTGTAAGATCCGTTTGAAAAGACCATTGAAATTTCGTCTTGTTTTGGTGGGATTAAGTTTTGGCCTGCCTGGTTACATAACCATAAATGGTAGGTGATGGCGCTGAGGGAGAGGATGATGGTGCCAGGACCCACATCCCCCAGGGCACAGGCGTTGGGACAGGCATAGAGACTTTCCACCCAGATCTGCAAGGGGATGTCTCCACCAAAGTGTTGGGCCTACAGTGGAGCACTACTGTCACGGGGTAGGTGTACTCTAGGACTAGGGAAAGCTGATGTCAGGGGGTAAGTGTACTCTAGGACTAGGGAAAGCTGATGTCATGGGGTAGGTGTACTCTAGGACTAGGGAAAGCTGATGTCATGGGGTAAGTGTACTCTAGGACTAGGGAAAGCTGATGTCATGGGGTAAGTGTACTCTAGGACTAGGGATATCTGATGTCACGGGGTAGGTGTACTCTAGGACTAGGGAAAGCTGATGTCAGGGGGTAGGTGTACTCTAGGACTAGGGATATCTGATGTCATGTGGTAAGTGTACTCTAGGACTAGGGAAAGCTGATGTCATGGGGTAAGTGTACTCTAGGACTCGGGAAAGCTGATGTCAGGGGGTAAGTGTACTCTAGGACTAGGGAAAGCTGATGTCAGGGGTAAGTGTACTCTAGGACTAGGGAAAGCTGATGTCAAAGTGTACTCTAGGACTAGGGAAAGCTGATGTCAGGGGGTAAGTGTACTCTAGGACTAGGGAAAGCTGATGTCAGGGGGTAAGTGTACTCTAGGACTAGGGATATCTGATGTCAGGGGGTAAGTGTACTCTAGGACTAGGGACATCTGATGTCAGGGGGTAAGTGTACTCTAGGACTAGGGACATCTGATGTCAGGGGGTAAGTGTACTCTAGGACTAGGGAAAGCTGATGTCATGGGTAGGTGTACTCTAGGACTAGGGAAAGCTGATGTCATGGGGTAGGTGTACTCTAGGACTAGGGAAAGCTGATGTCACGGGGTAGGTGTACTCTAGGACTAGGGAAAGCTGATGTCATGGGGTAGGTGGGTGATGGTGTACTCTAGGACTAGGAAAGCTGATGTCATGGGGTAAGTGTACTCTAGCTGATGTCATGGGGTAGGTGTACTCTAGGACTAGGGAAAGCTGATGTCAGGGGGTAAGTGTACTCTAGGACTAGGGAAAGCTGATGTCATGGGGTAAGTGTACTCTAGGACTAGGGAAAGCTGATGTCATGGGGTAAGTACTCTAGGACTAGGGAAATCTGATGTCAGGGGGTGCGTGTACTCTAGGACTAGGGATATCTGATGTCAGGGGTTAAGTGTACTCTAGGACTAGGGAAAGCTGATGTCATGGGGTAAGTGTACTCTAGGACTAGGGAAATCTGATGTCAGGGGTTAAGTGTACTCTAGGACTAGGGATATCTGATGTCAGGGGTTAAGTGTACTCTAGGACTAGGGAAAGCTGATGTCAGGAGGTAAGTGTACTCTAGGACTAGGGAAAGCTGATGTCAGGGGGTAAGTGTACTCTAGGACTAGGGACATCTGATGTCAGGGGGTAAGTGTACTCTAGGACTAGGGAAAGCTGATGTCACGGGGTAGGTGTACTCTAGGACTAGGGATATCTGATGTCATGGGGTAAGTGTACTCTAGGACTAGGGAAAGCTGATGTCATGGGGTAAGTGTACTCTAGGACTAGGGAAATCTGATGTCAGGGGGTAAGTGTACTCTAGGACTAGGGATATCTGATGTCAGGGGTTAAGTGTACTCTAGGACTAGGGATATCTGATGTCAGGGGGTAAGTGTACTCTAGGACTAGGGATATCTGATGTCAGGGGGTAAGTGTACTCTAGGACTAGGGACATCTGATGTCAGGGGGTAAGTGTACTCTAGGGACTATGTCATGGGGTAAAGGACTGATGTCATGGGGTAAGTGTACTCTAGGACTAGGGAAAGCTGATGTCAGGGGTAAGTGTACTCTAGGACTAGGGAAAGCAGGGGTAAGTGTACTCTAGGACTAGGGAAATCTGATGTCATGGGGTAAGTGTACTCTAGGACTAGGGATATCTGATGTCAGGGGGTAAGTGTACTCTAGGACTAGGGAAAGCTGATGTCATGGGGTAAGTGTACTCTAGGACTAGGGATATCTGATGTCAGGGGGTAAGTGTACTCTAGGACTAGGGATATCTGATGTCATGGGGTAAGTGTACTCTAGGACTAGGAAGGTTGATGTCATGGGGTAAACTCTAGGACTAGGGAAAGCTGATGTCATGGGGTAAGTGTACTCTAGGACTAGGGATATCTGATGTCAGGGGGTAAGTGTACTCTAGGACTAGGGATATCTGATGTCATGGAGTAAGTGTACTCTAGGACTAGGGAAAGTTGATGTCATGGGGTAGGTGTACTCTAGGACTAGGGAAAGCTGATGTCATGGGGTAAGTGTACTCTAGGACTAGGGATATCTGATGTCAGGGGGTAAGTGTACTCTAGGACTAGGGATATCTGATGTCATGGGGTAAGTGTACTCTAGGACTAGGGATATCTGATGTCAGAGGGTAAGTGTACTCTAGGACTAGGGACATCTGATGTCAGGGGGTAAGTGTACTCTAGGACTAGGGAAAGCTGATGTCATGGGGTAAGTGTACTCTAGGACTAGGGATATCTGATGTCATGGGGTAAGTGTACTTTAGGACTAGGGAAAGCTGATGTCATGGGGTAAGTGTGCTCTAGGACTAGGGAAAGCTGATGTCATGGGGTAAGTGTGCTCTAGGACTAGGGAAGGCTGATGTCATGGGGTAAGTGTGCTCTAGGACTAGGGAAAGCTGATGTCATGGGGTAAGTGTACTCTAGGACTAGGGATATCTGATGTCATGGGGTGATGGACTAGGGAAAGCTGATGTCATGGGGTAAGTGTACTCTAGGACTAGGGACTAGGGACTATCTGATGTGATGTCATGGGGTAAGTGTACTCTAGGACTAGGGATATCTGATGTCAGGGGGTAAGTGTACTTTAGGACTAGGGAAAGCTGATGTCATGGGGTAAGTGTACTCTAGGACTAGGGATATCTGATGTCAGGGGGTAAGTGTACTTTAGGACTAGGGAAAGCTGATGTCATGGGGTAAGTGTGCTCTAGGACTAGGGAAAGCTGATGTCATGGGGTAAGTGTGCTCTAGGACTAGGGAAAGCTGATGTCATGGGGTAAGTGTACTCTAGTACTAGGGAAAGCTGATTTTAGTGTTGAGCACAGACAAGAATAATGATACTTCTGAATTGCGCTTCTGCTTACCACAATATGAAACAGATAGTGTGCAAGCTGTTGTTGTCATGGATTGTTTTGCCCTCATGTCTTCCATAGTTTATGTAGTGACTGATGTATGTGTTATTTCTGTAAAACCTGTCCAGTAAATAAAAAATAATTGAATTAATCTTTGGTGTCCTCTGTAAAGACTTAGGCCTATATCGATGCTTTACAGTTTGTAATATTGACCAACACAAAATACTGCATATATATTTTTTAACTATGACGATTTTGACAAAAAAGTAAATACCTGACTGTCAAACAGGCAACCATATCTGTGCAGTCTGTCCCTGCTCAGAGAATGGTTGACTAGGTGAAGGAGAGGAGGATTGTTGCATTCAGTGGCACATTCTCAGATGGCACAGGCTTTAAGTGTCACAGGAATCCATCTGAATCTCCAATGGCTGCCAGGTTTGTCACCTCTGAGCCATCCTTCATGATGCGTCTACAGTTACTTAAAACAGCCCATCCTTCTTCTCTTCAAGGCCGAGTGCAAGGCGAAGTGTTGGACATGGAGGGAGACGATGAAATGACACCAAAGCAGATGGATAGAGTAAAGAACCATCTGAAACCTTATCTAGACGATGTTGAAGTGGACCTCTAGCTAGTTGTCTGTTGAGGAAGGTTTATTAAGGCAGCCATTTGTAATGTAGCATCGTAGTGCCACTGACAAACTCATTAGAGCCCATCCTGACACATTCCAGGCAGTTCACAAGGTGTGATCTTTTCCCAGAGGCACATAAACAATCAATGACACCATACACAAACCCATACATACACACAATTTAGTTCAGACTACTCCTGTATTATATCTATTCCCATACATTAAACTATACATTGAATATTTCCCCTCTATAATGAGAAGTTGCAGCTTTAGGCTAGGGTGTGGGGGTATTAAAAACACAGATGGGACTGATAGTTTAAAACTACTCAGCAAACTTAAACTACATTGTGACAATAATGGTGCAGAAGACAGACTTCTTTGTTCAGCTTTATAGTGGTAGAGGTTCATAAGGTAGTTTGCTTGCCCTCATGCCCTTAAACAATTGTTTGACAGCCCCCTATATAAATCACTATGATAGGCAGTAAGTTGACGCCATCACTGCATTGCACACAGCTTTTACGCCTCTGCATGTGTGACAGTCCCCTATATTGAGTACCACAGTATGAGTCATAATACCCATCAAATCTAGCCGTCAAACACGGAAATGGTTCCAATAGTTTTACCCACCATTTCCACCATAGGGGACATTAAAATGACTTTGTATACGGTGGGGAGGCAAGTAGCCTAGTGGTTAGAGCATTGAGCCAATAACTGAAAGGTTGCTGGATTGAATCCCTGAGCTGACAAGATAAACATCTGTTCTGCCTCTGAGCAAGGCTGTTCCCTGGGGAATGTCAATTAAGGCAGCCCCCTCCAACTCTCTGATTCAGAGGGGTTGTGTTAAATGTGGAAGACACATTTGAAGGCAGTCAGTTGTACAACTGACTTGGTATTCCCTTTTTTGTGTAGGCTTGACGTTTTGATAACAACATTAATCTCTCTCGGTTTTTTTCATTAGCATCATAAAGACTGCTCCAGAAAATGCAGAATGGTCATTGACTGTACTGACATAGAAGTTGCTACTCCAAGTCAGATGGCTCTGCAGAAGCAAATCTACTCTGTGTACAGTTCAATGCCCCCCGACTCCTGGGAGTTGCACATAATGTGGTGATAACATACTGCAGTGATCTGTATCCAGGATCTGTGTCAGACAAAGCCATTGTCCAGAAGTCGGAGTTTGAGAAGATCTGGAGATGTCTGGAGGCATTATTTTGGCACCCAAAGGCTTCTTGATCTAGAGCTTGATGGCTGCTGGAGTCACTGTGAACATTCCTCCATTCTTGATCAATGGAAAGTTAACAGAGTGAGAGACATCTCACAAAAGACATAGCGAGAAATAGGATCCATCTGGAGAGGGCAAATGCTCTACCAAAAGATTTCAATATCCTGAGATTCATCCCACCTCATCTGCATTGTTATAGTAATGTGCTGCTGCAGACTTGCTGTGCACTTGTAAACCTTCAAGACCCACTCATCAGAGAAGTAGCTGTTGATTGGAAAACAAGAACAAACAATGAGGCATGAGGATTAGATGTTGAGGGACCACTTGTCACATTGTCCAAGGTGGGTTTTTGTTATGATAAACAAGGTATTTTCTGTCCAGATAAAGATGTTGATAAGGAATTGAAAAAGACCCACCACTGACCAAATGTCTCTTTGATTTCCCATCCAATAGGAGTGCCGCTCTCAGGCCATCCGATGCATGGACATCCTGTGCCAGTGTGATCTGAGCACAAGCGTCCAGTTGTTGAAAATACAGCAGATCGAGCCTGTGGACGGACACGTCAGTAACTCATCAAATATGACACAATATTGTGTACAACAGTGAATTTGTAGACATATCTGCACAGTATGTTTGTCATGTTTGTGTAAGGTTCTCATGATTTAAGATTGGATGTTGAGATGTACTCTCTCTCGCTCTAGTTAAGCAGTCCAGATTAATTTCATATGGTGTGACCTATCCAACTCTACTTACCTCTTATTTGGAATTTAACGGAACGAGGAAGAATGCCAGATGCAGGGATAGCAGGTAGCCCATTGCTATGCTTTGATTTTGGCAGTTAAAATATATATATATATATATATATACCTAGTCCAGCAATATGAGTCTGCCAGAAGTCGTCACGCCGGATGGGGATAGTGATAGAGGCTTTGGTGATCCACACAGCAACGAATCAAGTGTCCATTCCAGTGATGTGAAGCTGCCTTTGGACATCAGTGAGGATGCTCTTCAAGGAGGCGATAAGACCCTCCCTCCTCTTGGATGTAAAAATCCTTAGACTTCACTGCCTCTTCAATGGTAAGGTCCCTTGCACCATAGGGACACTTAACCTCCACCACTGCTGTGGTGCGCATCCAACACTCCGGTGAGGCACCCAGGATACCAGACCCTGTGACCCAAAGCCCTGACTCCTGCACATCCATTCCTGTGGACATTTTGAATGCCTTGTTGCCCTCCTCTTTGTTATCTGTGCCCCACTTTACACACAATACCCCTTCCAACGTCCGTGATCTGAGGACCCTTTTTAGCAGCGACGGAGTAACTCGCTTGGCCCTAACCACTGCTCCCCAATTGCTGGCCGTCAACCTTCCTCACCTCATGGTGTGCCAGTTTGGGTTGTTGCGCTGTCTAACTGTTGCCTGCCATGTAGACTCTTGCAGCTCCACCGAAAGTGCCATGCCAGGCAGGAGGCCTGCGTGCCCCAGGTGCCCTTGTTTTTTAACAATGTCCGGTACAGACAGGTATGACAGGGATGGTAGTTGTTCTGGGACAGGTTCAAGGATACATGCAATTCCACTGAACCTGCCCCAGAGATGGTTCCTTAGCCACTGAAGATCCTTCTCTGTGGGCTCTAGGGACAGAGGCTTGTATTGTTTGTCCAGGTACAGGTCCTCCACTGATTGCACCTCGATGGGCACGGCTGGCTTCCTCCACTCACATTCCACATCTGTACAGCTGACATTGTGAACCGCATAAACAGCCAAAGCAGCAGCATGGCTACACTTATGAGCTTCACGGCGGCATTCACATGTGGTAGTGAGAATCCCCTGGTCACCTATAGAGACCTGCCAAGAGGAAGGATGTTGAGTGCCACATGCCTTTCAATGCATGACTTTAAACAACTTCAAATGCCTTTGTTTTAAGAAATGTGCAATATAAAGTTTGATTTGATTGATGACATTACAGTTGTAAAATATTGAATCAACTGTAATTTCTATGAGGACAAGTGCCATTTTTCCATAAACTTAATTGAGAACTTGGGATTTTATCACTTGACATATCAATCATACAGTGGGAATGATCCTATTAATCAAGACGGTGTGAATGCATGTTTTTATTCACTTTTTTCACATTTATTTAACCAGGTAGGCTAGTTGTACCATTCAGGATAAATAAATACTGTGCTCTGGTCATGCAACTACAATATAGGCTGGTTGTCAAAACAAAGTCAATAATTCTGAATGTAAATAGATTGTTTGATTCATTCTCATCAATTACAACATTCTAGAACTGAGTTATCACTCATCTAAGTCTGGTATACTGGGTCATCTGGTTAATGATTATATAATTGATTAAGTGTCTCTTTCCTTGTAGAATGTTGACAGCTGTGTAGAACACATAGTATTGCTAAGATGCTCAAACTTAATAGCTACACTCACCGACACAGGATAAACTTTATCCCATGCTGGCCCTTACCCAGTGGTGGAAAAGTACCCAATTGTAGTTCTTGAGTAAAAGTATAGATTAATAGAAAGTTACTCAAGTAAAAGTGAAAGTCAGCCAGTAAAATACTACTTGAGTAAAAGTCTAAAAGTATTTGGTTTTAAATATACTTAAGTATCAAAAGTAAATGTAATTGCTCAAATTGCTCAAAAGTAAAAGTAAAACTATAAATCATTTAAAATTAATTATATTAAGTAGGGGCACACTCCAAAATGATTTACAAAAAATGCATTTGTGTTAAGTGAGTCCGCATGGCCAGAGGCAGTAGGGATGACCTAGTGTTCTCTTGATAAGTGCTTGAATCTGACCATTTTCCTGTCTTGCGAAGCATTCAAAGTGTAACGAGTACTTTTGGGTGTCAGGGAAAATGTATGAAGTAAAAAGTACAACATTTTCTTCAGGAATGTAGTGAAGTAAAAGTAAAAGTTGTCAAAATTCTAAATAGTAAAGTAAAGTACAGATACCCCCGAAAACAACTTAAGTAGTACTTTAAAGTATTCTTACTTAAGTACTTCTCACCCCCTCACTATAGCTGCACTTCTCCACATGGCCAGACTTATAATGGTATTTTCGCCTTTTAATGCTTTTGAAAAATACCATAAGGTCTGAACTAGACACCAAAGTTGACATACTGTACAAACAATTATCTAGGCTAAGTAAAACAAAATGTTTGTTTTTTTATCTACTGTTCCGCTAACTAGCTAGCTAAAGTATAGTCAGTGGCTAGCTAAGACATAGAAAGGGGACATAAGAAGTTCAACACTTTATTCAAATAATTTCAATACAGCACATGGATTCATCATGGATTGGGCACAGAAGGTCTCTGATCCGCTGGTGAATGGTAGCTGACAGTGTTGGCTAGAGATGACGTGTAGGAGCTTCTTGCAGGAATTTGTAGTCTTGCAGAGGTCTTCTCTGTTGCTAATTAGCGGTCAAACTATTTTTTTTTGTATACTGTGGCAAATATATTAATAAAACTCACCTTGTCTGAGAGAGAATTACATGTTATTAAAAATGTCATGCCAAGGTAACCCTACAGCTCAGTGTTCAACACCACAGTACACACAAAGCTCATCACTAAGCTAAGGACCCTGGAACTAAACACCTCCCTCTACAACTGGATCCTGGACTTCCTGACGGGCCACCCTCAGGTGGTAAGGGTAGGCAACAACACATCTGCCACACTGATCCTTAACACTGGGGCCCCTCGGGGGTGTGTTCTTAGTCCCCTCCTGTACTCCCAGTTCAACCACGGCTGCGTGGCCAAGTACGACTCCAACACCATCATTACATTTGCTGACGACACAACAGTAGGCCTGATCACCGACAGTGATGCGACAGCCTATAGGGAGGAGGTTTCTCAATGTGAGCAAGAGAAAGGAGCTAATTGTGGACTACAAGAAAAGGAAGGCCGAACAGGCCCCAATTAACATTGACGAGGCTGTAATGGAGCGGGTCGAGAGTTTCAAGTTCCTTTGTGTCCACATCACCAACAAACTGCCATGGTCCAAACATACCAAGTCGCAAAGAGGGCATGACAACACCTTTTCCTTCTCAGAAGAATGAAAAGATTTGACATGGGTCTCCAGATCCTCAACAAGTTCTACAGCTGCACCATCAAGAGCATCCTGACCGGTTGCATCACGGCCTGGTATGCCAATTGCTCGACATCCAACCGTAAGGTGCTACAGAGGGTAGTGCGTACAGACCTGTACATCACTGGGGCCAAGCTTCCAGCCATCCAGGACCTATATACTAGGCAGTGTCAGAGGAAAGCCCAAAAAATGGTTAAAGACTTCAGTCACCCAGACTGTTCTCTCTGCTACCGCACGGCAAGCGGTTCTGGAGTGCCAAGTCCAGGTCCAAAATGTTCCTTAACAGCTTCTACCCCCAAGCCATAAGACTGCTGAACAATTTATAAAATGGCCACCAGGACTATTTACATTAACACCCCACTCCCCAGCACATGGACTCGGTTACAGGAACCACCTGTATATAGCCTTGTTATTGTTATTTTATTGTGTTACTTTTTCTTTTCTTTTTTACTTTAGTTTATTTGTTAAATATTTTCTTAACTTTATTCCTTGAACTGCATTGTTAGTTTAGGGCTTGTAAGTAAGCATTTCACGGTAAGATCTACACCTGTTGTATTCGGTGCATGTGACAAATAACATTTGATTTGACCAAATACATACTTCATTTGAAGTGTTTGGAAAATTCACAATGTGAAAAATGAATGGTAGAAAGATGATTGGAACCATTTCCGGGTTTGAGCACTAGGTTTTATGGGTATTATGACACGTCCAATGTGGGGAACTATAATGGTGCTTTCAAGACAACTGGGAACTCTGAAAAAAACCAAGGTAAAATCCTGACATCAGTGATCTTCAGGTCTAGCTCTAGAAAGATGCCAGCGTTTCAGACTTCAGACAAGCATTTCACCAGTTGTAGCTAGTTTTTTTCCGAGTTCCCAATTGTCTTGAATGCACTCAAGTCGGAAGTTGCAGATTTCCAAGTTCCCAGTTGTTTTGAACACGGCCTACATCACTACAATAGGAAGTAAACACCCTCACTGCATTGCACACACCTTTTAGGCCTCTGCAGGTGTGATACACCTTGAAAATCTTGTCCAACCCGTTTACTGTGGTACTACTCTCGGCTGGAGAAAGAGTTAAGAGAATATATACCATTGTCATGAAATGTGCTTCTTTTTGTATACATGGCTAAACCAAATAATATTCAATCGCATATGAAAATAATGACTCTTAATTTTCACTGAATTCAGATATTGTTGGTACAGCCCGGCATCCAAAGATACAGGACAACGTCAGGAAACCAGGTTAAGGTAAGAACTTTTGTGACATAGTGGTTGTCAGCTTTCATGCCAGTTACACTCAGACATTGCTTACAGTTGTAACGAATATACATTTGTCTATGTTCTCCCCAAAAATATGAATTTCTTAGCCACGGGATAATTACAATTTTTTCTAATTAAAAACACCTGTCGAACTTGAAATTGAGCTACTCAGTATACCGTGTACAAAACATTAGGAACACCGGCTCTTTCCATAAGACTGACCAGGTGAAAGCTATGATCCCTTGTTGATGTCATCGGTTAAATCCACTTCAATGTAATGTAGATAAAAGGGAAGAGACCGGTTAAAGGAGGTTTAAGCCTTGAGACATGGATTGTGTATGTGTGCCCTTGAGGGTGAATGAGCAAGACAAAATAATGAAGTGCCACTGAACGGGATATGCTAGTAGGTGCCAGGCACATCGGCTTGAGTGTGTCAAGAACTACAATGCTGCAGTTTTTTTCATGCTCATCAGTTCCCTGTGTATCAAGAATGGTCCACCACCCAAAGGACATCCAGCCAACTTGACACAAGAAGGTGTTCAAGTTTTGTGTGTGTGTGTGGTGTGTGTGTGTGTCAGATGGAGAAGAGGAACGTTCAGCGTTGCTCTGGGACAACAAGGCGGAGGCGGTGGTGGGGTCTGAGGAGGCGCTGGAGAATGTTAGGCCTGTTTGAAATCAACCAGGAACATGAGTTCTACAGCTTCACCTGTCTTATGAAAGAGGGGTTGCATGCTGCCCTACAGACCAGCATCGACACACCAGGACCTGTCAGTAAAACTATAGACAATAATATACACACTATTTCAACTGTCGCACAGAATACATTTTTATACCATAGGAACTTACTACATTGACACAACTCTGAGAAAAGTACTGTACATACAGCACTTGCATTGTACAGATGTACTGAACAAAAAATGTAAATGCAACAACTTCAAATATTTTTACTGAGTTACAGTTCAGTCCATTGAAATAAATCCATTAGGCCCTAATCTATGGATTTCACATGGGAGGGCATAGGCCCACCTACTTGGGAGCCAGGCCCAGCCAATCAGAAGAGTTTTTCCCCACAAAAGGGCTTTATTACAGACCGATAATGACCATACTGTTTAATCAGCTCCTTGATAATCCATCCACCCGCTCATAAAACAAGGGACCAACACATTACATTTTGTGTTTTTTATACTTTTGTTCAGCAGATTTCGTACAAAGAGTTTCTTTAATAATCCTACAGCACCCCCCCCCTCCCCCAATTTAATAAGATTGCCTTTTTTGAACTAACACTCGTATTTGTCCTTTCCCCACTACTAGCACTGTCTTTGGTAGCTACTTTGAGGTAACAGTTACTTACTATGACTGAGATATGTGGTTTTCCAATCGACAGAGCAATCGGGAAGTATTCAGGTCCCTTGCCTTTTTCCACATTTTGTTACATTACAGCCTTCTTCTAAAATGTATTAGGTTGTTTTACATACAATACCCCATAGTGACAAAGCTAAAACAAGTTTTTAGAAATGTTTATAAATTTAAAAAACAAATTCCTTATTTACATATATACATACGTATTGAGAACCTTCGCTATGAGACTTGAAATTGAGCTCCGGTGCCTCCTGTTTCCATCGATCATCACTTGATTGGAGTCCACCTGTGGTAAATTCCAATTGATTTGGAAAGGCACAAACCTGTCTATATAAGGTCCCACAGTTGACAGTACATGTCAGAGCAAAAATCAAGCCATGAGGTCAAAAGGAGTTGTTCGAGAGCTCCGAGACAGAATTATGTCGAGGCACAGATCTGGGGAAGGGTACCAAAATATTTCTGCAGCATTGAAGGTACCCAAGAACACAGTGGCCTCCATCAATGGAATACGTTTGGAACCACTAAGACTCTTCCTAGAGCTGGCCACCCGGCCAAACTGATCAATCGGGGGAGAAGGGTCTTGGTCAGGGAGGTGACCAAGAACCCGATGTTCACTCTGATAGTGCTCCAGAGTTCCTCTGTGGAGATGGGAGAAACTTCCAGAAGGACAACCATCTCTTCAGCACGCCAGTGGCCAGAAGGAAGACACTCCTCAGTAAAAGATGCATGTAATGCTGCTCTGAGTTTTCCAAAAGGCACATAAAGGACTCTCTGACCATGAGCAACCAGATTCTCTGGTATGATGAATCCAAGATTGAACTCTTTGACCTGAATGCCAAGCATCACGTATGGAGGAAACCAGGCACTGCTGATCACCTGGCCAATACCATCCCTATGGTGAAGCATGGTGGTGGCAGCATCATGGTGTGGGGATGTTTTTCAGTGGCAGGGATTGGGGGACTAGTCAGGATCGAGGGAAAGATGAACGGAGCAAAGTACAGAGAGATCATTGATGAAAACCTGCTCCAGAGCGCGCAGAACCTCAGACTGGGGTGAAGGTTCACCTTCCAACAAGACAACGACCCTAAGCACACAGCCAAGACAATGCCGGAGTGGCTTCTCTGAATGTTCTTCAGTGGCCCACCCAGAGCCTGGCCTTGAACCCGATCGAACATCTCTGGCGAGACCTGGAAATGCCTGTGCAGCGATGCTCCCCATCCAACCTGACAGCTTGAGAGGATCTGCAGAGAAGAATCGGAGAAATAAAATGTATTTATATAGCCCTTCTTACATCAGCTGATATCTCAAAGTGCTGTACAGAAACTAAGCCTAAAACCCCGAACAGCAAGCAATGCAGGTGTAGAAGCACAGTGGCTAGGAAAAACTCCCTAGAAAGGCCAAAACTTAGGTAGAAACCTAGAGAGGAACCAGGCTATGAGGGGTGGCCAGTCCTCTTCTGGCTGTGCCGGGTGGAGATTATAACAGAACATGGCCAAGATGTTCATAAATGACCAGCATGGTCAAATAATAATAATCACAGTAGTTGTCGAGTGTGCAGCAAGTCAGCACCTCAGGAGTAAATGTCATTTGGCTTTTCATAGCCGATCATTAAGAATATCTCTACCACTCCTGCTGTCTCTAGAGAGTTGAAAACGGGTAGCACGTCCGGTGAACTGGTCAGGGTTCCATAGCCACAGGCAGAACAGTTGGAACTGGAGCAGCAGCACGGCCAGGTGGACTGAGGACAGCAAGGAGTCATCATGTGAAGTAGTCCTGAGGCATGGTCCTAGGGCTCTGGTCCTCCTCCGAGAGAATTAGAGTGCATACTAAAATTCACACAGGACACCGGATAAGACAGGAGAAGTACTCCAGATATAACAGACTGACCCTAGCCCCCCGACACATAAACTACTGCAGCATAAATACTGGAGGCTGAGACAGGAGGGGTCAGGAGACACTGTGGCCCCATCTGACGATACCCCCGGACAGGGCCAAACAGGCAGGATATAACCCCACCCACTTTGCCAAAGCACAGCTCCCACACCACTGGAGGGATATCTTCAACCACCAATTTACCAACCTGAGACAAGGTCGAGTATAGCCCACAAAGATCTCTGCCACGGCACAACCCAAGTGGGGGAGAAACTCCCCAAAGACGGGTGTGCCAAGTTTGTAGCGTCACTCCCCAGAAGACTTGAGGCTGTAATCGCTGCCCAAGGTTCTCCAACAAAGGTATTGAGTAAAGTGTCTGAATACTTATGTAAATGTGATATTGTTGTTTTTTAAATCAAAAATACATGCATTTGCAATAATTTCTTAACCCATTTTTGCTTTGTCATTATGGAGCATTGTGTGTAGATTGAGGGGGTGGGGGGACAATTTAATCCATGTTAGAATAAGGCTGTTACGTGACTGGAAAAAGTGAAGGTGTCTGAACACTTTCCGGATGCACTGTAGCTACAGTATCTTAAAATGAATGCATTAACTGTAAGTCCCTCTAGATAAGAGCATCTGCTAATTACCCATAGTTTTTATTTTGTTGCATATGACAAACCTTTCATTGTGGGTTGATTTATTGTTTCACTCAGGATGAACTTTCTGCTGAACATTACAAATCGGAGCAGACTCAAGTCCACAAGGTGCTATTTAAACAATATTCACATGAATAACACTATGAATCACTATTCGCATGGAAAACCAATCCGGACAATATACTGTCTATTTTAGTGAATGTTTTGTGGGACATATTTTCTGATCCATGATCCTCTGTTGCCTGTCCCTGTAGGACTATGAGATGCAGACATTTGCAGGACTGGTGTTTTCCAGCTTGCGGTACTCCCTGGACATAAATGAGGAGGAGTACAAGAGATCCCTCTCTTCAGACAGCTGCTATCTACAGTTCATGAGCAACTCCAAGAGCAAGGCTGACTTCTTCCTCACGTGAGGCCTACTGAAGGACAACATACAAATCATCAAATAAACACATTTAATCTCTCAACTCTTTAGTTGCACATGCAGAAAAGGCCTTTTAAATATGATTTTTTTAACCTCCTTAAGGAATGACAAGAGGTTCTTCCTAAAGACACAGAATAAGCAGGAGGTGAAGTTTCTTCTTTCCAACCTGATGGCATATATGGATCACTTGGAGAAATACCCCCACTCGTTGTTGGTCAGGTTCCTGGGTGAGATAGAAAATATCACATAAGAAATATTGGGTACAATGTCACCTGTTGCATATCATTTTGTCAGCTGTGCATGCTCTTTTCTTATTCCAGGTCTCCATAGTATCCAAGTACCAAATGAAACAAAGGTGATTATAATGAAGTACACATTCAAACACAGCTGTAAAAAAACAACTTTAACTCTTCTCTTAATCTCTCTCAGAAGTATTTCATTGTGATGCAGAGTGTGTTTTACCCGGACGAGAGGATTGATACAAGGTGAAAATCTTTTATGATGATGTAATTAAAAAAATCTCTTTCTGGATTGTGTGTTGACAATTTTGTCTTTGTCTCTTAGATATGACATTAAGGGCTGTGAGGTGGGTAGGTGGACTGACCCTGCATCTACTGGAAGCCCAGTTAAGATTCTGAAGGATAACAACTTTGAAGGAAAGCACATCATTCTGGGTAAGAGCCTGGTATGCCCTATATCTGCCAGCACCTGACGGAATGGAGAAAGTCATATTTTGTTGTTTCCTTGTGTCTTATGACTTAAACAGAAAGGGAAATTAAGTGTCATTCACAAAGGTAAAAACCAATGCATTCCCCTAAGAAGTAAATGTTTATCATGTGTTGACAGATCAGAAGAGCTCCTGGCTTGTGGATCAGGTTGAAATAGACACAGCTTTCCTCCGTAGCCTCAATGTGCTTGACTACAGCATTCTGCTGGCCCATCAACCCTTGCACAAAGATGAGCTGGACGGGAAGCACTCCTTTAGTAACCTTATTGTGCGCACTGAAAAGTAGGTGTTCAGTGGCGCACAATCTACTGTATGGCAAAAAAATGTTACGGAGTAGTCTTTATTGGACACTCCAGACATGCAGTTGTTGCTCAGCTAATGTAAGGTAACACAGTGAGAAGACCATTTGGTAATGAGGGCTTTTACTCTTATCCTAATGTAAGCTGATTGTTATCTCTCTTCTTAATCAGTTCTTACATGCTCTTTCCTCTGCAGGTCCATGGCCCAAGACAGTCCCACAGAGGAAGATCATCCCACTATTCCATTGTTGGGGGGAGACACTTTTCGACTGGCATCAGATACAATAGACAGTGGGCCAGACCATGTCCAGGACACATGGGAGCACTCTGGCCATTCAATCCACTGCCAGGAGATAAACCTGCCCTCTGTAAACAGTACAGATGCAGAACTCCATGAGTTCCATGCTCATCACCGTAGGCTGCTGCCTAATTTCAAGAACTCCGTGCATGTCATAGATGGGCCAGAGCTGCGCTACTTTGTGGGTATTGTAGACATTTTTACTGTGTACGGTTTGAAGAAAAGGCTGGAGAACCTGTGGAAGAGTCTGCGCTTCCCTGGCAGAGCCTTCTCCACTGTCAGCCCAGCTACCTACTCCCAGAGGTTATGCCGGTGGGTAAAGGACCACACTAAGTAAAACGGGGACACTGTGTCTCTAGAAATGCATCTAGGCATCTATCTAGATAATCTGGCATTTTTTTTCTCCGTTTTTGTAGGTAACAGTATGAACAATAGGTGGCACCACAGCTTCTGTTGTAGTGGTGGTAGCAGCCTATTTCAAAATACAGATACAACACACACGATTTAATTAAGCAATAAGGCATGAGGGGTTGTGGTGTATATGACCAATATACTGCGGCTATGGGCTGTTTTTGTCACGACTCAACGCGGAGTGCCTGGATACAGCGCTTATATTGGTCATATACCACAAGCCCCCAGGGTGCCTTATTGCTATTTGAAACTGGTTACCAACGTAATTAGAGCAGTAAAAAGAAAAGTGTTGTCATACCCATTGTATGTCAGCCAATCAGTATTCAGGGCACAAACCTTCCAGTTTATACTTGTTATTACATTTGTTCATATTATTATGGTATTCTGTGTGTTTTATATAAATCAATTACCAACAGAAATTTCACTGAAGATATATTTTACCCAAACAATTATGTGCCAAGTTTCTCAGAAAACAATCATGCACGAATATGTATGACTTTTTCTTGCAATTAGTCGTGAATACATAATCAATAATAAAAACCTGTCACTGCATAATAAACCATACGCTGCATAAAGTGTAGTATGTGTAAACGATAAAGGTTATAAGTAATGATTCCAGGATGAAGTGTAAATACCAGGGAGGGACACATTGCTTGACAGTGACAGAACCGAGCTAGCGCTGTCACTGACTGGGCAACGTAACGTTATGTCCCTGACTGGACATGCAGTAGCTAGCTTGATGCCGTGAACTCTCGTGGAGACGGTGTGTGTTGTTCATCACATATAGCTAACTAGCTAATATATATAGCTAACCCTAGTCGTTGGTTTAGTCAGATACTACTGACATGGATTTCAACGTGAAGAAATTAGCTTCGGATGCAGGAATTTTTTTCACTCGAGCTATACAGGTAACTCATCTAACAGTAACTATTTTTTTACATTAAATGTATTTCGTGTCTCCAATACATGCACTAAATAACGTTACTAAAGTTACTGTATACTGTTGCTCGCTAGCTAATGTTCTATAACTAGCTAGCTGACGTTAGCTAGCGTCTGGCTTCAGTAAAAACTGGAAGCATCATTACATATCTGATTTATGCATATTTGCCAGTCCTTTAGCTAGATATTCGAAGGTTTCTGTGCCGTCTGCTATAGCATCAAGCTAGCAGTGCCAGTGGCTATCGACCGCTATATTTTTGCTAACAAACGTTCGCTATCTAACTTAGCTATGTTTTTGAAAAAAAAACCGATGTACTTTTCTGTTTCGGGTACAGTCAGTGTATCTATGTTTATGGGGTCAGATGGAGGCATCATTGCCTATGATTTAGCATATTTGCCAGTACATTAGCTAGATATTAGAGGAAGGTTTCTATGCCGTCTGCTATTGACACTGCTAGCTTGATGCTAGGTAGCTATGTTTCCTCTATCTACTATAGTTATGTTTTCGAAAAATTCTGCTTTTCGGTGTCAGTTACAGTCAGTATCTATGGGGTCAGACGAACTTTCGCGCCCTCACCCCCCCAAAAATGCCAAGCCAAGAGATATCTTTCATTATTGTGACTGTGTAACAGGTCATGATGAAAATCTCCCCAGGGAATGACAGTCAGACTGATTTCCTAATGACTATGTTGCGCATAAAGCAATGGATGTCTGCTCAGCCAATGGAAAGTGCATTCAGTTTAGTTTATCTTTGTATCTGAACCCATTGGCAGAGGATACTGGGAATGGGAAATGACTGGTGAAATATTAGATGGGAAACTAGTAGGAGTATAGTTTCACGGCCTATGAGGACTTGGCATTTAGTTGTATGCTTTCCAGTAGCCTATGAGGAGACCATGACATGAAGTGCATCCCCAAAACCAGTGATAATGATCCTGCTTCTAGTGGCATGGCATAGGGCAGTTCCATGGGCACCACATGAAAGTTGATGTTGAGTCGCTGCAATAGGCCTTGTTTACTGAGAACTGAAGGTTGATGCTGTTGTTTCTTTTGCCAAAGTTCACAGGGGAAAAGTTTGGACAGGTAGAGAAGACTGAGCTGGATGCCCACTTTGAGAATCTGCTCAGCCGTGCTGATTCCACTAAAAACTGGACAGAGAAAATCTTCAGGCAGACAGAGGTTCTGCTACAGCCCAACCCCAGTAAGGCCCAGCATACAAACTGAACTGATCAGGACAGAGGCCTCCAACTCCCACCACCCATCCCTACTCCCTGCTTAATGCAAACACACATGCACACACAGGATAGTTAACCAAAAACACATCAATTGAAAACCGCTTCAAAAACTTCAGATCAGTTTAAAAAAAAAGTGAAACATGGTGGTTAGGTTACATGGTGATGGAGTGCTAACCTGTGCCTTTCTGATTCTCCATGCTACAGTTGACAACACTGGTGAGTATCTCTGTCGTGCAATCTTTTCATCCGTGTGGTCTATAGTTCAACAGACAAGTGTTACGATGCTGTATTGGGTGTTTTCAATCACCAGTCTTTTGTGAAAACCTGTTGTTTAGCCTATCCTCTATCGCAAGTAGTACTTATCAGTGAGCAGCTCAAGAGCTGTGTCCGTTAGCCACACCAGACAATGACTCAGCACTGCGGGCCTGTGGGTAACATGCAGAAATTAATTCCCATGTTAGTCTCTCTACTAAGTACACTGTCCCAGAAAAAAATATGTGATCTTGGTAGACTGAGAGTCATCTGTTCTTTGAACCAATCGATTGGTCAGCATTTCAAAATTAGTATTTCTTTCCATATATAGACACACCCGGTGTTTGAATGAAATCAACTATGTGTAGGCTAATGAGCTTGTCAAATGCTTTAAGCCTCCTCCCGCTGCTGCTGGCCTTAGCAGATTCTGCCATTAAGCTCTTAAAGTTGCCGGTATAGGCTACACTAGTGGTCGGCAACCTTTTCTTTTTGGGGTGCCAAGTTATCCTACCATTTCTACTGATCTGCGTGGCAGTTAAGATTTTAGTATGCACATTTTTGTGGAACACGTTAATTTAATTTATAATAGTCTTCATAACTCAAAATCAATGTCATGTGGTTAATCAAAATTCTAAATGAAAATGATACGAATCAAAAAGTAACTTCTATTGCCAATATGTAAAAATAGCCAACATAAAGCCAACAAATAAAAACCATTGCAGCCTGCAGGTAGAGAATATTCTGATGCAAATAAATATCCTATAAATCACATTGGCTATCTGCAAGGAACTTGAAACATTGTATTAACTTGGTCCAGCCCAAAGCTAGTGCTAGCAAACTTGCAACATTATATAAAATATTCTGTGTCCTCTTAGAGGTTCCTGCCCCAAACAGACACAGTTGTAGGCTATTTTGCGCAAGGGTTTCCACCAGATCAGAGCATGACATTTTTTCCCCCTTTCATGCTGAGTGGTAATCGAAATGGAGAGAGCTGAAAATATTTTTCAAATAGGGTACGTATAGGAACTGTTGTCATTTTCAGTGGACTTGCTGTTTTGAGGTGAAGAAAAAATGACTTTGAGAAGCTCCACCGGGATGGTGAGTTAAGACAATCAGAAATGGTGTCAGATCCCCAAATGGGCACACTTCTATGCAGTCCTGCATTTGCACACAGGCCATGTAGACTAGTCCTACTTCTATATGCGTAATTGGGTGCGTTTCCTAACTCAAGATTGACAGGAGCACTCCAAACAAAAGACAATAAATAAAATGACTACTCGTAATTGTAATGAAGTAAACCAAAACTTTTTCTTACAAGTGTAGCCTAGGTTGTGCACTCTGCAAACAACGTGTCCACTCCTACAATGACAACGGTAAGACTGTAATAATAATAATAATATATTGAATGCATTAACAGAAATGACCATAACCAAGCAAACATTGTAGTTTAGAAATTACAGGAACTAATGGTAAATGTACTACTGGTGTGCCATTCCCATGGCCTCCAATGGATTAGTCCTCTCAGCCAGGCGTGAATCAGACGTGTCTCATGTGACAATTATTTAGTATATTTTTGCCACTGCTCGACTAAAAAACATCTTGGACGACCAAACAATCGACCAGTCGACTAAATGTAGTCAGCCCTACTACCAATGCTAGTTCTTTTCATTATCTGAGTGAAATAACATTTATTTCCATGACAACTTCATTAAACACCTTATTCCCACAATCTTGAATTACAATACTGTACATTCTCATACTGGGCATTGCCAAAGCAAAGTAAGCCATTCTTCTCTCCCACCAATTTCCATTTTCAAGTTTCATTTGATGACTATTTTTGGCCAGTACTCTCTTGAAGCAGGCCCGTTCTTTCTATCTGCAGGTTCCAGGATTGAGGAGTTCCTGTATGAGAAGCTTGACAGAACGGTTCCCTCCAGACCAAATAATGAAGAACTGCTGGGTCATTACATGCAAGATGCGGCAAAAGATTTTGGTCCTGGAACTCCATATGGTGAGTGTGACTCAAGCTTTGTGTAGGCCTACACGGTCTTTCCAGGTGGTATAGAATTTTTTTTTTTTGTGTTTATAGGATTGGCAAGTGATAATAAAATTTGAGAGAGGAAACTGAGACCGTGTCTTGGGCCCCAGTTAAATCCAATAATTAGATTTTCTGGAAAATACATTTCACCTGATGATCTTACTCAATACATCTCCACTCTGTGCTCTCTCCCTCATACAATCCCTAAGAATGGCTCGAACCATTTGTGGTACAGTGCCTTCAGAAAGCATTCACAGACCTGGACTTTTTCCACATTTTGTTGTTATAACCTGAACTTAAAATTGATTCAATTTAGATGTTTTGTCACTGGTATACACACTATCACGTAATGTGAAATTGGAATGATGTTTGTAAAAGTTTTACAAGACTCAATAAGTATTCAACCCCTTTGTTATGGCAAGCCTAAATAAGTTCAGGAGTGAAAATGTGCTTAATAAGTTTACATACCTACATACCTTTACATACCAAAACATTGGTTCAGCTGACATGAATTATCCTCCCTTCTCTGCAGTAGCTGTCATACTGCTAGGTAGCTTTTCTGGCTTGTGCTATAGCCAGACTGTTAGATATTAGAGGAAGGTTTCTGTGCCGTTAGCTATAGCCACTGGCACTGCTAGCTTCTCAGAAGATTTTGCCTTTCGGTTTCAGGTACAGTCAGTGTATCTATGCGATCAGACATGGCCTTTCATGCCCCCCACCCCCCAAAAATACCAATGCAAGAGATATCTTTCATTGTTGTGACAATGTGTAACAGGTCTTGATGAAAATGTCCCCAGGGAATGACAGTCAGATTAATTTCCTAATGTCTATGTTGCATTTAAGCAATGAATTGAGCAATGAATGTCTGCTCAGCCCTTAGAAATTATATTCAATTGAGTTTTTCTTTGTATCTGAACCCATTGGCAGAGGATACTTGGAATGGGAAAAGACTGGTGAAATATTAGACAACTAGCAGGTGTCTTGTTTCATGGCCTATAAGGGCTTGGTATTTAGTTGCATGGTTTAATTCCCCCAAACCAGTGATAATGATGCAGCTTCTAGTGACATGGCATAGGGCAGTTCCATGGGCACCATGTGAAAGTACAATGATACACAGAAACAGTGGAAGGTCACTTGATGTTGTGTAACTGCATTAGGCCTTGTTAACAGAGAACTGAAGGGTGATGATGTTTCTTTTGCCAAAGTTCACTGGGGACAATTTTGAACAAGTAGAGAAGACTGAGCTGGATATGCTTAACAAGTCACAACAAGTTGCATGGACAAACTCGGTGTGCAATAATAGTGTTTATCATGAATTTTGAATGACTACCTCATCTCTGCACCCCACACATACAGTTATCTGTAAGGTTCCTCAGTTGAGCAGTCAATTTCAAACACAGATTCCCACAACACCAGAGAGATTTTCCAATGCCTCTCAAAGAAGGGCACCTATTGGTAGAAGGGTTTTTAAAAAATGCAGACATTGTATATCCCTTTGAGCATGGTGAAGTTATTAATTACACTTTGAATGGTGTATCAATACACCCAGTCACTACAAAGACACAGGCGTCCTTCCTAACTCAGTGGTGATATACAACACATTACTGCGGAAGCAGGCTGCATCATGTTATGGGTATACTTGTAATCGTTAATCACTGGGGAGTTTTTCAGGATAAAAAAATAATTAAATGGAGATAAGCACACGCAAAATCTGATTGTCTGCTTTTCACCAGACACTGGGAGATGAATTCACCTTTCAACCGGACAATAACCTAAAACACAAGGGAAAATCTTCGCTGGAGTTGATTACCAAGAAGATTGAATCTTCCTGAATGGCCGAGTTAAATTTTTTACTTAAATCTATGGCAAGACCTGAAAATGTTTGTCTAGCAATGATCAACAACCAATTTGACAGAGCTTGAAGAATTTTGAAAGTAATAATGGGCAAATTGTTGCACAATCCAGGTGTGGAAACTCTTGCAGGTTATTGTGTGTAGATCAGTGAATTATTATATATACTTTTTTATCCATTTAGAATTCAGGCTGTAACACAACAAAATGTGGAATAAGTCAAGGGGTATGAATACTTCCTGAAGGTACTGTATATCCATGTGAGAAAACATCACCATATCTAGACTCTATGCTCTTTGTCCAAAAGTTTGTAGTGTCACTCTTCCCAAAGCCTTTGCTTATACTGATGAGTTCACCCTAAAGTGAGTTAGCAGTGAGATTGGTGATCAGGGCTGTTGTGAGCATTAGTCAATTAATCTCCTCCCGCCCCTTCACTCCCATGCGGTCCAGCCTGTCTCATATTTGTCTGCCCAATAAATCACCTTCTGGCAAATCTGAGGATCAATAGTGCTCTTTCTCGCTCTTTCTCTCTCTGTCTCTCTCTCTCTTGTTCAGAGTTGGCTCTGCAACGACAACCTTAATGCATAATATTAGGTTGTCTCTCTGTGGAGCTTTTCCCCTTCAGTTGGAGAAATGTAACTTCGTCACAGAGACCTGAGTGATGGGTCATGTACAGATTTATTTAGGGCTCTGCAGACATCCAAATTAAGCTAATTTGGAATGGAAAGCTCATGCCAATAAATCCACATTGGCTTTTTTCCAAGATAAAAATGCACAAATACAGTAGCCTATACTCGGTTGGGTAGGTTACTTTCTAAATGTAATCCGTTACTAGTTAGTTACCTGTGCAAAATTGTGATCAGTAACGTAACTTTTGTATTGACTAAACTCAGCAATGTAATCTGATTACATTAAGTTACTTTTAAATTACTTTCCCCTGAAGAGACATTAGAAATAGGCAAAAATGTATGTTATCAATTGAACGACATCTATTGCAGTTTACATAGCTGGCCATATGTATGTTACGTTTTACTTTATGGGTTGGTTATGTAAGCTTCTTCAAACCCATCACTTTCTACTACATATAATAATACAATTCAATTATCTTTATCATAAATAAATGTAATTTATAAGTCCAAAAATGGATTGTAGCAACTATAGATTTCCCCTTTAAGTCTATCAAATGTGTGAGGGTTTGAGCATGTGTCCATTAGGCCTATGAATAAATAAATAAAATATCAGCATGAATTCGATTGAACAATTTTTTTTATTTATTTCACCTTTATTTAACCAGGTAGGCAAGTTGAGAACAAGTTCTCATTTACAATTGCGACCTGGCCAAGATAAAGCAAAGCAGTTCGACACATACAACGACACAGAGTTACACATGGAGCAAAACAAACATACATTCAATAATACAGTATAAACAAGTCTATATACGATGTGAGCAAATGAGGTGAGATAAGGGAGGTAAAGGCAAAAAAAGGCCATGGTTGCAAAGTAAATACAATATAGCAAGTAAAACACTGGAATGGTAGATTTGCAATGGAAGAATGTGCAAAGTAGAAATAAAAATAATGGGGTGCAAAGGAGCAAAATAAATAAATTAAATACAGTAGGGAAAGAGGTAGTTGTTTGGGCTAAAATATAGGTGGGCTATGTACAGGTGCAGTGAGCTGCTCTGACAGTTGGTGCTTAAAGCTAGTGAGGGAGATAAGTGTTTCCAGTTTCAGAGATTTTTGTAGTTCGTTCCAGTCATTGGCAGCAGAGAACTGGAAGGAGAGGCGGCCAAAGAAAGAATTGGTTTTGGGGGTGACTAGAGAGATATACCTGCTGGAGCGTGTGCTACAGGTGGGAGATGCTATGGTGACCAGCGAGCTGAGATAAGGGGGGACTTTACCTAGCAGGGTCTTGTAGATGACATGGAGCCAGTGAGTTTGGCGACGAGTATGAAGCGAGGGCCAGCCAACGAGCGTACAGGTCGCAATGGTGGGTAGTATATGGGGCTTTGGTGACAAAACGGATTGCACTGTGATAGACTGCATCCAATTTGTTGAGTAGGGTATTGGAGGCTATTTTGTAAATGACATCGCCAAAGTCGAGGATTGGTAGGATGGTCAGTTTTACAAGGGTATGTTTGGCAGCATGAGTGGAGGATGCTTTGTTTTGCGAAATAGGAAGCCAATTCTAGATTTAACTTTGGATTGGAGATATTTGATATGGGTCTGGAAGGAGAGTTTACAGTCTAACCAGACACCTAAGTATTTGTAGTTGTCCACGTATTCTAAGTCAGAGCCGTCCAGAGTAGTGATGTTGGACAGGCGGGCAGGTGCGGGTAGCGATCGGTTGAAGAGCATGCATTTAGGCCACGGAAGGAGAGTTGTATGGCATTGAAGCTTGCCTGGAGAGTTGTTAACACAGTGTCCAAAGAAGGGCCAGAAGTATACAGAATGGTGCCGTCTGTAGAGGTGGATCAGAGACTCACCAGCAGCAAGAGCGACCTCATTGATGTATACAGAGAAGAGAGTCGGTCCAAGAATTGAACCCTGTGGCACCCCCATAGAGACTGCCAGAGGTCCGGACAGCAGACCCTCCGATTTGACACACTGAACTCTATCAGAGAAGTAGTTGGTGAACCAGGCGTGGCAATCATTTGAGAAACCAAGGCTGTCGAGTCTGCCGATGAGGATGTGGTGATTGACAGAGTCGAAAGCCTTGGCCAGATCAATGAACACGGCTGCACAGTAATGTTTCTTAACGATGGAGGTTAAGATATCGTTTAGGACCTTGAGCGTGGCTGAGGTGCACCCATGACCAGCTCTGAAACCAGATTGCATAGCAGAGAAGGTATGGTGAGATTCTAAATGGTCGGTAATCTGTTTGTTGACTTGGCTTTCGAAGACCTTAGAAAGGCATGGTAGGATAGATATAGGTCTGTAGCAGTTTGGGTCAAGAGTGCCCCCCCCCCCTTTGAAGAGGAGGATGACCGCAGCTGCTTTCCAATCTTTGGGAATGTCAGACGATGCGAAAGAGAGGTTGAACAGTTTAGTAATAGGGGTGGCAACAATTTCGGCAGATAATTTTAGAAAGAAAGGGTCCAGATTGTCTAGCCCGGCTGATTTGTAGGGGTCCAGATTTTGCAGCTCTTTCAGAACATCAGCTGAACGGATTTGGGAGAAGGAGAAATGGGGGAGGCTTGGGCGAGTTGCTGTGGGGGGTGCAGTGCTGTTGACAGGGGTAGGAGTAGCCAGGTGGAAAGCATGGCCAGCCATAGAAAAATGCTTATTGAAATTCTCAATTATGGTGGATTTATCAGTGGTGACAGTATTTCCTATCTTCAGTGCAGTGGGCAGCTGGGAGGAGGTGTTCTTATTCTCCATGGACTTTACAGTGTCCCAGAACTTTTTTGAGTTAGTGTTGAAGGAAGCAAATTTCTGCTTGGAAAAAGCTAGCCTTGGATTTTCTAATTGCCTGTCTAGCTTCCCTGAACAGCTGCATATCACTGGGGCTGTTCAATGCTAATGCAAAACGCCATAGGATGCTTTTGTGTTGGTTAAGGGCAGTCAGGTCTGGGGAGAACCAAGGGATATATCTGTTCCTGGTTCTAAATTTCTTGAATGTTTTATTTAAGATGGTTAGGAAGGCATTTAAAAAAAATATCCAGGCATCCTCTACTGACGGGATGAGATCAATATCCTTCCAGGATACCCCGGCCAGGTCGATTAGAAAGGCCTGCTCGCTGAAGTGTTTCAGGGAGCGTTTTACAGTGATGAGTGGAGGTCGTTTGACCGCTGACCCATTACGGATGCAGGCAATGAGGCAGTGATCGCTGAGATCTTGGTTGAAGACAGCAGAGGTGTATTTAGAGGGCAAGTTGGTTTGGATGATATCTATGAGGGTGCCCGTGTTTAAGGCTTTGGGGAGGTACCTGGTAGGTTCATTGATAATTTGTGTGAGATTGAGGGCATCAAGTTTATATTGTAGGATGGCTGGGGTGTTAAGCATGTTCCAGTTTAGGTTGCCTAGCAGCACGAGCTCTGAAGATAGATGGGGGGCAATCAGTTCACATATGGTGTCCAGAGCACAGCTGGGGGCAGAGGGTGGTCTATAGCAGGCTGCAACGTTGAGAGACTTGTTTTTTAGAGAGGTGGATTTTTAAAAGTAGAATTTCAAATTGTTTGGGTACAGACCTGGATAGTAGGACAGAACTCTGCAGGCTATCTTTGCAGTAGATTGCAACACCGCCCCCTTTGGCAGTTCTATCTTGTCTGAAAATGTTGTAATTTGGAATTAAAATTTCAGAATTTTTGGTCTTCCTAAGCCAGGATTCAGACACAGCTAGAACATCCGGGTTGGCAGAGTGCTAAAGCAGTGAATAGAACAAACTTAGGGAGGAGGCTTCTAATGTTAACATACATGAAACCAAGGCTATTACGGTTACAGAAGTCGTCAAAAGAGAGCGCCTGGGGAATAGGAGTGGAGCTAGGCACTGTAGGGCCTGGATTCACCTCTACATCGCAAGAGGAGGAGTAGAATAAGGGTGCGGCTAAAAGCAATAAGAATTGGTTGTCTAGAACGTCTGGAACAGAGAGTAAAAGGAGGTTTCTGGGGGCGATAAAATAGCTTCAAGGTATAATGTACAGACAAAGGTATGGTAGGATGTGAATACAGTGGAGGTAAACCTAGGTATTGAGTGATGAAGAGAGAGATTGTCTCTAGAAACATCATTGAAACCAGGAGATGTCATCGCATGTGTGGGTGGTGGAACTAATAGGTTGGATAAGGTATAGTGAGCAGGACTAGAGGCTCTACAGTGAAATAAGCCAATAAACACTAACCAGAACAGCAATGGACAAGGCATATTGACATTAAGGAGAGGCATGCTTAGTTGAGTGATCAAAAGGGTCTGGAGAGGTTGGTTGGGGGTCACGGCGATTTAGACAGCTAGCCAGGCCATCGGTAGCAAGCTAGCATAGGATGGACGTCTGTTATTAGCCACCTCTTGTGTTCCGTCAGTAGATTAGTGGGGTTCCGTGTGGTAGAGGGGATTAATCCAAATCACACAACAACAAAAATAAAAACAATAGATATAGCAATAGATATAACAATAGATATGTGCTATGTAGATATCAATAATAAGTGATATCCGTATCGCTGTAGACTACAATACTTCTGTCATCCTTACCTCCAAGCATTTATTCAAGTTGGATAAACTTTGGATGCCGACAGCAGTCGCACCATTGGAACACAAAGCTTGGACTGTAGCCTACAAAAGCCTATTCCTGCTCTTTTCCCACGATCCATCAAACACATTTGGTGTGTCATCATAGTGGTCTCTGACTCGCTCAGGTGGAACAAATTTAAACTTGCGCCTTTGAATGCTGATTTGAATGTCATTGAGAAAACAGAGACGTGTCAAATATTTATTTTTTGCAAACATCCTTTCTGAATTTAAAAGTAATCCTTAAAGTAATCATCTAGTTTTTCAAAAGTATCTGTAATCTGGTTACAATATTTTTGGTGGTAAAGTAACGGATTACAGTTACCGGTTTTTGTAATCCATTACATGTTGTAATTCCCTCCTCATGAGAGAAACAGGCATGTTTTAGTGATTTTGAAATAATTTGATTTATAATGAATTCATTTGTACACAGGTTATTCTGTTCTGTAGCTAGGCATATATGTCAGACATCTTTGGAACCGTGGAAGAGCAAGACATCAATCCCATTCTCTCCTCTCCTGCCATAGCAACTATTACTAGATGAATCAGGCCGTTAGTGGCCTGTTTCTTAGTGGTGGCTTTTAGTGATGCAGCCTTCCGTGTTGATGGGTGGAGAGCCACTATTTCAACAGTTTTTTTAACAGCAAAGATGTGTAGAACAACCTTTCCTCAGGGAGGAGGTGAGGGCCCTCGGAGTGTGGTGTCAGGAAAATAACCTCACACTCAACGTCAACAAAACTAAGAAGATGATTGTGGACTTCAGGAAACAGCAGAGGGAACACCCCCCTATCCACATCGATGGAACAGTAGTGGAGAGGGTAGCAAGTTTTAAGTTCCTCGGCATACACATCACAGACAAACTGAATTGGTCCACTCACACAGACAGCATCGTGAAGAAGGCGCAGCAGCGCCTCTTCAACCTCAGGAGGCTGAAGAAATTCGGCTTGTCACCAAAAGCACTCACAAACTTCTACAGATGCACAATCGAGAGCATCCTGGCGGGCTGTATCACCGCCTGGTACGGCAACTGCTCCGCCCTCAACCGTAAGACTCTCCAGAGGGTAGTGAGGTCTGCACAATGCATCACCGGGGGCAAACTACCTGCCCTCCAGGACACCTACACCACCCGATGTTACAGGAAGGCCATAAAGATCATCAAGGACATCAACCACCCGAGCCACTGCCTGTTCACCCCGCTATCATCCAGAAGGCGAGGTCAGTACAGGTGCATCAAAGCTGGGACCGAGAGACTGAAAAACAGCTTCTATCTCAAGGCCATCAGACTGTTAAACAGCCACCACTAACATTGAGTGGCTGCTGCCAACACACTGACACTGACTCAACTCCAGCCACTTTAAACAATGCTACCTTATATAATGTTACTTACCCTACATTATTCATCTCATATGCATACGTATATACTGTACTCTATATCATCGACTGCATCCTTATGTAATACATGTATCACTAGCCACTTTAACTATGCCACTTTGTTTACATACTCATCTCATATGTATATACTGTACTCGATAACATCTACTGTATCTTGCCTATGCTGCTCTGTACCATCACTCATTCATATATCCTTATGTACATATTCTTTATCCCCTTACACTGTGTATAAGACAGTAGTTTAGGAATTGTTAGTTAGATTACTTGTTGGTTATTACTGCATTGTCGGAACTAGAAGCACAAGCATTTCGCTACACTCGCATTAACATCTGCTAACCATGTGTATGTGACACATAAAATTTGATTTGATTTATTCATTAGATATTCCCTTGAGGTCTGTAATCTAGTCTGTTTTACATCTGGGGAAACCCCCATGTTAAAATGTGGAATTTTGAGTTTTGTTGTTTTGGTAAAAGTCATGTCAAGAATGTCACTGTGTCTAGAGGTTCCGTCAGTTTGGCCCTCCCCCTCTCTTTGCAGGTATATTGTAGATGGCCAAGGTTCTCCCACACTCTTTCTCAGCTGCAGTGCATTCATTATTGATGCACTGTGTGTTGCTATCTAGATGGAGCTCTGAATCTACACTACTACACCTAAACAGCAGGCTTTGTGGGGTACGCTCATCAGGGCATTGATAGACAGTTGGTGAAGGGACGTTTGTGCCATAGATTACTGGGATGGGAATAGTCTAAATGTTTGTTACAGGTTGTATTGAGCTACCATGTCCTATTGGTTTAGACATTGTATTGTATTCTTCTGATAAGTAATACGTCATTCCTCTGATAAGTACTAAGTTCGTCTTCTGATAAGTAATGTCATTCATAATTAGTCACTGCTAGGCCTATATTTCACATATATTGTGTGTGTGTGCTGCTGTAGGTAGCACCCTGATCAAAGTAGGCGATTGTGAGAGGAGACTGGGCAGTGTACAGAGGGAGTTCCTACAGACCTCCGCTATCGGCTTCCTCACCCCACTCAGGAACTTTCTGGAAGGAGACTGGAGGACCATCTCAGTGAGTCTAGCTATCTGGCCTCAGAGGGACATCTTGGGATTGCATGCAGACCAGTGTGTAGACCATGATTTAATACAATGCTAATCAACACCTTGGGGTTTAGTTTTCTACTTATTCCTATATGTATGTAGCAGAGTTTTAGGACCTAGCCAACTTAACCCCACACATACAGGCTACATTTATGTTGTGCAGAGTTGCTGATCTTCTCCTCCCTGTCTCAGAAAGAGAGGCGTCTCCTGGAGAACCGCAGACTGGACCTGGACTCCTGTAAAGCACGGCTGAAGAAAGCCAAATTAGCAGAGTCCAAGGCTGCGGTGAGTCTACCCTCCTCTCCCTGTTCCCCTTTAGCTGCATCATGTAGCTATGAGTCTACCCTCCTCCTCCTCCTGTTTCCCTTCAGCTGCATCATTTAGCCATGAGTCTACCCTACTCCACCTCTTCCTGTTCCAGTTTAGCTGCATCATGTAACCAGGCTCCAATTCAGCGTGAACTGCTACTGCTAACTAATATCTATCTCTGTTCTAATTATGTTCACAGTGTGAGGGAGAAGTGAGTATTAGTGTAAAATATTGTCCACTTTGGTTATTTTTTCACCTTTTTTCTTTCTGACATGCTCTGCCCATTTTCTCATTGGCACTTTGAAATCCAGTTGAACGCATGTGAGAAGCCAAGAGAGCGAGAAGACTTTCACGTTCTTTTGAAAGTGAAAGAAATGATCTTGTGGCATGGTACACTGGAGCAAACCCATATATGACCCTAGAGCAGTGGTATTCAAACTTTTTCAGCAGGGACCCCATTTTTTTACCAACAGAATTTCTGGGGACCCCACCTCAAATGTAATGACACAATCATAAAATTACGATTTTTACATCTGTGTGGTGTGTGTGTGCCATGCCTTCGGAAAGTGTGTAGATATTCTTAAATGGATTAAAATAAAATATTTTCCTCAATCTACACACAATACCCCATATTGACAAAGGAAAAACAGCTAATTTAGAAAAAATGAACAGAAATACCTTATTTACATAAGTATTCAGACCCTTTGCTATGAGACTTGAAATTAAGCTCCAGTGCATCCTGTTTCCATTGATATTCCCTGAGGTTGTTACATCTTGATTGGAGTCTGTGATTTGGAAAGGCATGTCAGAGCAAAAACGTGTCTCAAGGGAATTGTCCGTAGAGCTCCGAGACATTAGTTCAAAGGCACGGATCTGGGGAAGGGTACCAAAACATTTCCCACAGCATTGAAGGTCCACAAGAACAGTGGCTTCCATCATTCTTAAATGGAAGAAGTTTAACCACCAAGACTTCGAGTTAGAGTTGGCCGCCCGGCCAAACTGAGCAATCAGGGGAGAAGGGCCTTGGGTAGGGAGGTGACCAAGAACCCAATGGTCACTGACAGAGCTCCAGAGTTCCTCTGTGGAGATGGGAGAACCTTGCAGAAGGACAACCATCTCTGCAGCACTCCACAAATCAGGCCTTTATGGTAGAGTGGCCAGATGGAAGCCACTCCTCAGTACAAGGCACACAACAGTCCGCTTGGAGTGTGCTGTAAGGCA
The DNA here is from genome assembly GCF_036934945.1 of Oncorhynchus masou masou. Classification (NCBI taxonomy): domain Eukaryota; kingdom Metazoa; phylum Chordata; class Actinopteri; order Salmoniformes; family Salmonidae; genus Oncorhynchus; species Oncorhynchus masou. The sequence goes on along the minus strand of NC_088212.1, from coordinate 23,975,187 downwards.
CCTAAAGAACTCTCAGACCATGAGAAATAAGATTCTCTGGGCTGATAAAGCATGGTGGTGGCAGCATGGTGGTGGGGATGTTTTTCAGCGGCAGGGACTAGGAGACTAGTCAGGATTGAGGCAAAGTACAGAGATCCTTGATGAAAACCTGCTCAGGACCTCAGACTGGGGCAAAGGTTCACCTTCCAATAAGACAATGATCCTTAACATACAGCCAAGACAACACAGGAATGACTTCGGGACAAGTCTCTGAATGTCCTTGTGGCCCAGCCAGAGCCCGGACGTGAACCCGATTGAGCAACCAACCTGACAGAGCTTGAGAGGATCTGCAGAGAAGAATGGCACAAACTCCCCAAATACAGGTGTGTCAAGCTTGTAGCTTCATACCCAAGAAGACTCGAGGCTGTATTCGCTGTCTAAGGTGATTTAACAAAGTATTGAATAAAGGGTCTGAATACTTTCAGTACTGACTACATACAAACAGTTGAAGTCGGAAGTTTGCATACACTTAGGTTGGAGTTATTAAAACTCATTTTTCAACCACGCCACACATTTCTTGTTACTATAGTTTTGGCAAGTCGGTTAGGACATTTACTTTGTGCATGACACAAGTAAATTTTCCAACAATTGTTGACAGACAGATTATTTCACTTACAATTCACTGTATCACCATTCCAGTGGGTCAGAAGTTTACATATAATAAGTTGACTGTGCCTTTAAACAAAGACAAAGATCATACATTTTGGAGAAATGTCCTCTGGGCTGATGAAACATTTACATTACATTTAAGTCATTTAGCAGACGCTCTTATCCAGAGCGACTTACACAAAAATAGAACTGTTTGGCCATAATGACCATTGTTATGTTTGGAGGAAAAAGGGAGAGGCTTGCAAGCCGAAAATACTATCCCAACCGTGAATCACAGGGGTGGCAGCATCATGTTGTGGGGGTGCTTTGCTGCAGGAGGGACTGGTGCACTTCACAAAATATAAAGTATCATGACGAAGGAAAATTATGGATATATTGAAGCATCATCTCAAGACATCAGTCAGGAAGATAAAGCTTTGTCACAAATTCGTCTTCCAAATGGACAATGACCCCAAGCATACTTCCAAAGTTGTGGCAAAATGGCTTACGGACAACAAAGTCAAGGTATTGGAGTGGCCATCACAAAGCCCTGACCTCAATCCTATAGAACATTTGTGGGCAGAACTGAAAAAGAGTGTGCGAGCAAGGAGGCCTACAACCTGACTCGGTTACACCAGCTCTGTCAGGAGGAATGGGCCAAAATTCACCCAACTTATTGTGGGAAGCTTGTGGAAGGCTACCCAAAACATTTTACTCAAGTTAAACAATTTAAAGGCAATCGTACCAAATACTAATTGAGTGTATGTAAACTTCTGACCCACTGGGAATATGATGAATGAACTAAAAGCTGAAATAAATCATTCTTTCTACTATTATTCTGACATTTCACATTCTTAAAATAAAGTGGTGATCCTAACTGACCTAAGACAGGGAATATTTAATAGGATTAAATGTCAGGAATTGTAAAAAAACCTGAGTTTAAATGTATTTGGTTAAGGTGTATGTAAACTTCCAATTTCAATATATATATATGTGTGTGTGTGTGTATATATATATATATATATTGGGGAACCCACTGCAGTTCCCAGTGGGGTTGCAACCTCGACTTTGAATACTACTGCCCTAGAGACAGCACAACTGTGTCGTACACAAAATAATTTGTAAAATGGAACAGAAGTGTCTTTAAATTGGACCAGTGTATGGGTGCAACGTGACTAACTGCATCCAATTACCAAGTTCATCCTCCTATTAAATCACAAAGGGCTTTTTGAGACCAGTAGTGAGAGGAATGGCCCTGTCCCATGTGAGTACAGATGACTTGGTTTAAAAGTTCTGATTGGTAACATGCTTGCCCAATTATACCATGTCCAGTGAATGTCTACCTCCACATCACATTCCCAGCTCCCACTCTCAGTGAGAGTATTTGAAATGTTAAGATGTATGGCTGTTTTTTTCCTTCAGGTCAAAGATCTAATTTGATAACAGTATGTTTTCTTGATAGCATGATTAAATAAACCGATATACAGAGAACTCCGTGAACACATTTTATTTTGATTGTAGACTAATTTCAAATCAGACCTTTGAAACCTGTATGCATGGTGATTGCCACATGAAGGCATGCACATTTTTCAAAATATGTTTGTTTAGCGTACTTATTTATTTCTTGCAAAATATTTGTATTTTAGAAGTACTTTAATTACATTAGGATTTGGCCAGCCCAATGTAATGATTAAGAAGTCAATTGAGAGTAATTTACTGTATTCGATTAGATAGATGTATTGCCCTCTGAAAAGGAAATTATTTTCCACAGACTTCAACATTTTACAGAAACTGTACATAAAAGATCAAACCAACTTATCACCCTGTCCCAGACATAACATTCACAGTTTCTTCTTCCATGCTCCATATATGATAGATGAACCTCAGTGACCAGACGACCGGAACTATTCTCCAGGTATACTGTAGGCTACACATTCTATAGGCTACTGCACACAGATTTGTTTTAAATCCAGCACCTGGTTTGTTTGTGGATAGGATGAGATGATGGCTGTCTTTAAGGGCTATGACAATGACAGGCTGTGTACACATCTCTCATGCTGCTGTGTTTATTTACACATGCTGCATGGTCGTCGTCCTTCTAGTCTAACACGCCTTGGGACTCCAGGCAGTAGATGTGCAGCACAGGAGGTTGATGGCAACTTAATTGGGGAGGACGAGCTTGTGGTAATGGCTGGAGCAGAATAAGTGGAAATCATGTGTTTGATTTCATTCGCTCCGGTGCAGCCATTATTATGAACAGTCCTCTCCACAGCATGGTTCACTGATATGAGTGTGAAGAAAGATATTTGTACCATTCCAGGGCTCTACAGTGGGACCATTTTACTCACATTTACATTTAAGTCATTTAGCAGACGCTCTTATCCAGAGCGACTTACAAATTGGTGAATTCACCTTCTGACATCCAGTGGAACATATGTGCCTAAATATTTTGCTTTGGGACCTGGAATGTTTATATTGGAACACCAGTGTGCCTAGAAAAAGTAAGGATTTTAGCTTTAATATCTGAAATATTTTTCATTGTGCTCCTACATTTCTTTGTATGCACATACATTTTTCAACTTAGGCGCGCACACGTGCTCCTTGTAAAAAAGGTCAGCGTACAAATCTGCAGTCTTTGATTGGCCAGTGCTCGCAGAACAGATGTCTCATATCATCAAGATAATAACAAAGGGTTTAGTTTTTGCTATGTGTGCGTCCCTGTCACATGACTCTCTTATACTTTTGGTTTCGTTTGTCCTTTAGTGTTTGTTTGGTGCACACCATACTGTATGTGTAAACTGCTCTGCCGTGTCTGTAGGCTGTGCCTGATTTTCAGGAAACCAGGCCCAGAAATTATGTCCTCTCTGCCAGTGCATCTGCGGTAAGGAGCTTAAACAGCCAGTCCACTCTACACTAACACTGTACATGTAGCCTACTGTCACTTTACAAATTCTATGGTATTTCTTCATATCACCAGATTGTTTCCGGCATCGTAATATAGTAATCCATTATCTATGTGGTACTTGACTTATCACAGACAACAGTCTAATTTCCCAGGCACAATGACCAAAAGTAGGGCAAAGAAAGCACTTCAAAGGTGTTATACTTCAATTGATCCAAATAAAATTAACTCTGAATGCAGGACCAAAACATTTGGAATATGCTTTCTTTTGAATGCACCCCTGGGTTGAAAATCTATTTCTTTACTGTCATCAGTCTCAATCCAATCTAAGAATGTGTGTGTCTCCCCTGTGATGTCATCAGAATGTGTCTCTCACTCCCCCTCTCTTGTTGCCCTGCTGCTTTTCAGCTCTGGAGCGAGGAGGTGGACAAAGTGAGTATGACATGTTTGGACACCATCCTCCTCCTGTACTGTATAAATAAGTCATATCTTTACTCCTAGTGAGCTTTGTTTCTAGGTAAAGTGTCTCTCTTCACAAGTTATCACCTTCAGAGTTCACAAGACCAAAACAGCTGATAATGGAAAATGGGGACTGTAGTATTACATGATACCGCTCTCTGTTTGTTTTGGTTGTTCTGTAGGCAGAACATGAGCTTCGAGTGGCACAGACAGAGTTTGACAGACAGGCAGAGGTCACACGGCTCCTGTTGGAGGGCATCAGCAGTACACACGTGAGTCATGAGGTCAAACTTGTAGAGTGGACCAACATGACCACTACACATGGCCACTCTCTTCAGTATATGCACTGTTTACCAGGTAATAAGTTAGGGATAATCCATAAGGGGCTCTATGGAAAATATTGAACGATGTGGAAGGTGTGTTAGTGCGGCGTGGACTAACCTTCCACAGAGTTTCATTATTTTCCAGAAAATGCATAGAGCCCTGAGTTGATTTTCCCTTTATACTGTCATTTAACACATTTGCAGCAACATTTTTTTTAAATTTGCAGGTAGAAATGTGTTCAACATCCACTAAAGTAGGTAGCAAGGTTACTAGATAGCTACAGTAGTTGCCTTGGCAACCAAATATACTTAGTGGTTTTTGCTAACCAAACAATCAGTCCTATCTTGTTATTATGAATTAATAACATATTGAAAATCGAATTCAACCGTGTCAATAATGTTTTCAATTTGACTTTTGCCTTCAAAAGCAGCTCAAACATAGAACATGTAAGACTGAACTATAGCTATTGAATTCTATTGTACTGATGTACTGTGCATTATAGGGAAATAATGCATGCACCAGAATGCACTTCAAGCCAATGAGAAACGAGTATTCAACAATGCCATGATATAAACTGTTTTTTAATATGGTGGGGACAGGGTATGTTGAGGGGGACCAAGTAACAACTGTATTATGTGTTTTGGGTATGTTGTCTGTAGGTGAACCACCTGCGCTGCCTGCATGAGTTTGTGGAGGCACAGACTGCCTATTACAAGCAGTGTCACCTGCACATGCAGGACTTGCAGAAAGAGCTGGACAGGTGAGGACTGGCTCTGGGTAGATGCACAACATTATATTGGACATACTAGCATACTTAGCTGGGCTGTCTAGATCTGGCTTTTATTTGCTGCAGTGTTTGCTATTGAAATGGATGTAAGCTGTTTATCAATGACCATCTCCACTATTATCTCTTATGCTCTCAGTTCCAATGGAGATGTGTAAGTAACATTTGATGACAATTACAGTTGAACTCACCATGACTCAACATATTTTTGTTAACCGTTAGTAAAGTCTGATTATTCCCCAGGGAATGTGCTGTGTACCTTTTATGAATGTCTTCATTCCCTAAACCTCTGCAGGTTTCCCAATGCGTTTGCTGGTAACCCAGGCCACTCCATGGCCTCCGGTGGCTCCTCTCCCCTGGACCCTGCCAGCGCTGTGGAGACAGACACGCTGAAGATCGAGGAGGTGCAGGCCCCTGCCACAGGCACACGCAAGGCCAAGGTCCTGTACGACTATGACGCTGCCGACACCAGTGAGCTATCCCTACTGGCTGACGAGGTGAGCATAAAAACACACACACAGAATTCTACCGGCACACACGTCATTATTTGAATCAGGTGTATCCGTGTAGTGCTATAATATGTAGTATGGTGGGCAGGAAATGGTCTACAGCCTTGAAACAGCTAGGACTAGATGGAATATACAAGATCGTGCTATTTTGTGTGTTTTTGTGTTTAACTTATTCTGTACATAATGTTTCTGCCACTGTCTCTTATGACCGAAAATAGCTTCTGGATATCAGAACAGCAATTACTCACCTCGAACTGGACGAAGACTTTCTTTAACCTCTAGTGACACCCCATCCCGTGAACGGGACCGTTGTCATCATCTGACACTAATTAGCATAACGCAAAGGACAAATATTCCTAGAAAATATTCCTATTCATAAAAATCACAAATGAAATATATTGACACAGCTTAGCCTTTTGTTACTCACACTGTCATCTCAGATTTTCAAAATATTCTTTGCAGCCAAAGCTAGACAAGCATTTGTGTAAGTTTATTGATAGCCTAGCATAGCATTTTGTCCAGCTAGCAGCAGGTAACTTGGTCACGGAAAACAGAAAAGCAATCAAATTAAATCGTTTACCTATGTTTTCACTCACGAGACTCCCAGTTAGATAGCAAATGTTCCTTTTTTCAAAAAATATTATTTTTGTCGGCAAAATAGCTCCATTTGTTCTTCACGTTTGGCTGAGAAATCGCCCGGAAATTGCAGTCACGAAAACAGCGAAAAATATTCCAAATTAGCTACATAATATCGACAGAAACATGGCAAACGTTGTTTATAATCAATCCTCAAGGTGTTTTTCAAATATCTATTCGATAATATATCAACCGGGACTGGTGGCTTCTTAGTAGGATAGAGAGAAACAATGGCCGCATTTGTCCTTTACGCACCAAACACTCTGAGAGACTTCAGCTGACCACTGATGCAATGTTGACGTTCAGGCTCATTTTTCAAAATAACAGCCTGAAACGATGTATTGTGACACTAGACACATTAGGGAAGCCATAGAAAAAGTAATCTGGTTGATAGCCCATTCACTGCTCAATAGGGACGCATGGGAACGCAGAGCCTTCTAAATAAGAGTCCCTTCCTGTTTGGATTTTTCTCAGGCTTTCGCCTGCAACATCAGTTCTCTTATACTCACAGACAATATTTTTTACATTTTTGGAAACTTTAAGTGTTTTCTATCCTAAGCTGTCAATTATATGCATATTCTAGCATCTTGTCCTGACAAAATATCCCATTTACTACGGGAATGTTATTTTTCCAAAACTGAAAATACTGCCCCCTATTCACAAAAGGTTAATGAGTCGAACGCAAAGGATTTACTGCTGATACCAGGCCTAAATCCCCGTAATTCGCATGAAGAGGAGATGCCGATACAGGGGACACAGTTCCGGATGCCTTGTGAGAATTTGTCGGCAAGTGGGTAACCCGTCTCTACCATCCGTCCCATTGACCAACGTGCAATCATTGGAGAATAAACTGGATGAGCTCCGTTCGAGACTATCCTACCGGGACATAAAAAATGCTAATATCTTATGTTTCACTGACTCGTGGCTGAACGACGACATGGATAATATACAGTTGACTGGGTTTTCCATGCATCGGCAAGACGGAACGGCTACCCCCAGTAAGACGAGCAGTTTGTCAATAAGTCTTTGTCAATAACAGCGTGATATCTCATGTTTAAGAAGTCTCCAAGATTTTGCTCGCCTGAGGTAGACAACGTCATGATAAGCCGTAGACCACACTATTTACTGAGACAGTTTTCATCTATATTTTTTGTATCTGTCTATTTACTGGCACTGCCCGCACTCAACAAGCTGAATAAGGCCATAAGCAAACAAGAAAATGCTCATCCAGAGGCGTTGCTCCTAGTGCCTGCGGACTTTAATGCAGGAAAACTTAAATCTGTTTAAACTCATTTCTACAAGCATGTCACATGTTCAACTAGCGGAAAAAAATCTCTAGACCACCTTTACTCCACAAAGACACATACAAAGCTCTCCCTCACCCTCCATTTGGCAAATCTGACTGTAATTCTATCTTCCTGATTCCTGTTTACAAGAAAAAAACTAAAGCAGGAAGTACCATTGGCTCACTCAATATGGAAGTGGTCCGATGACGCAGATGCTAAGCTCAGGACTGTTTTGCTAGCACAGACTGAAATATGTTCAGGGATTCATCCGATGGCTTGAGGAGTACACCACATCAGTCACTGGCTTCATTAATAAGTGCATTGATGACGTCGTCCCCACAGTGCCCATACGTACTAGAGGTCGACCGACTACGATTTTTCACCGCCGATACCGATTATTGGAGGACAACATTAGGAAGGTGTACTTAATATTTTGTACACTCTGTGCATGTTATTATTTTGTCTTTTCCCAGCTAATCACAGTTTACACAGTGCCAGGCATGGACTCAGACTGGCTGGTGGGAGAGAGAGGGAACCAGAAAGGGAAGGTGCCTGTCACATACCTGGAGCTGCTCAGCTAAAGAAATAAATTGAAAGATGCACGCTTGCAACATTGCACTCACATGCCTTCAAACATGCTGACGTTGACAAATTCAACCAAACACACCCACATGCTGTACGCACACGGACCGCATTACATCATTGGTGAATATGAAGGCAAATGCACAACATTGAATACGGAGGAATAGTTACCATCACAACTCGGCCGAAAATTCTGAAATGTAAGATATTTACTTACTGAAATGCCCTGTATTATTCAGGCTTTGACCTTTGGTGACCTTTCACAGCTGTGGAAAAAGCTTCATACAGCCTGCCCACACACTTGCACCTGTTTTAGACATATTTCCCAAATCCATTATTTTTATGTGGAACATTCCATACACCCTGTGCACCTCTCGTTAGTCCACATTCCTATATTGTCATTTTCCTGGACACCTCTACCACTACCTGGCACTGAAACATTTCATGGCCGTATGCCCTGCTTAGTGACTAACCAGAAATTGAAGCACTCATACAGCGCCAATTTGAAGCACTCCTAGTCTTTTACTAACTGCCTTAAAATAATGGGAGAGAGGCTGTGTCCATCTGCTCATAGAATGTATTGGACACACTGCAATGTCCACACTCCAGTTTGCCTGTTCGCTTAGGACACTTATTTTGAAGAGGACAAGCCAGATCTTACACAGAACATACATTTTGGCATGCAAAACTGTAACTTATTATTTAAGTATCTGTAGTGAGTTATATTCCCATTTGTGTCCCTTTTTTTAGTTTGCTCTTTTTGCTGTTCTGTTTCTTTAACATGTCATTGTTGTCTTTGTATGTTTTTAGTTGAATTGTTTGATCCGATGATGTCTTTTCTGTGATAGTCTGTGTCTTCAAGACAGGACCTAGGCTGCTACATGTGCTACTGGCAGGAGTTAGTCAGACCACTCTGCTCAATGCAAAGCCTCTGTCTTGTAATCAGAATTTTAATGCCTGTATATTTATTTCTCATAGACCTTTTAGCACCAAAGCAAACTTAAGTATGCATGCACTCTGTCATGGTTTGTGATGCTGTGACTGTTTTGCCATATCTTGTTTTGACCCTTTTCTGCCTTTTACTGTCAATGTATTTATTGTCTGTTCCCAAGCCATGCTGGGTGAATGCGTAGGATGTAATAAAAAATATGCTTTGGACACAATCTAGTTTGTGTGGTTTGTCAGTTCAGGTTCTTAATCTAATATTCTGGTGTAGTAGTCTGTCGGATTGGATGTAATCATTATTTATTAAATACATATTTTTTTCAAATTCAAACTTTGTCCATTCTATAACTCGTACTGGTAATTACAACACGCTCTCCTTTTTACAATATTTTCTATGACTACTGCATCAACATGTTCATGCGTATAAAGTATTTTAATCTGGCATGTTTGGCATTAATGTAATGATTTCATTTCAAATAAACAATTCAAGAAATATAGCTTAAACCCATATTTCAAATAAGTACTATATAGGTAATTTGTCCAGCAACTCGGTGGATATACAATATGTACAGTGCCTTCAGAAAGTATTCACACTCCTTGAAGTTTTCCACATTTTTCTTTCACTGGCCTACAAACAATAGCCCCATAATGTCAGTTTTCAAAAATGTTTTCAGCTTTTAATAAATGAAAAATGGTCCATAAGTAATAAACCCGTTTATGGAAAGTCTAAATAAGTTAAGGAGTTAACATTTGCTTAATAAGCCACATAATACGTTGCATGGACTCACTCTGTGTGAAATAAGTGTTTAACATAGTCATAAACACATGTCTGTTATTATGTCGAGCAGTGAATTTCAAACACAGATTCAACCACAAAAACCAGGGAGGGTTCCCTGGGCCTTGCAAATAATGGCACCTATTGGTAGATGTGTAAACATAAAAAAGCAGACATTGAATATCCCTTTGAGCCTGGTGAAATTAATTACACCCAGTCACTATGAAGATAGAGGCGTTCTACCTAACCCAGTTGCCGGAGAGGATGGAAACCGCTCAGGGATTTCACCCAACTTTAAAACAGTTCAAGTTTAATACCTATCATAGGAAAAAACTGATGGTCACAACATTGTAGTTACTCCACAATATTAACCTAAATGACAGAGTGAAAAGAAGGAAACGTACAGAACAAAAAAATATTCCAAAACATGCATCCTGTTTGCAACGAGGCACTAAAGTAATACTGCCGAAAATGTGTGTCCTGAATACAGTGTTATGTCTTCACAAATCCGACAACATATTATTCAGTTCCACTCTTCGTATTTTCAAACATGGTGGTGGGTGAATCATGTTATGGGTCTGCTTGTCAACGGCAAGGACTAGGGAGTAAAAAAAAAAATGGAATAGAGCTAAGCACAGGCAAAATCTTAAAGGAAAACCTGGTTGTCTGCTTTCCAACAGACACTGGGAGATAAATTCACCTTTCAGCTGGACAATAACCTAAAACACGAGGCCAAATATACACTGGAGCTGCTTACCAAAGCGACATTGATTGTTCCGGTGTGGCCTAGTTACAGTTTTGATTTAAATCGTCTTGACTATGGCAAGACTTAAAAATGGCTGTCTAGCAATGATCAACAACCAACTTGAGCTTGAAGAATTTTGAATGTGCAAGGATAGTACAACCCAGGTGCACAAAGCTCTTATTTACTTACCCAGAAAGACTCACAGCTGTAATCGCTGCCAAAGGTGATTCGAACATGTATTGACTCAGGGTTATAAATACTTATGTCAATGAGATACTTCTGTATAATCATTTCCAATATATTTACAAAAAATAAATAAATGTTTTCACTTTGGCATTTAGGGACATTGTGTGTAAATGGGTGAGAAAAAAATATATTTAATCCATTTTGAATTCAGGCTGTAACACAGTGGCACTCATTGTGTAGCCTGCGAGCCCTTTATTTGCGGCTCACGTTGATTTGCCTATTTTCCATTCATAATACATAATGATAAAATTTTAATTCAATCCATGTCTGAATCACTTCACTGAAAATATTGATTGTTCCCTGGATGGCAGATAGATGGCAGTATAGCGCAGCTGTTGAACAGAAAGGCCGAACTAGAATGTTTCCCGAAATAGAATGCAACTGCTCAGCTAAAGCGACTGACATATCAGTTTGCTGATAGCTAATTTTGCAGGCTGGTCGACATGGATAGATTTATTGTAAAAAAAAAAAAAAAAAGGTAAATCTATTGACAATGAATATGAGGGGTAAGAGCTAGAGAACAATGTGACAGCAATGAACAAACAACCACCGGAGAACCAGGAAAATCAGGACGATGGCAGCGGGGAAATGCAGCTAGCTAACGTGGCTCCGGTGGCCAAGAGAAGGATGCAGTCTATTCAAGAAGAACACAGAAAGTTCTAGGAGAAATGGACAGACAACTGTTTTTTTGTACTGCATGATGGGGCTAGCTCACTTTGTCTTATTTGCTGGAAGGCAGTCGATTGTTTTAAACGAGCAAATTTTGAGCGGTATTTCCAGTCACACCATGCCCACTTTGACAAAACATATCTGCCACAAAGCAACCTCTGTCGTGGAAATTCAGTACTAAGAGAGACTTTGTTCAAACAATCATCTTTATTTAATATTGATTAATTATTGCAGTAATGAAACCGTCAACTGCCTAACTGAAAATGAAAAAACAAACATTATATAGGACCTACAAATGCTTAGTCAGACTGGTTCCAACTCCCAAAAGCCACCTTGGTTATCTACACAGGATGGTGTTTTACCCCCAACCCGGCTAAGTTTCCCAGATGCCAGGAAGATGAGACAATGAGAGATTGTTCTAAACTCCTCCAGGCTATCTCTATCTTGGGTCACACACACCACATTTTGTCTATGGAATGCTAGCTTTAGGTTTTCAGGCTCCTCTCAGTTGGTAGGTTTTTAGGCTCCTCTCAGTTTACACATATATTTTATAAGAACAGAAATGTCTTACTATTAGTATATGTGTTAACTATTAATGTCAAACAAATCAGGTAAATAATTCATTTTTCTGTCACACCTCAGAAACAAGACAATAGCGCAACTCAAAGGACAGCTCAAAGGACAACAACAAATGTTGGACAGATCTAGCATTGTTGCAGAGAAAACGACAGAGGCAATGTATGAGATTAATTGGATACTCGTGAGAAACAAGGCCTTCACAGATGCGGAGATTGTCAAATAAGGTTTTTTGTCCTAAGCCGAAATATTGGTTGCCGATTTCACAAACAACTTGCTTCAAAATAGCTTCCTTAAGGGACTGCAACTCTCCGACTCGACCATAACAAGATGTATAGAAGACATTGGCGAGGACATCGTTAAGCAACTGATTACTGACATGTCTGTGGCACTGTGTTTTAGTATTGCTCTTGATGAAAGCACTGATGTAAGTGACAATTGTGTGTTTGTATCCGCTTTCCTCAAAACAAATTGTTTAGAGAGGAACTTTTATGTTTACTGCCCCTTCAGGGACAAACACGAGAAGAGGATATTCTGAAAGCCCTCAAATCTGGCATCTGTGTGCACTGACGGCGCCCCAAACATGCGAGGGAAGAAGAAGGGACTCATAGGCCTGACGAGAAAGAGAAAGGATATTCCCGAATTTGTTACGTTTCATTGTATCATTCATCAGGAAGCACTTGTGGCTAAACTCAAAGAATGTGATGCAGAATGATGTAATTTGCGTGGTGAACATTATGATTGCGAGGGCACTGAATCACCGGCAGTTCCGTGAGTTGCTGAAGGAATACCAGACAGAATACGGCAACTTGATATTCCACAATGAGGTGAGATGTCTGTCTCGTGGCATAGTTTTAGAAAGATTTTTCTCTCTCTTCCCTCAAATCTGTGAATTTGTTGCAAGCAAGGGGAGAGAGGAGCCAGAGCTGGATGATCCAATGTGGATATTAAAGCTGGCTTTTTAAACTAACATCACCTACCACCTGATCACGGTGAATATCCTGCTCCAAGGGCAAGCTACATCTCTGGGCAAAATGCTGCTGATTTGACGGTACATGGCCCCGTCCATTGTCCCTTTGATGCGGTGAAGTTGTCCTGTCCCCTTAGCAGAAAAACACCCCCAAAGCATGTTTCCACCTCCATGTTTGACGGTGGGGATGGTTTTCTTAGGGTCATAGGCAGCATTCCTCCTCCAAACACGGCGAGTTGAGTTGATGCCAAAGAGCTCCATTTTGGTCTCATCTGACCACAACACATTCACCCAGTTGTCCTCTGAATCATTCAGATGGCCATTGGCAAACTTCAGACGGGGATGTATATGTGCTTTCTTGAGCAGGGGGACCTTGCGGGCGCTGCAGGATTTCAGTCCTTCACTGCGTAGTGTGTTACCAATTGTTTTCTTGATGACTATGGTCCCAGCTGCGTTGAGATCATTGACAAGATCCTCCTGTGTAGTTCTGGGCTGATTCCTCACCGTTCTCATGATCATTGCAACTCCATGAGGTGAGATCTCAGAGGGAGATTGACAGTTCTTTTGTGTTTCTTCCATTTGCGAATAATCGCACCAACTGTTATCACCTTCTCACCAAGCTGTTTGGCGATGGTCTTGTAGCCCATTCCAGCCTTGTGTAGGTGTACAATCTTGTCCCTGACATCCTTGGAGAGCTCTTTGGTCTTGGCCATAGTGTGGACAGGTGTCTTTTATACAGGTAACAAGCTGAGATTGGGAGCACTCTCCTTTTAAAAATGTATTTTACCCCCTTTCGTGGTATGCAATTGTTAGTAATTACTATTTTGTCTCATCGCTACAACTCCCGTACGGGCTCGGGAGAGACGAAGGTCGAAAGCCATGCGTCCTCCGAAACACAACCCAACCAAGCCGCACTGCTTCCAAAAACAGCTCGCCAGCCGCACCAATGTGTCGGAGGAAACACAGTGCACCTGGCTACCTTGGTTAGCGCGCACTGCACCCGGACCGCCACAGGAGTCGCTGGTGCGCGATGAGACAAGGATATCCCTACTGGCCAAACCCTCTCTAACCTGGACAACGCTAGGCCAATTGTGTGTCACCCCTCGGACCTACCGGTCGCGGCCGGCTGCGACAGAGCCTGGGCGCAAACCCAGAGTCTCTGGTGGCACAGCTAGCCCTGCGATGCAGTGCCCTAGACCTCTGTGCCACCCGGGAGGCCCGGAGCATTGAAGCTCGTCTGGAGGTTAGTTAACACAGTGTCCAAAGAGGGGCCAGAGGTATACAGAATGGTGTCGTCTGCGTAGAGGTGTATCAGAGAATCACCAGCAGCAAGAGCAACATCATTGATGTATACAGAGAAAAGAGTCGGCCCGAGGATTGAAACCTGCGGCACCCCAATAGAGACTGCCAGAGGTCCGGACAACAGGCCCTCCAATTTGACACACTGAACTCTGTCAGAGAAGTAGTTGGTAAACCAGGCGACGCAATCATTTGAGAAATCATGGCTGTCGAGTCTGCCAATAAGAATGTGGTGATTGACAGAGTCAAAAGCCTTGGCCAGGTCAAGGAGTACGGCTGCACACTAATGTCTCTTATCGATGGCGGTTCTGATGTGGTTTAGGACCTTGAGTGTGGCTGAGGTGTACCCATGACCGGCTCTGAAACCAGATTGCATGGCGGAGAAGGTACGGTGGGATTCGAAATGGTCGGTAATCTGTTTGTTAACTTGGCTTTCAAAGACCTTAGAAAGACAGGGTAGGATAGATATAGGTCTGTAGCAGTTTGGGTCGAGAGTGTCACCCCCTTTGAAGAGGGGGATGACCGCGGCAGCTTTCCAATCTTTGGGAATCTCAGACGATATGAAAGAGAAGTTGAACAGACAATTTTGCAACAATTTTGGCAGATAAATTTAGAAAGAGAGGGTCCAGATTGTCTAGCCCGGCTGATTTGTAGGGGTCCAGATTTTGCAGCTCTTTCAGAACATCAGCTATCTGGATTTGGGTGATGGAGAAATGGTGGTGGCTTTGGTGGCTTACCTCATATGAGTACATGAGGGCAATGACAACACATGAGGCAGCAGGAGATTGCAACAAGCAGAGACTCACATTCCCAGTGGGTCAGAAGTTTACATACAGTCAATTAGTATTTGGTACGATTGCCTTTAAATTGTTTAACTTGAGTAAAATGTTTCGGTTAGCCTTCCACAAGCTTCCGGCAGTCATGAGTCATGACCCCATAAAAAAATGGTGACAGTAGAGTCACGCTAATCTCCTTTTATGCACTCTGGACATACGATAGTAGTAGGGTACCCAACACGCTAATGATCATCAGGTCGCTAATGGCCTGGTACCCTGGGCTCTATTGTCCAGCTAACCACTGACATCAATGCAAATGCAACTAAAATCAAAAACTTTTCATCAAAACAGTATGATCTTTATGGATGTTGTTTCAAAAACATAACACAACAAAGTGGACAGTGGTTTCTAAGGCGATGATTAATTCAAAACAACCATATGCATATTAGAGATTATGCAAATGCATGGCCTATATATGAGCCAAAGCGCCCCCCCCCCCTAAAAACCCTGAATTAAAATAATGATTGTGAGTTATACAATGCGTAGCATACCTCATATTGCACATGGCAAAAACATTTTAAACATTTAAAAAAAATCTTTGGAACATAATTGGTCTACCCTAAATTAAACAAATTCCGAGTTAGCCTACAATTATAGTGAATTTGTTTTTGATTTTGAATAGCCTAGTAATAATAGGGCATTTTATATTTTAACATTTAATAGACTGTCAAATTGCCTTTAGCTACAGAATATCTCCCCACTGTGCATTTCCATCTCCTCCCCTCTCTCCTTCATTCCTTTCTCCAGCGCACAGAGAAGGGCGGTCAGCAGTTTAGTGAAATGTGTTTCTTTGTGAAAACATGTTACTATTGTGTTCCCAAACAGATTTCACTTGATTTTGCAAATTAAGCACTGGGTAGCTGCAGGAACCGGGTTGGAGAGCCCATGGCATAAAGAGTTTGGGCAGAATAGCACCTTTTGCACAGTGAAATTACCGGAGTAGCCTAACTTTACCTGGCATGAGTGAAAAACGTACTAGCGGGAAAGTGGCCTCCATTCGCTATTTGAGTGCATATGGATGTTTTTTTTGTTTGTTTGTCTCCGTTGTTTGTAACATTTTTTTTATTTTATATTTTTGTACATAATGTTGCCGCTACCGTCTCTTATGACTGAAAATAACTTCTAGACATCAGGACTGTGATTACTCAACCACGGACGAGCAGAATCCTTTTCCTTCTTTCGCGACTCTGACGAGCCCGAGGTGGAGGATATACGGCTCCCTCTGGAACAGTCCCCGACCTCAGTGATCTGCGTGAAGAGGTGGCGGAGAAAGAGAGGCCGGAGGTCGGGCTGCCTGCTGAGGAATAGGAGGCGATCTAATAAACACCCAATCCCCTCAATTCTGCTCGCAAACATGCAATCAT
This sequence comes from Oncorhynchus masou masou, assembly GCF_036934945.1. NCBI lineage: Eukaryota > Metazoa > Chordata > Actinopteri > Salmoniformes > Salmonidae > Oncorhynchus > Oncorhynchus masou. The sequence continues at coordinate 23,958,653 of NC_088212.1, read as the reverse complement.
TGGACAATAAAATGGACAAGTTATTGGGAAGATTAAACTACCAATGCGACATTAAAAACTGTAACATCTTATGCATCACGTTGTCGTGGCTGAACGACGACAATATCAACATACAGCTGGCTGGTTATACGATGTACCGGCAGGATAGAACAGCGGCGTCTGGTAAGACGAGGGGCGGCGGTCTATGTATTTTTGTAAACAACAGCTGGTGCACGATATCTAAGGAAGTCTCGAGCTATTGCTCACCTGAGGTAGAGTATCTCATGATAAGCTGTAGACCACACTACCTACCGAGAGAATTCTCATCTATATTCTTTGTAACTGTTTACATACAGTGCCTTGCGAAAGTATTCGGCCCCCTTGAACTTTGCGACCTTTTGCCACATTTCGGGCTTCAAACATAAATATATAAAACTGTATTTTTTTGTGAAGAATCAACAACAAGTGGGACACAAACATGAAGTGGAACGACATTTATTGGATATTTCAAACTTTTTTAACAAATCAAAAACTGAAAAATTGGGCGTGCAAAATTATTCAGCCCCTTTACTTTCAGTGCAGCAAACTCTCTCCAGAAGTTCAGTGAGGATCTCTGAATGATCCAATGTTGACCTAAATGACTAATGATGATAAATAAAATCCACCTGTGTGTAATCAAGTCTCCGTATAAATGCACCTGCACTGTGATAGTCTCAGAGGTCCGTTAAAAGCACAGAGAGCATCATGAAGAACAAGGATCACACCAGGCAGGTCCGAGATACTGTTGTGAAGAAGTTTATGCCGGATTTGGATACAAAAAGATTTCCCAAGCTTTAAACATCCCAAGGAGCACTGTGCAAGCGATAATATTGAAATGGCAGGAGTATCAGACCACTGCAAATCTACCAAGACCTGGCCGTCCCTCTAAACTTTCAGCTCATACAAGGAGAAGACTGATCAGAGATGCAGCCAAGAGGCCCATGATCACTCTGGATGAACTGCAGAGATCTACAGCTGAGGTGGGAGACTCTGTCCATAGGACAACAATCAGTCGTATATTGCACAAATCTGGCCTTTATGGAAGAGTGGCAAGAAGAAAGCCATTTCTTAAAGATATCTATAAAAAGTGTTGTTTAAAGTTTGCCACAAGCCACCTGGGAGACACACCAAACATGTGGAAGAAGGTGCTCTGGTCAGATGAAACCAAAATTGAACTTTTTGGCAACAATGCAAAACGTTATGTTTGGCGTAAAAGCAACACAGCTCATCACCCTGAACACACCATACCCACTGTCAAACATGGTGGTGGCAGCATCATGGTTTGGGCCTGCTTTTCTTCAGCAGGGACAGGGAAGATGGTTAAAATTGATGGGAAGATGGATGGAGCCAAATACAGGACCATTCTGGAAGAAAACCTGATGGAGTCTGCAAAAGACCTGAGACTGGGACGGAGATTTGTCTTCCAACAAGACAATGATCCAAAACATAAAGCAAAATCTACAATGGAATGGTTCAAAAATAAACATATCCAGGTGTTACAGTAGAATGGCCAAGTCAAAGTCCAGACCTGAATCCAATCGAGAATCTGTGGAAAGAACTGAAAACTGCTGTTCACAAATGCTCTCCATCCAACCTCACTGAGCTCGAGCTGTTTTGCAAGGAGGAATGGGAAAAAATTTCAGTCTCTCGATGTGCAAAACTGATAGAGACATATCCCAAGCGACTTACAGCTGTAATCGCAGCAAAAGGTGGCGCTACAAAGTATTAACTTAAGGGGGCTGAATAATTTTGCACGCCCAATTTTTCAGTTTTTGATTTGTTAAAAAAGTTTGAAATATCCAATAAATGCCGTTCCACTTCATGATTGTGTCCCACTTGTTGTTGATTCTTCACAAAAAAATACAGTTTTATATCTTTATGTTTGAAGCCTGAAATGTGGCAAAAGGTCGCAAAGTTCAAGGGGGCCGAATACTATCATACAGTTGAAGTTGGAAGTTTACATACACCTAGGTTGGAGTCATTAAAACTAGTTTGTCAACCACTCCACAGATTTCTTGTTAACAAACTATGGTTTTGGCAAGTCGGTTAGGAGATCTACTTTGTGCATGACACAAGTACTTTTTCCAACAATTGTTTACAGACAGCACTTTTAATTCACTGCATCACAATTCCAGTGGGTCAGAAGTTTACATACACTAAGTTGACTGTGCCTTGAAATAGCTTGGAAAATTATGTCATGGCTTTAGAAGCTTCTGTTGGGCTAATTGACATAATTTGAGTCAATTGGAGGAGTATCTGTGGATGTATTTCAAGGCATACCTTCAAACTCAGTGCCTCTTTGCTTGACATCATGGGAAAAACCAAAATAAATCAGCCAAGACCTCAGAAAAAGAATTGTAGACCTCAACAAGTCTGATTCATCATTGGGAGAAATTTCCAAATTCCTGAAGGTACCACGTTCATCTGTACAAACAATAGTACTCAAGTATAAACTCCATGGGACCACGTAGCCGTCATACCGCTCAGGAATGAGACGTGTTGTGTCTCCCAGAGATGAACATACTTTGGTGCGAAAAGTGCAAATCAATTCCAGAACAACAGTAAATTACCTTGTGAAGATGCTGAAGGAAATAGGTACAAAAGTATCTATATCCACAGTAAAACGAGTCATATATTGACATAACCTGAAAGGCTGCTCAGCAAGGAAGAAGCCACTACTCCAAAACCGCCATAAAAAAAGCCAGACAACGGTTTGCAACTGCACATGGGGATAAAGATCGTACTTCTTGGAGAAATGTCCTCTGGTCTGATGAAACAAAAACAGAACTGTTTGGCCATAATGACCATTGTTATGTTTGGAGAAAAAAGGGAGAGGCTTGCAAGCCGAAAATGGTGCACTTCACAAAATAGATGGCATCACGAGGAAAGGAAAATTATGTGGAAATATTAAAACAACATCTCAAGACATCAGTAAGGAAGTTAAAGCTTGGTCACAAATGGGTCTTCCAAAAGGACAATGACCCCAAGAATAATTCCAAAGTTATGGCTTAAGGACAACAAAGTCAAGGCATTGGAGTGGCCATCACAAAGCCCTGATCTCAATCCTATAGAACATATGTGGGCAGAACGGAAAAAGTGTGTGTGAGCAAGGAGGCCTACAGCCTGACTGAGTTAAACCAGCTCTGTCAGGAGGAATGGACCAAAATTCACCCAACATACTGTGGGAAGCTTGTGGAAGGCTAACCGAAACATTTTACTCAAGTTAAACAATTTAAAGGCAATCGTACCAAATACTAATTGAGTGTATGTAAACTTCTGACCCACTGGGAATGTGATGAAAGAAATAAAAGCTGAAAGAAATATTTGTCTCTATTATGATTCTGACATTTCACATTCTTAAAATAAAGTGGTGATCCTAACTGACCTAAGACAAGGAATTTTTACTCGGATTAAATGTCAGGAATTGTGAAAAACTGAGTTTAAATGTATTTGGTCAAGGTGTATGTAAACTTCTGACTTCAACTGTACCATCACAGTCAGAGGCTGGCACCAAGATAGCATTGAATGAGCTGTATTCCACCATAAGCAAACAAGAAAACGCTCACCCAGAAGCGGCGCTCCTAGTAGCCGGGGACTTTAATGCAGGGAAACTTAAATCAGTTTTACCTCATTTCTATCAACATGTTAAATGTGCAACCAGAGGTAAAAGAACTGTGGACCACCTTTACTCCACACACAAAGATGCATACAAAGCTCTCCCCTGCCCTCCATTTGGCAAATCTGACCTAATTCCTGTTTATAAGCAAAAATAATTGCAGGAAGCAGCAGTGACTAGATAAAAATGTAGTCAGATGAAGCAGATGCTAACCTACAGGACTGTTTTGCTAGCACAGACTGGATTATGTTCTGGGATTCCTCCAATGGCATTGAGGAGTACACCACATCTGTCATTGGTTTCATCAATAAGGGCATCGATGATGTTGTCTCCACAGTGACCATGTATACATAGCCCAACCAGAAACCATGGATTACAGGCAGCATCCGCACTGAGCTAAAGCCTAGAGCTGTCGCTTTCAAAAATCTGGACTCTAACCTGGAAGCTTATAAGAAATCCCGCTATGGCCTCCGACGAACCATCAAACAGGCAAAGCGTCAATACAGGACTAAGATCGAGAACACCGGCTCTGACCTCTTCCTGTCCGAGTCTGTAATACCAACATGTTTAAAGCAGACCACCATAGTGCCTGTGACCAAGAACACTAAGGTAATCTGCCTAAATGACTACCGACCCGTAGCAATCACGTCTGTAGCCATGAAGTGCTTTGAAAGGCTGGTCATGGCCCACATCAACACCATCATCCCAGAGACCTGACCGTGTGGTGCCAGGACAACAACCTCTTACCCTACATGATCAAGACAAAGGAGATGATTGTGGACTACAAGAAAAAGACGACCGAGCACGCCCCCATTCTCATCGACAGGGCTGCAGTGGAGCAGGTTGAGAGCTTCAAGTTCCTTGGTGTCCAGATCACCAACAAACTAACATGGTCCAAGCACACCATGAGTGTCGTGAAGCTGGCACGACACAACCTATTCCCCCTCAGGAGTCTTGGCATGGGTCCTCAGATCCTCAAAAGGTTCTACCATCGAGAGCATCTTGACTGGTTGCATCACTGCCTGGTATGGCAACTGCTGCATCACTGGGGCCGAGCTTCCTGCCATCCAGGACCTCTATACTAGGCGTGTCAGAGGAAGGCCCTGAAAATCGTCAAAGAATCCAGCCTCCCTGGTCATAGACTCTCTGCTACCACACGGCAAGCGGTACCGGAGCGCCAAGTCTAGGTCCAAGAGGCTTCTAAACAGCTACCCCCAAGCCATAAGACTCCTGAACATCTAGTCAAATGGCTACCCAGACTATTCACATTGCCCCCCCTCCCCTCTCCACAGCACTGACACTCTCTGTTGTCATCTATGCATAGTCACTTAAATTAACTCTATCTACATGTACATACTACCTCAACTAACCGTTGCCCACACACATTGACTCTGTACCGGCACCCATGTATTTGTTATTTTTTACTGCTCCTCTTTAATTACTTGTTACTTTTATCTCTTATTCTTATCCATATTTTTTTAACTGGTTTTGTGTCAAGGCACAGATCTGGGGAAGGGTACCAAAAAATGTCTGCAGCACTGAAGGTCCCCAAGAACACAGTGGCCTCCATCACTTTTAATTAGAAAAAGTTTGGAACCACCAAGACTCTTCCTAGAACTGGCTGCCCGGCCAAACTGAGCGATGGTCACTCTGACAGAGCTCCAGAGTTTCAATGTGGAGATGGGAGAACGTTCCAGAAGGACAACCATCTCTGCAGCACTCCACCAACCAGGTCTTTATGGTGGAGTGGCCAGACTGAAGCCACTGCTCAGTAAAAGGCATGTGACAGCCCACTTGGAGTTTGCCAAAAGGCACCTAAAGACTCTCAGACCATGACAAACAAGATTCTCTGGTCTGATGAAACCAAGATCGAACTCTTTGATCTGAATGCCAAGCATCACATCTGGAGGAAACCTGGCACCATCCCTACGGTGAAGCATGGTGGTGGCAGCATCATGCTGTGGGGATGTTTTTCAGTGGCAGGGACTGGGAGCCTAGTCAGGATTGAGGCAAAAATGAACAACGCAAAGTACAGAGAGATCCTTGATGAAAAGCACTCTGGAGCAGGTTAGGACCTCAGACTGGGGCGAAGGTTCACCTTCCAACAGGACAATGACCCTAAGCACACAGCCAAAACAATGAAGGAGTGGCTTTAGGACAAGTCTCTGAATGTCCAACCTGACAGAGCTTGAGAGGATCTGCAGAGAAGAATGGGAGGAACTCCCCAAGTACACGTGTGCCAAGCTTGTATCGTCATATCCAAGATGACCCGATGCTGTAATCGCTGTCAAAGTTGCTTCAACAAAGTACTGAGTAAAGGGTCTGAAAACTTATGTAAATGTGATATTTCCGTTTTTTTTATTTTGATAAATTAGCAAAATTTTCAAAAACATGTTTTGCTTTGTCATTATTTAATTATGCAAGTCAGTTAAGAACAAATTCTTATTTACAGTGACCCAGGCCAAACCCGGATAATACTGGGTCAATTGTGCCCCGCCCTATGGGACTCCCACTCACAGCTGGTGTCTTGTTTTGATCAACTGACCATGACCTAACCATCTGGGTGGTCTTAACCAATCATAGGATACGGCGGTAAAATGCATCCAATTATAATTCAGTATGTTTACAATATTACAGCTGGTTGGAGACTGAACCACGGTCTGTAGTGATGCCTCTTGCACTGAGATGCAGTGCCTTAGACCGCTGAATCACTCTGGAGCCCATTATGGGGTATTGTGTGTCGATTGATGAGGGAAAAAACAATTTAATCCATTTTAGAATAAAGCTGTATCGTAAAAATGTGGAAAAAGTCAAGGAGTCTGAATACTCCCGAAGGCACTGTATAAGGTTCTTTCTCTCCATGATTCAGTATTGAGGTTATTTACATTCCATTCCACATTCCATTTTTCAACACAACCCACTCAGTTTTTTTAAAGTCTGGTATTTATTTCCTTCCCTAAAGTATTTGGCAGCAATAACACAAAATGGCATGTGCAGTTTACTCCCATAGAAATTATATTTATCATACCATTCCCAACCCCCTAAAACCCAACCCACATGTTTTGTCATGCCTGCTTCCACTCCCTCTCAGGCGCCCTCGGCCAGCCTATCATTACGCACACCTGTCACCATCGTTTGAATTTTTTTTAAACTAGGATGGTCAATTAAGAACAAATTATTATTTACATTGACCGCCTAGAAACAGTGGGAACCTTGTTCAGGGGCAGAACGACAGATTCTGCCGTTGTCAGCTCAGGAATTTGATCTAGCAACCTTTTGGTTACTGGCCCAACACTCTAACCACTAGGCCACATGCGACTCCATTGTTATGCGCATCAGCGCTTCATTTTACTCACCTGGACTCCATCACTTTATTAAAACGCCCCCTCTCTATCTGTCCTCACATGTTTATTGTTTATGTAGCCCACCCATGCTTCTGATGTCATATTACAGCCTCATGATGCATTTTGTTATTCCTTTTAGGGTCACCATGCAAACCTTTAATGTGAGGGTAAGTTTCTTCTTTCATAAGATGAATTATATTTTACATGTTTCAAAGTCATTTACTGTATTCAAAGATTAATTCAAATGCTACACCTTTTTCACACTAGAAATGCACCCAGATATTGGTACAGGTCATAAAGGGTAGACTTTTAAATGGAAGTGAAGACAATTGCCTAATAATGTGAATGTGAAAATGTTCTGTGAAAATTAAAACTTTAGTTTTTATTTTATTACTTTCTGCAACATCAAAGTAAACTCTTAGCCAACACTAAGTTCGAGCAGACAGGTGCAGAACCCAATCACAGTGGGAATATTACTATTGCTCACCCCGTGTAAACAGTGTGTCACGTTCGTCGTAAAGAGGAGACCAAGGCGCAGCGTAAGATGAATACATACATTTTAATGAAGACAAAGAACACTTAAACAATACAAAAGTGACGCTATATAAAACTAGTGCAGACACATGCAACTAGACATAGATAATAACCCACAAAATACCCAAAGAAGATGGCTGCCTAAATATGGTTCCCAATCAGAGACAACGATACACACCTGCCTCTATTTGGGAACCAATCTCGGCAACCATAGACATATATAAACACCTAGATAGTTAACCCCAAAAACCTACAAAACCCCTAGACAGTACAAAAAACACATATATCACCCATGTCACACCCTGACCTAACCAAAACAATAAAGAAAACAAAGAATACTCAGCTCAGGGCGTGACACAGTGAGCCATGCATCAGTTAATCATCATTTACACTGGGTGTTGACCATCACAATGGTGCAATAGTGTGCATTCCTTACATTCTTAAGTAAGGTTAGGCTGACATGGTAAACAACACATTGCATGTTCATCCTGTTGTTATCCTGCTGGAGACACATCAAACATCACTTCATTTTTTATACAGTAGAAGATCAGGATGAGCTTTAGGGACATTTGTAGCTGACACAGTCAGACTCTACTCATGGCTACGTTCATTAACACAAACTGATTACAAGGCTTTCTAGACATTGAGTAAGATCATTAATCTAATTTGATAGAAAGTTCCCTAATTGCCTGTGTTACGGACATCACTGTTCTTGCTTATTATACTTTCTCTCCTAGAGCAGCTCACACTGAGACTGACTGGAACTTGAGACCTCTGTCTTGCAAATAAACGTGACGACCCTCTTGACATCTTCTCTGGGGTGTGGGGGGAGACATTTCAGGCTGAGGAGAGAGGTTACAAATCCCCATCTGTTACACCTGCTCATTTGAATTCTCTGTTGCTGACCAGGTGAAACAATATGAAACAGACTGATTAAAATAATCTACTGGAGTTGCAGAGTAAAATGTATGAAATTTCAGAGTGAAGGAGTAGCCTCTCCTTATATCACATTATGATCACATTTGTTTGACACTTTGATATTGGCAAAAGAGCTGATCTAATTGGTCAAAATACCAATTTGTGGAAACATAATTGCGCTGCCTGTGTTAATGCACTGTTTAACTGAACAACAAGTTATTTATGGACACTTTATGAGAGCATAATACAACTGATTTCCTTCTTCAAGTGCTCTCTCACACACATTATGAAATAATTATAAAATTAAAACTCCAAGTAGTAAGTAAAGTATACAGTGGAAAGACATTAATTTGTCTGATAAGTGTGGTTAGTGATTACACTAATTTCCACAAAGTTAGGTTATCATGGAGATGACACAAAAAACAACAAAGTTATGGCATAGTCAATCAAAAATAACCATATATATATATATATAATAAATAAATAAATAAATAAATAATAATACAATTAAAAAATCATAATAATAATATACATATTATTATTATTTAATTTTTTAATTTTTTAATTATTATTATTATTTTTATTTATACTGCTATACATACACATACATATATATACACATACATATATATATATATATATATAGCAGTATATAAGTCCATTATTATCCCTGCACCTGTTGTTTCTGGGGAACAACATCAAATGAGATGTGCCCCAAAAAATGTCCTGTCTTCTTGAAGGAGCATCAGCTCATGGTACCTGTCCCCCTTCCTCACTCTGAGCCTGTCCCCAGCTTTTAGTTTAAACACCCCGGACGTGCAGAGAGACTTTTCCCAGTACTGAGTCCCTGACTCCTCCTTGCAGCCCTGTGAACCAGTTGGCTGACAGTCATTCGATTTGGGAATGCAGTCCACTGTGTCAGATGCTGTTAGCAGGTCTCTGTTTTTTTGGTATCCCTTTGCAAACAGGATTACTTTTTGGGTGAGGATGAAACCTGATTCCCCCTCGTTACACACAAAGTGACCAGGGCTCCGGAATGTGATCTGCAGGTAAACCATGTACATGCCATCACTGAGCACGATGAGGTCGCAGTCATGATACTTAAAGCCGCTAAGGTGAGCAAGTCCAAGGTTGTACTCCCATTCAATGTATATCACGTTTGAATGATTAAATGAGTATGGAGCTGGAGGAGAGACAAGAGAGGCCATTACTTTTTAGCTTAGTCTTAATTGGTCTTTAAAGGAATAGTGTGTGTGTATCATAATTGTACCTGTCAGATGGGCACTTAGATTGTTTTCAATTTGCTGCTGCTGTTGAACGCCACCTATGGTGGGATAAAATAGACAGTGATGACGATGATGATGATAATGATGATTAGATTATCATAACCATAGTCATAATAATAATTTACCCATAGAATCACCTCCAGCTGAAGTGTGCTACAAATAAAAACACAAGATCCATTAAGAGTTTGAGCATAATCTCTTAAAAATGTATTTGATTTGGCTCCCAAGTGGCATAGCGGTCTAAGGCACTGCATCTCAGTGCTTGAGGTCTCACTAAAGACACCCTGGTTTGATTCCAGGCTGAATCACAACCGGCTGTGATTGAGAGTTCCATAGCGAGGTTATTTATATATATATATATATATATATAATATATATATATATATATATATAATATATATATATATATATATATATTGATTAATACAGTCCAAGTATTACCACAATTAGAATGACAAGCGTGTTCTGATGTTGGCTCTCTAATAATTATACACATTTACTGTAGGCTACTGTACCAGTTTCGTTTCTAACCACACACAACACTATCCATAAATTATTCTGAATCGGGATTATTTGCAGGTAACAGGTTGATTTAATCGAATAACACTTGTGCGCTGTTGAATGAGAAGCTCACCTGGTAGTCTGCTGCTTTATGATGATATGCGTTTAGCAAGAGTACCAAACAAGACAGAAGTAAAGAGACAAGCGCAGCGAACCGAGTGAAGCACATTGGCCGCCCTTTGTCTCTGCGGTTCACTCGGGCATAACGACTCCTGTCACTCTCCGCAGGGATCTCACAGCAAACTGCCTCAGCGCCAGCAGCTGTCATGATCAGCATGTAGGGAGTACTCAATGGATTTTGACATTCAAGTCCGATTTATATCAATGGTCTCGCCCACGTTGCACCCAGGGGCGTTTCTAGGATTTTAAAACGTTCGGAGTTTAGCCCCAAACCAATAGGGAGGTCTGGGGGATCCTCCCCCGGCTGAGAGAATATATTTCTCGCGTAACTGGCACCTTCGTACCTGCCACAGCAGACAGTTCTAGTACTTAATTACAGTAGCTACTGTAGGTCTCTACTCTGGAACACTCTCTACTCTGGAATACATACATCTACAGTCAGTTGTGGAAATAGTACACAATTGTCATACTTGAGTAAAAATAAAGATACCTTCATAGAAAATTACTCAAGTAAAAGTCACCCAGTAAAATACTACTTGAGTAAAAGTCTAAAAGTATTTGGTTTTAAATATACTTAAGTATCAAATGTAAAAAATAAAAGTATAAATCAATTCCTTATATTAAGCAAAGCAGACGGCCACATTTTGTATATTTTTTATTTATTTACAAACGAAGCATGGGTTTATTGAATCCGCCAGATCAGACACAGTAAAGATGACCAGGGATGTTCTCTTGAAAAGGGTGTGAATTAGACCATTTTCCTGTCGAGTACTTTTGGGTGTCATGGAAAATGTATGGAGTAAAAAGTACAGAATTTTGTTTAGTGAAGTTAAAGTAAAAGTTGTCAAAAATATAAATAGTAAAATAAAAGTACAGGCCCAAAAATCTACTTAAGTAGTACTTTAAAGTATATTTACTTAAGTACTTTACACCACTGTCTACAGTGTATTGTCAAAAACCTCCATACCATTCAACAACTTGACCTGCCCAATAAGCTAAATTGATTAAAGAATCACACAGTACCGAAACACCCTCTCTCTCACACACATGCACACACTAGTTAGAATCCATAGAGCAGCTTTAAGTGATACAGTCTACTGTGTGCTCACTCCTCTTCCTCTCTCCATCACTTTTTCTCTGTCTTCTGTTGCTGTCTCTCTTGTCTGCCCTCTTCTGTTGCTGTCTCACAGTCTTCTGTATTGCTGTCTCTTGTCTACCCTCCTCTCTTACCCTGCCCTGGTTGTAAAAACTGTAAAAGTAAACAATTGTTTAATGGTAATTTTACAGGCCTTTTCACCTCACCTGAAAATTCTTTGGAAACCATGTTATAGTTTTTCACTGTCTGCATTTCACCTGTTATATTTTTTTTGCAAATAAACCTAATTAATTAGAATCTATGGAGTAGCTTGTAGTGATACTGTCTACTGTGTGCTCATCCACACTTTGTTCTCTCTCCATCTCTTCTGTCACTTTTGCTGTATCTTGTCTGTTGCTGTCTCTCTTTTCATCTGTTTCCTGTCTTAGGTTCTTGCTTTTTACTGTCTCCTTTGTCTATCCTCTTCTGTTGTTATGGCCTGTTCTGTTCTTCTGGTGTCCCTCTCCATCATATCCTAGTCTTCTGTTGCTGTCTCTGCTTCTTGTCTGGTGTGTTTCTCTTCAAATCAAATCAAATGTATTTATATAGCCCTTCGTACATCAGCTGATATCTCAAAGTACTGTACAGAAACCTAGCATAAAACCCCAAACAGCAAGCAACGCAGGTGTTGAAGCACGTTGGCTAGGAAAAACTCCCTAGAAAGGCCAAAACCTAGGAAAGACCTAGAGAGGAACCAGGCTATGAGGGGTGGCCAGTCCTCTTCTTGCTGTGCCTGGTGGATATTATAACTTCATCACCTATTCTTCTGTTGCTATCTCTGTGTCTTGTCTGGTGTGTCTTTCTCCATCATATCCTACTCTTCTGTTGCTATCTCTGTGACTTGTCAGTCTACCAGCTAATGTGAGATTTTTAGATTTCATAACATTTGACGAACACAATTTACGGGGCTATGTATTTTCAATATTTTTCACAATTGAACCACAAAGCTGGCCATATTCCCCCCCCCCCCTCTTTCTGGATGCCCACCCCCTTCCCTTCTAAGTTCAAGTTTGTTTATTTGTCAGATGCACATGAAGTACACAGTGCACTAAAATGCTTACCGGAGCAGCAGGTAGCCTATTGGCTAAGAGCTAAGAGCGTTAACCCAGTAATCCCGAGCCGGCAAGGTGGAAAAATCTGCCGTTCTGCCCTTGACCAAGGCAGTTAACCCCCAACAACAACTGCTCCCCGGGTACCGATGATGTCGATTAAGGCAGGCCCCCTAGCGCTTCTCTGATTCAGAGGGATGGGTTAAGTGCGGAAGACACATTTTGGTGCGTTCAGTTGTGCAACTGACTAGGTCTCCCCTTTCCCTTACTTGCAGGTTAACCTTTCGACAATGTAACAATAGAAAAAGTAAGTACAATACAATAGCAAAAGTATGTGGACACCTGCTCGTCGAACATCTCATTCCAAATTCATGGACATTAATATGGAGATGCGCCCCCCCTCCGGCTCACAGTCAATGTTCCAATCCCAAAGGCTTTTGATAGGGTTAAGGTCAGGGCTCTGCAGGCCAGTCAAGTTCTTTCACACCGATCTAAACAAACTAATTCATTATGGTCTTCGCTTTGTGCATGGAGGAATTGTTATGCTGAAACAGGAAAATTGGGCCTTCCCCAAACTGTTGCCACAAAGTTGAAAGGAACAGAATTGTCTAGAATGTCATTGTATGCTGTAGCATTAAGATTTCCCTTCACTGGAACTAAGGGGCCAAGCCAGAATCATGAAAAACAGCCCCAGATCATTATTCCTCCTCCACCAAACTTTACAGTTGGCACTATGCATTCGGGCAGGTAGCGTTCTCCTGGCATCCGCCAAACCTAGATTTGTCCGTCGGACTGTCAGATGAAGAAGCGTGATTCATCACTCCAGAGAACGCGTTTCCACTGCTCCATAGTCCAATGGCAGCAAGCTTTACACCAGTCCAACAAACGCTTGGCATTGCACATGGTAATGTTAGGCTTGTGTGTGGCTGCTCATCCATGGAAACCCATTTCATGAAGCTCCCGACAAGCAGTTCTTCTTCTGACAACGCATGTGTCTGAAATGGGCAAATCCACTAATTTGAAGGGGTGTCCACATTTTGTCGGGGTATTGGATTAATTAAGATACTCTTTGAAGAGGTAGGGATTCAGGTGTTTTCGGGAAGATGTGCAGGGACTCTGCTGTTCTAGCTTCAGGGGGAAGCTAGTTCACCATTGGGGTGCCAGGACAGAGTAGAGCTTGGACTGGGCTGAGTGGGAGCTGCCCTCCCGCAGGGATGGGAGGGCCAAGAGACCAGAGGTGGCATAACAGAGTGTTCGGGTTGGGGTGTAGGGTTTGAGCAAAGCCTTAATGTAGGGAGGGGCAGTTCCTCTTCCTGCTCCGTAGGCAAGTACCATGGTATTGTAGTGGCTGCGAGCTTCGACTGGAAGCCAGTGGAGTGGGGTGACATGGGAGAACTTGGGAAGGTTGAACACCAACCGGGCTGCAGCGTTCTGTGTGAGGTAGGGTCGTACTCTACGGATTTTGTAGAGCATAAACCTGCAGGAATGAGTTGCTTTGATGTTTGCATAGAATGACAGGTTGGTGTCCAGGGTCACGCCAAGGTTCTTTGCACTCTGGGAGGGAGACACCGTGGAGTTGTCAACCATGAGAGAGGTCTTGGAGTAGGCAGGCCTTCCCCATGAGGAAGAGCAGCTTCGTCTTGCCAAGGTTGAGCTTGAGGTGGTGGGTTGACATTTAAGCTGAGATATCTGCCAGTCACACAGAGATGCATTTCGCCACCTGGGTGTCAGAAGGGGGGAAGGAGAAAAGTAGTTGAGTGTCATCCACATAGCAATGATAGAAGAGACCAGGTGAGGATATGACAGAGCCAAGTGACTTGGTGTATAGAGAGAAGAGGGCCTAGAACAGAGCCCTGGGGGACACCAGTAATGAGAGTATGTGGTGCAGACACAGATCCTCTCCACGTCACCTGGTAGGAGTGGCTTGCCTGCTAGGATGCAATTCAAGAGTGTGCAGAGCCTGAGACGCCCAGCCTAAAGAAGGTGGAGAGGAGTATCTGATAGAGCTATGAGGATAAGAACAGAGGAGAGGGTCAGCTTTGGCAGGGTGGAGAACCTCTGTGACACAGAAAAGAGCAGTCTTGGTTGAGTGACCCATCATAAAGACTGACTGGTTAGGGTCAAGAAGAGCTTCCTGAGAGAGATAGCGAGAAAGTTTGTCAGAGACAGCATGCTCCACTAAGAAAAGACAGAAGGGATACCGGTCTGTCGTTTTTAACGTCAGAGTCATTGAGTGTTGATTTCTTGAGGAAGGGAGCGACTTGGGCCAATTTGAAAGTCAGAGTGGACACAGCCAGTGGCCAGGTATGAGATGGTGAGGGAGTAAGGACTGAGAGAAGGTAACTCCCCAGTCCAGAGGATGGGGTCGAGTGGGCAGGTTATCGGGCGGCCGGTCCTCACTCGTTGCAGGATTTCATCTGGAGAGAGAGGGGTGAAAAAGTTCAAGGCATAGGGTAGTTCTGTGTTAAGGGTTGCAGCCAAGGGGTGGGGAGCGTCTGTAAAACCTACAGGGAGAGGAGTGAACAGGTATAGAAAACACACACATAGTTGCCAGAGCTACCAAAGAGCAAAGTTAGATAATTTGAAAATAACTATGTAAGATACACAAGTGAGAGAGTGGTGTGGAGCCTTCCTCTCTTTCCTTCCTCCAATAACCCTGCAGAACAACATGGCAGAACTATCTTTGCTTTGGCAACGAGACCACCACTGTCACAACTGCTGCTGCTAAAACAGAGGAGACTAAAGTACTAATAGGACAGGAGAAACCACTCCCCTCCAACACAGCCACTGATTACAAAAACAACAACAGTCAAAAATTTCCCTGCCCTTTAATCCTGGTTGATGAGTCAACAATAATCTGCTTGTTATGAGAGGTCAGCAGTTCACACACCAAGTAGGCTACTGAGAAGGCAGTCAGCACTTAAAGTAGATGGCTCTAGCTAGCAAAAATGCAGTACTAGACAACAACAGATTAAGACAAAAATTAAATGTATCACACTTTGCTCAGTGCTATACTGCAGACTCTGACTGAGTGATAATATTATAAAAATGATTATTCATTTTGCTGAATGAGGACATAATGCAAGTTTGTTTTGGATTGCCCAGTGCACCAGGTGGGTGGAGATTTCACTTAAAGACCAATTGAATGGTTTTACAATGTGTAAACTCCACTCACCTGGGCCACCGGGTGATGCAAAATGAACTGCCTATTGACATCTTATGTGCTTTATGTGTGGGGGAGGGGTCAATCGACATGAGCAGTCCACTGCATTGTGAAATCTTGGCCAATCTCAGCAGCTACCGGTTCCTGCTAGATAACACAGCCCCAAAGTCAGATTCCACAGACAGAGTCAAAATTGGCTACAAAAATGTTACGGTTAGCAGTGTGGTTAAGGTTCGGGCTAAGGTTAGGGTTAGGCTTAAAATCAGATTTTATGAACATAAATTGTAGGCATGGGTTTAGACATAATTAACCGAGGAAGAAAAATAATAATACCAGTAAAAATGTCAGTAAAACATTTAAAAAAAATATTGCATAGCGCAAGTGATGTGTGTTTATGGAAGCTAATACCAGACTGAAAAAAAAGGTTCTGGGCTGGACGAAAAATATCAGGGGCTGAAGCCCTGGAAGCCCAGGCCTAATGACGCCACTGGTTCCACCTACACTCAGGGTTTCATGTGAAGGTGTTGTCCCAATCTGTGAGTTTCAGTGTAGTTTGTGGCCATTGATACATTAACTTCCTGTTTAAACATTAGAAATTGATCACGTATGGGAACCTAGGCTAGACCATTCAATAGACATAAACATTATACCATCTATTCATGAAGCTGTCTGTCGCTGACACCTGGGGAAAACAAACAACTAGTTTTTCTGAGTGCCTCGTTCATTTTAGTTGTTTGTTTGACCCACTGGCTGCAATTCATTCTACAGCAGTATTAGGGTGATTCTGCAACTACGGGCAATTATATGTCCTCAGGGTCAATTTTTTGGACTTTATGTGTTCAGTTCACACTACAATCACCCCAGATTTTTTAACACTAAGTATTTTAGAAACATTTCAGATGCATTTTATACCTCAATTTCACTGTTTAGCCCTTGTCCCTGACCCAGACTTTTGAGTTTTTCTAGGAGAAAACATGAATAATTACACTGGGTGGTTTGAGCCCTGAATGCTAATTGGCTGACAGCAATACCACAGGTATGACAAAACTCTTATTTTTACTGCTCTAATTGCGTTGGTAACCAGTTTATAATAGCAATAAGGCACCTCGGGGGTTTGTGGTATATGTCTAATACACCATGGCTAAGGGCTGTGTCCAGGAACTCTGCATTGCGTCGTGCTTAAGAACAGCCCTTAGCCATGGTATATTGGCCATGTACCACACCCCCTCGGGCCTTATTGCTTAATTATATAATGTTATCTACTAGAGAAAGAGTCTATTAAATAAAATCTATATCAATATTTATTGTGAGTTTGCCCTTTATATTGTTATTTACACAAAATATACCTGTCCCTTGTTAGTGGTGTCATTTCCACCACTGAGGACCTATACCTCACTAAATAATGTTTTGTCAAGAGAATGTTAATTTAGTTAACATGGAAACTTATCTCTGAAGCACATGGCTGCAACAGACAGTTGTTCCAGATGTGATGTCCAGAAGTTGAGGAAAAATGTGGGTAAATAATGCTTTTGTCGAGAATATTTTTATTGTCAGTCATTTCCAAACAGGCTTTAATTTCTTTAATTTGTGGTAGACTAATAAAATGAAAAAAGTATATTTTATGTATTTAGTGTATGCTAGCTAACTATATGCTAGCTGTAATACTAGCCAAAGCATGCTAAGCAGTATGTCATTTTTCTCCAAAAACTGTAGAAGCGTCATTTAGATTCCAGTCATTTCTATCACAAACTTGAACTGTGGTGGTAATGACAGAACGTACTTTATTTTGTTTTAGGCTTATTTAATCATGTTTTAAATGAATTTAATTAGAAGATGTCACATGAAACAGCACAGAGAAATAGATGTCACGCACATAGAAATCCCAGGAACATCTGCAAAAAGACAGGGAGAGATACTGAAAGAGAAGGGAGAAATGAAGGTCCAGTGTGGCTCAGTCGGTAGAGCATGGCGCTTGCAACGCCAAGCGTCGTGGGTTCGATTCCCGCTGGGACCACCCATATGTAAAAGAGAACTTGTAAAGCTTTGGACAAAAGCGTCTGCTAAATGGGATATATATGAAAACTATCTCTGAGCTTACAAAGTGAGAACAAAGAAGCAAGAGAAGGCAATAGAAATGCAACCAATGGAATAGAAGACAGACTTTAAAGAGAACAGTTGCAATGGAGACCCACCTATCAGGCAACACACTACCTCAGTTACCAGATGAATAGCAGCCAGAACATGAGGCCAACATACCTGCCCCTAACTTATTTGCCCCTGATACACTCCCTGATACCCCTTCCTCACCATCTGCAACAGGAATGAGAAGTCGAATACTTGCTGGAAGGAAAAAGCTTGGAAGCCAATAGTCCAAGATATGAGACACAGACCTCTGCAAAACCTAAGCTAACCTCCAGTTCATGGTGGATAAACTACAGTATCACAAAGTGATCAGCTGCAGCAACATTGAGAACCTTATAGAGTCTTTGTACTGTGAGAACCTGAAGAAAGAGTGCATGTAGACAGAGTGCTCCTTTTGCCAAGCAAAAGAGGGTAAACATCTGACTTTAATGCTGGTGAGTCGACATGGTGGTTTGAGTGGAAAAACAAAGCTGAAGAGAGAGAGAGAGAGAGAAAGAAGAAAAACAAAGAGGGAAACATGGAGAAGTTCACTGTGCATTTGACAGTAAAAGAAAAGGTATGTGGCACACTGTAAATTCTACTGGAGGACTTCTCCAAAGGATTGAAAGAGAAGTTGGGGAAACACGTGTACAACATTCGACACCAATACTCAAAACTGAGAGAATTCAAATAGAATCTGCGGAAAGAGATCATCGCGCTTATTGACTTTGCAGAGAACTACCTGTGTAAATACACTAGTACACCGGCAGTTCACTTTGGTGATTCTCACAAGCAGCACACTTGTGTTGGAAACGCCACAAATGACACAGTTTCACATTGCTCACTGAGCTCTACTATGCAGATGAACTCTCTGCAATCTGGGCCCATCTCTCAAAAATACTGGCCAACTTCCTTGAGCTCTGCCCATCGGCTAATTTTGGAATCTTACTTTGTCTTATTTTAATTAAATGTTTAACAATGGTTGTTGTTCAAAATGTTTGCAATAATATATTGTTTTTGTACATATTTTTTTAAACATATTTTATTTCCAACACACCTTGTCATTTCCACCTTGTCATTGAGGTAAATTAGTATATTATGTATAATTTACATTGATTGATTTGTTTTAGATAGGGAAATCATATGGTTGTTGTAATAATCTTACAAAAAGGTTTGGTGTAAGTATCTTATTTTTCATAATAAATACAGTGCCTTGCGAAAGTATTCGGCCCCCTTGAACTTTGCGACCTATTGCCACATTTCAGGCTTCAAACATAAAGATATAAAACTGTATTTTTTTGTGAAGAATCAACAACAAGTGGGACACAATCATGAAGTGGAACGACATTTATTGGATATTTCAAACTTTTTTAACAAATCAAAAACTGAAAAATTGGGCGTGCAAAATTATTCAGCCCCTTTACTTTCAGTGCAGCAAACTCTCTTCAGAAGTTCAGTGATGATCTCTGAATGATCCAATGTTGACCTAAATGACTAATGATGATAAATACAATCCACCTGTGTGTAATCAAGTCTCCGTGTAATGCACCTGCACTGTGATAGTCTCAGAGGTCCGTTAAAAGCGCAGAGCATCATGAAGAACAAGGAACACACCAGGCAGGTCTGAGATACTGTTGTGAAGAAGTTTAAAGCCGGATTTGGATACAAAAAGATTTCCCAAGCTTTAAACATCCCAAGGAGTACTGTGCAAGCAATAATATTGAAATGGAAGGAGTATCAGACCACTGCAAATCTACCAAGACCTGGCCGTCCCTCTAAACTTTCAGCTCATACAAGGAGAAGACTGATCAGAGATGCAGCCAAGAGGCCCATGATCACTCTGGATGAACTGCAGAGATCTACAGCTGAGGTGGGAGACTCTGTCCATAGGACAACAATCAGTCGTATATTGCACAAATCTGGCCTTTATGGAAGAGTGGCAAGAAGAAAGCCATTTCTTAAAGATATCCATAAAAAGTGTTGTTTAAAGTTTGCCACAAGCCACCTGGGAGACACACCAAACATGTGGAAGAAGGTGCTCTGGTCAGATGAAACCAAAATTGAACTTTTTGGCAACAATGCAAAACGTTATGTTTGGCGTAAAAGCAACACAGCTAATCACCCTGAACACACCATCCCCACTGTCAAACATGGTGGTGGGAGCATCATGGTTTGGGCCTGCTTTTCTTCAGCAGGGACAGGGAAGATGGTTAAAATTGATGGGAAGATGGATGGAGCCAAATATAGGACCATTCTGGAAGAAAACCTGATGGAGTCTGCAAAAGACTTGAGACTGGGACAGAGATTTGTCTTCCAACAAGACAATGATCCAAAACATAAAGCAAAATCTACAATGGAATGGTTCAAAAATAAACATATCCAGGTGTTAGAATGGCCAAGTCAAAGTCCAGACCTGAATCCAATCGAGAATCTGTGGAAAGAACTGAAAACTGCTGTTCACAAATGCCCTCCATCCAACCTCACTGAGCTCGAGCTGTTTTGCAAGGAGGAATGGGATAAAATTTCAGTCTCTCGATGTGCAAAACTGATAGAGACATACCCCAAGCGACTTACAGCTGTAATCGCAGCAAAAGTTGGCGCTACAAAGTATTAACTTAAGGGGGCTGAATAATTTTGCACGCCCAATTTTTCAGTTTTTGATTTGTTAAAAAAGTTTGAAATATCCAATAAATGTCGTTCCACTTCATGATTGTGTCCCACTTGTTGTTGATTCTTCACAAAAAAATACAGTTTTATATATTTATGTTTGAAGCCTGAAATGTGGCAAGAGGTCGCAAAGTTCAAGGGTGCCGAATACTTTCGCAAGGCACTGTAAATGTTTTCAACTGTCACAAAGGAAAGTTTATACATTCAGGCGTTGTGTTGAATTATTAATATTAGGAAAACCTTAAAAATCACTGAAAATAATATTAAACGCAAGTTAATGTACAAATGTATAAGAAATGAATTGTATGATATTTAATTTTGAACTAAAATGGATGCTTAATGACGTGATGGAAATGACATTTGTCTATGGCTGTCAGAAAAAAATACAAAATATATATAAATTCAGTCCACCAAGAGTTCTTCACAGTCTAGTCTGCATGCAACCACAACCAGACCTCATTTCAAATGTACCAAGAAATAATCTTATTTGTATGCCTTGCAATGAACAATGTGAACGCGAGGCTTATAGAATCAGGACTATCTACAGTTTTCAGTTCATGGTTCGCCGTTATGGGTTCCTGCGTGCTCTGAGCATTAAAGACTCATATGAACAAAATTAGTAGAAATATTTGTTATTTTCACTGAAAGATTCGAAAAGATTAGAGTCAGTAAAAAGAGTATAACTTCCCATCACTAGGGAATTTCAACATCTAAATGGAGAAATCTATTGCACTTTGAGATGAAAATTGAGAGATGAAATCTACTAAGAATGTATAAAATACAAAAATAATCAATTCTATTCAAAATAATGTCTATAGTATTCTCTCTGGTATGCAATCTGTTTTCCACTCAGGTTATGGATGTGTCACTGCAACCTTAAAGGTCTTCACTGATGTCATCATTGCCCTTGATTCGAAGCAATGTTGTCCTGATATTTATATACTTGGCCAAAGCTTTTCATACGGTAGACCATTCCATTCTTGTGGTCCGGCTAAAGAGTATTGGTTTCTCTAAGGTGTTTTTGGCCTGGTTTGCTAACTACCTCTCTCAAAGAGTGCAGTGTATAAAGTCAGAAAATCTGCTGTCTCAGACACTGCCTGTCACGAAGGGACTACCCCAAGGCTCAATCCTAGGCCCCATCAACAACATAGCTCGGGCAGTAGGAAGCTCTCTCATCCATTTAAATGCAGACGATACAGTCTTATACTCCGCTGGCCCCTCAGCTGGCTTTCTTAGTGTCCAACAAGCTTTCTCTACCCTTAACCTTGTTCTGAACACCTTCAAAACAAAGGTCATGTGGTTTGGTAAGAAGAATGCCCCTCTCCCCACACCACATGTGTGATTACTACCTCTGCGAGTTTAGAGCTTGAGGTAGTCACCTCATACAAGTACTTGGGAGTATGGCGAGACGGTACACTGTCCTTCTCTCAGCACATATCAGAGCTGCAGGCTTAAGTTAAATCTAGACTTGGTTTCCTCTATCATAATAGCTCCTCCTTCACCCCAGCTGCCAAACTAACCCTGATTCAGATGACCATCCTATCCATGCTAGATTACGGAAACATACTTTATAGATCGGCAGGTAAGGGTGCTCTTGAGCGGCTAGATGTTCTTTACCATTCTGCCATCAGATTTGCCGCCAATGCTCCTTATAGGACACATCACTGCACTCCCTACTCCTCTGTAAAGTGGTCATCTCTGTATACCTGTTGCAAGACCCACTGGTTGATGCTTGTTTATAAAACCCTCTTAGGCCTCACTCCCCCCTATCTGAGATATCTACCGCAGCCCTCATCCTCCAGCGACTGGAACGAGCTGCAACAAACACTCAAACTGGACAGTTTTATCTCAATGTCTTCATTCAAAGACTCAATCATGAACACTCTTACTGACAGTTGTGGCTGCTTTGTCTGAATCATTGTTGTCTCTACTTTCTTGCTCTTTGTGCTGTTGTCTGTGCCCAATAATGTTTGTACCATGTTTTGTGCTGCGACCATGTTGTTGTCATGTGTTCCTGCTTTTGTCACGTTCTGACCACAGAGAGCCCTTATTTTCTATGGTAGAATAGATCAGGGCGTGACTGGGGGGGTTTTCTAGTTATTATTTTCTATGTAGGGTTCTAGTTTAGTTTTTCTATGTTGGTGTTTGATATGATTCCCAATTAGAGGCAGCTGGCTATCGTTGTCTCTAATTGGGGACCATATTTAAGTAGCATTTTTTCCACCTGGGTGTTATGGGATATTGTTTTGTGTTTATGTGTAGTTGCATGTTAGTACACTATTGTCTTCACGTTTTGTTTATTGTTTATTGTTTTGTTGTGTGGTTCACTTACCTTAAATAAAAAAGATGTGGCACCCAGATCACGCTGCACGTTGGTCCGAGTATGCTTCAAACGAACGTGACAGAATATCCCATCAATCCAGGACCAAGCAGCTTGCACAAAGAGGAGAGGATTTCTGGACATGGGAAGAAGTGATGGGGAGATGCGAAACCCTACCTTGGCGACAGACGGAAGGAGATTATGGAGGACAGTGACGACAACAGGGTTCGCGGCTACAGAAATCCCAAGGACAACTCCAAGTGGGGGCACATGGAGCTGGTGGCTGAGCAGAGGGAAGAGCCAGAGACTGTCAGGGAGGCAATGGCGAAGTTGAGAGAGAGTGAAATGAGAGAGATGTTGTGCAAGTGTGTTCTGCTCAACATCCGACCAGGGGATCCGATTAGCAGTCTGATGCAACCTGTGCTGGTTCCACGCTTCTGGCCTCAAGTGCACCTCCAGAGCTTCAGGCGACGGTCCCCAGTCCAGAGCTTCAGGCGACGGTCCCCAGTCCAGAGCTTCCGGCGATGGTCCCCAGTCCAGAGCTTCAGGCAACGGTCCCCAGTCCAGAGCTTCAGGCGACGGTCCCCAGTCCAGAGCTTCAGGCAACGGTCCCCAGTCCAGAGCTTCAGGCAACGGTCCCCAGTCCAGAGCTTCAGGCATCGGTCCCCAGTCCAGAGCTTCCGGCGATGGTTCACAGTCCAAAGCTTCCGGGTGACGAGTCCCAGTCCAGAGTTTCTGGCGACGGTCCACAGGCGGGAACCTCCTGAGACGGTCCACGGTCCGGAACCTCCTGAGAATGTCCACGGTCCGGAACCTCCTGAGAATGTCCACGGTCCGGAACCTCCTGCGATGGTCAACGGTCCGGAACCTCCTGCGATGGTCAACGGTCCAGAACATCCTGCGACGGTCAACGATCCGGAAACTCCAGCTCCATGGCCGGAGCCTTCCCTTGCGCCGATGCCCAGTCTAAGCACGGCGTCCAGTCCAGCTCCAAGGCCAGTCTTCTTCTGCGCTGGTGCCCAGTCCAGGCACAGCGTCCAGTCCCGCTCCATGGCGGGAGCCTTTCCCTGCGTCGATGCCCAGTCCAGGCACGGCGTCCGGTCCAGCTCCATGGCCGGAGCCTTCTCCTGCACTGATGTCCAGTCCAGATCTGGTGTCCAGTCCCACTCTATGGCAGGAGCATTCCTTGATACCGAGGTCCAGTCCAGGCACAGTGTTCAGCCCGGGTCCATGGCTGGATCCACGTGATGAGCGGGTTCTTCGTCTCGCACCAGAGCCGCCCCCGATGTTGGCAGATCTGCGGGATGAGCGGGTACTTCACCTCGCACCAGAGCCGCTACCGACACTAGACACCCCCCAACCCTCCCTTTTGGTTTCAGGTTTTGCGGCCGGAGTCCGCACCTTTGGGGGCGAGGGGGTACTGTCACGTCCTGACCATAGAGAGCCCTTATTTTCTATGGTAGAATAGGTCAGGGCGTGTCTGTTTTTTTTCTTCTAGTTATTATTTTCTACGTGGAGTTCTAGTTTAGTTTTGCTATGTTGGTGTTTGGTATGATTCCCAATTAGAGGCAGCTGGCTATCATTGCCTCTAATTGGGGATCATATTTAAGTAGCATTTTCCACCTGTGTGTTATGGGATATGGTTTATGTTTATGTGTAGCTGTATGTTAGCGCTCCATTGTCGTTTTGTTTATTCTTTATTGTTTTGTTGTGTGGTTCACTTACCTTAAATAAAAAAGATGTGGAACCCAGAACACGCTGCACGTTGGTCCGAGTATGCTTCCAGCTATCGTGACAGCCTTGCTATGTTGTTGTCTGAGGTCTCTCTTTATGTAGTGTTGTCTCTCTTGTCGTGATGTGTGTTTTGTCCTATATTTATATATAGAGATTTTTTTTAAATCCCAGCCCCCGCCCACTCAAGAGGCCTTTTGACTTTTGGTAGGCCGTCATTTTAAATTAGAATTTGTTCTGACTTAAGTAGTTAATTAAATAAAGGTTAAATAAAAAATTATATAAAAAATTAAAAAGCCAACACAATATAAATACAAGACATTCGGGTAACTTGCACTTTCTCACCAGCCACAGCAGACATTGCCAGTTTTCAATTACAGTAGCAACATACTGTGTGTCTCTCTACTCTGGAACACATACATCTACATTGTATTGGAAAACCTCCATACCTCTCTCTCTTTCAGTTCAAAGGGGCTTTATTGGTGTTGGAAACGTGTTTACGTGTTTGAGAAGAAAAAACAATATCAACAAAAAACAATTAGAAATGAACAGTAAACATTGCATTCACAAAGGTTGGAATTATCTCACTCCAAAACCGTTGGTCCCCCTTTGCTGCTATAACAGCCTCCACTCTCCTGGGAAGTATTTCCACTAGATGTTGGAACATTAGTGAGATTGGACGCTGATATTGGTTGATTAGGCCTTGCATGCAGTCGGCGTTCCAATTCATCCCAAAAGTGTTCAATGGAGTTGAGGTCAGGGCACTGTGCAGGTCAGTCAAGTTCTTCCACACCGATCTTGCCAAACCATTTCCGTATGGACCTCGCTTTGTGCATGGAGGCATTGTCATGCTGAAACAGGAAAGGGCCTTTCCCAAACTATTGCCAGAAAGTTGGAAGCACAGAATCGTCTAGAATGTAGGCTGTAGCGTTAAGATTTCCCTACACTGGAACTAGTTCCTGGACCGAACCATCAAAAAAAGCCACAGACCATTATTGCAAACTTTACATTTGGCACTATGCATTGAGGTAGGTAGCGTTCTCCTGGCATTTGCCAAACCCAGATTCGTCCGTTGAACTCCCAGATGGTGAAGTGCAATTCATCACTCCAGAGAATGCGTTTCCACTGCTCCAGAGTCCAATGGCGGTGAGCTTTATAGCACTCCAGCCAACACTTGGCATCTGCCACTGCATACTCTCTGTTTAGGGACAGATAGCATTCCAATTCACTCAGTTTTTTTGGTTGATTCTTTCCAGTGCCAAATAGTTCTCTTTTTGCTTTCTCATAATTTAGTTTGGTCTAATTGTGTATCTGTCCTGGGGCTCTGTTTGTGTTCGTGAACAGAGTCTCAGAACCAGCTGGCTGAGGGGACTCATCTCACTATAGGTGACGGCTTTGTGATGGAATGTGTAGGCATCACGTCCTTTTAGGCGATTGTAGAATTTAACAGCTCTTTTCTGGATTTTGATAACTAACGGGTCTGGTCCTAATTCTGCATGCATTGTTTGTGGTTTTGCGTTGCACAGAAAGTACATTTTTGCATGAGAAGTCTCAACTGGGTGTTTGTACCATTTTATGAACTCTTGGTTGGCGAGTGGTCTTGTGACATAATTTTCTGGAATTTTCCAAGCTGTTTTAAAGGCACAGTCATCTTATTGTATGTGTTTATTTATATAATTTATGTTTTGCCTCTTGGACCCCTATGGACTTGGGTCCAGCCCCTGACTCACACAAATGACCAGTAATTAATTACCCAATCAAGGCAGAGCCCCCAAATTACCAACGTGGGCCCCCTACCTCCTCTCCTCGCCCCATCTGACGATAAGCAGGGCGGCAGCAGCAGACTGTCTACACTCATTGAGAGCAGGCTCCTGAATAGAGTACCACAGTATGAGTCATAATAGCCTTAAAACCTAGTGGTCAAACTGGGAAATGGTTCAAAACGTTTTTCCACCATTCATTTTTTCTATAGGGGATTTTAGAAACACTTAAAATAAGTTTTGTGTAGGCTTATCCTTATCAAAATAAGTTTTGTGTAGGCTTATCCTTATCCTAATAAGTTTTGTGTAGGCTTATCCTTATCCTAATAAGTTTTGTGTAGGCTTATCCTTATCCTAATAAGTTTTGTGTAGGCTTATCCTTATCCTAATAAGTTTTGTGTAGGCTTATCCTTATCCTAATAAGTTTTGTGTAGGCTTATCCTTATCCTAATAAGTTTTGTGTAGGCTTATCCTTATCCTAATAAGTTTTGTGTAGGCTTATCCTTATCCTAATAAGTTTTGTGCAGGCTTATCCTGGCGTGATAACCGTGTAAATCTCTCTAGGACAAGGTGACTTTTATCACACCTCCACAGTAAACAAAACTATATATACCTCACATACAGTGCATTTGGAAAATATTCAGACCCCTTGACTTTTTCCACATTTTGTTACATTACAGCCTTATTCTAAAATTGATACAATTGTATTTGTCTCCTCATCAATCTACACACAATACCCCATTATGACAAATCAAAAACAGGTATTTTGAATTTTTAGCAAATTTAGAAGATAAAAACTGAAATATCACATTTACATATGTATTTAGACCCTTTACTCAGTACTTTGTTGAAGCACCTTTGGCAGCGATTACAGCCTCAAGTCTTCTTGGGTATGACGCTACAAGCTAAATCAAATCATCAAATCAAATTTTATTTGTCACATACACATGGTTAGCAGATGTTAATGCGAGTGTAGCGAAATGCTTGTGCTTCCAGTTCCGACAATGCAGTAATAACCAACAAGTAATCTAACTAACAATTCCAAAACTAATTTCTTATACACAGTGTAAGGGGATAAAGAATATGTACATAAAGATATGAATGAGTGATGGTGCAGAGCAGCATTGGCAAGATACAGTAGATGGTATCGAGTACAGTATATTTATTTTTATTTATTTCACCTTTATTTAACCAGGTAGGCTAGTTGAGAACAAGTTCTCATTTACAACTGCGACCTGGCCAAGATAAAGCATAGCAGTGTGAACAGACAACACAGAGTTACACATGGAGTAAACAATTAACAAGTCAATAACACAGTAGAAAAAAAGGGGAGCCTATATACAATGTGTGCAAAAGGCATGAGGAGGTAGGCGAATAATTACAATATTGCAGATTAACACTGGATTGATAAATGATCATGTACAGGTAGAGATATTGGTGTGCAAAAGAGCAGAAAAGTAAATAAATAAAAACTGTGGGGATGAGGTAGGTGAAAATGGGTGGGCTATATACATATGAGATGAGCATGTAAACAAAGTGGCATAGTTAAAGTGGCTAGTGATGCATGTATTACATAAGGATGCAGTAGATGATAGAGTACAGTATATACGTATACATATGAGATGAATAATGTAGGGTATGTAAACATTATATTAGGTAGCATTGTTTAAAGTGGCTAGTGATATATTTTACATCCTTTTCCATCAATTCCCATTATTGAAGTCGCTGGAGTTGAGTCAGTGTGTTGGCAGCAGCCACTCAATGTTAGTGGTTGCTTTTTAACAGTCTGATGGCCTTGAGATAGAAGCTGTTTTTCAGTCTCTCGGTCCCAGCTTTGATGCACCTGTACTGACCTCGCCTTCTGGATGATAGCGGGGTGAACAGGCAGTGGCTCGGGTGGGTGTTGTCCTTGATGATCTTTATGGCCTTCCTGTAACATTGGGTGGCGTAGGTGTCCTGGAGGGCAGGTAGTTTGCCCCTGGTGATACGTTGTGCAGACCTCACTACCCTCTGGAGAGCCTTACGGTTGTGGGCGGAGCAGTTGCCGTACCAGGCGGTGATACAGCCCGCCAGGATGCTCTCGATTGTGCATCTGTAGAAGTTTGTGAGTGCTTTTGGTGACAAGCCGAATTTCTTCAGCCTCCTGAGTCCTGAGCACTCTGGAGCAGGTTTTCATCAAGGATCTCTCTGTACTTTGCTCAGTTCATCTTTTCCTAAATCCTGACTAATCTCCCAGTCCCTGCCGCTGAAAAACATCCACACAGCATGATTCTGCCACCACAATGCTTCACCGTAGGAATGGTGCAAGGTTTCGTAAAGACGAGGCCCATGGCATTCAGGCAAAAGAGTTCAATCTTGGTTTCATCAGACCAGAGTCCTTTAGGTGCCTTTTGGCAAAATCCAAGTGGGTTGTCATGTGCCTTTTACTGAGGAGTGGCTTTCGTCTGGCCACTCTACCATGAAGGTCTGATTGGTGGAGTGCTGCAGAGATGGTTGTCTTTCTGGAAGGTTCTCCCATCTCCACAAGGGATCTCTGATCTTTGGGTTCATGGTCACCTCTCTGACCAAGGCCCTTCTCCCCGATTGCTCAGTTCGGCCAACTCTAGGAAGAGTCTTGGTGGTTCCAAAATTTTCCATTTAAGAATGACGGAGGCCACTGTGTTCTTGGGAACCTTCAATTCTGCAGAAATGTTTTGGTACCCTTCCCCAGATCTGTGCCTCGACACAATCCTGTCTTGGAGCTCTATGGACAATTCCTACAACCTCGTGGCTTGGTTTTTGCTCTGACATGTACTGTCATCTGTGGGACCTTATATAGACAGGTGTGTGCCTTTCCAAATCATGTCCAGTCAATTAAATTTACCACAGGTGGACTCCAGTCAAGTTGTAGAAACATCTCAAGGATGATCAATGGGAAACAGGATGCACTTGAGCTCAACTTCGGGTCTCACAGCAAAGGGTCTGAATACTTATGTAAATAAGGTATTTCAGTTTTTTATAAATGTGCTAAAATTCATAAAAAACTGTTTTCACTATGGGGTATTGTGTGTAGATTGATGAGGAAAATGTTTTATTTAAATCAATTTTAGAATAAGGCTGTAACGTAACAGAATGTGGAAAAAGTCAAGGGGGTCTGAATACTTTCTGAAGCCACTGTACCCCCCTTAGGTTCTCGAGAGCTAATGGGAACCTTGCCTTACTCTTACCAAAGAAGATATTGTAGCAAATATCGTGATTCAACAACAATGGATTCGAGTTACAGCTCTTTGACCATAACTGGTTGTGGACAAGCTCTATCGTCATAACACAACAGAACACATAAACTGGCATGACATTCACTCATGGTTGTGCAAAAAGAAATGTGTGTAAAACCACACCTCCAAATATTCCGTCAACCTAGTGCCATCAACCTTACTGATGTTGTCTCCGTGAACTGATGGTTTCCACGGTTGTGGCTAGATGTAGTACAGCTCCATCTAGTTGTTGCATCAGGGCCAACTGTAGCATTTTAGCTCAGCCCAACCTAACCCCTTTCCTAACCTGCTACACTAATTCTCCTAACCTGCTAAAAGTAATTTCTGTCCGTAGCTGTACTCCATCTAGCCACAACCATAGAAGCCAATCAAGCAATTAGTTCCAAGAAATCATTAGTATCACCACACTGGCCTTGACGACGTTTGCCAGTTGCTCTCTGCTTGCTTTTCATCTCCAACACAGGGCACAGAGTGTAGATGTGGTTGCAAGAACAGCTTAACAGACATGTGCTCAGAGGGATCTGCCATACATCCACATCGCGCGCCAAAACACAACCACGTTACGAAAAGCAGTCCCATTGTGAGTAGTAGGCCTCTGGCCAAAGGAGGAGATGACTATCATTAAAAAAAACTATTATAAATTTCTTTTCATTTTAGTCAATGAAAATGTGACGAGACGAGAAATCCACGTGAGACTAATGGACATTTAATATGACATGACATGCAGACTGCGGTGCGAGAGCGGCAACACAGATGAAAGATTATCAGCCCCCTTGAAAATAGAGCTACTGATGTGATCAAAGCAAAAATTGCCTACATGTCCTGGCACTTTTTTGTTTTGTTTTTTTGTATTACAAAGTCATTTTCATCAATAGGCTTTCTAAAAGTTTTGCACAACTGTGATTTTCAATCATTGATAAAGAGTCAAATATTTGCAAGACAATTCTCAAACTGAGACCATTTGTTTACAGTGTATCTGTAATGTGTGTTCTCCATCTTTAACTGTCAGATTATGAACAACTGATATGATGGGCTTGTTAAGATTAGCCAACCATTGTAGGTACCAATCCCAGCAACAGACAGTGTTCCGTTGGACACTGCTCAGGGTTACAAGTCCTTTTGAAGATCACTCTTTTTAAGATGCCCCTTTCCTTGAAAGAGCCATCCCTTACAGGAATTGATCAAATAGTTTTTACATTCGCCAAGCTTGTTCGTTTGTAGTCTCTTATCTTCCGTCACTCTCCTGCTTCTCTCTCATTCTCCTTGGTGTCCTCCTCTTCCTCCTCTGCTGTCTTGGGCCGATCCAACTCACAGATCAGACTGATAGTGGGCACATCGAAGGGGTCAAAGCGATCCAGTTTTCTCAGGTCAATAGGAACAGAAATCCCCTGGTTTTGCAATGGATGCTGAATGGGGCTCTTCAGCAAATGGTTGACTCCTTTACTGATGTTCACAACGAGCCGAGGGTCAAAGTACTGCACATGACCTCCTTCTCAAAGTAGCTGCCCTTGGCAGTTGTATGTTTGTTTTAGACCACAGTCTTAAGTCTTCCCCAGCGCTTCTCAGGGTTTTTCTCAGTCTGGAAGCACTGCAGAAGCTCCTTTCTGTCATCTTTGGGCACGAGGGACAGCACTTTGTCTGCAACCTCTTTGTTGCCCAGTATGTCCTGTCCCACTAGAAAGTACTGGGGAAAGTGGTGCTCCACCACCACCAGGGATTCTTTGATGAATGGATGAATTGAGTCTGACAGTACTACTTTCCTCACCGTCTCGTCTTCATCCTTGACCAGACTCAGGTACTCAGACACAGCGGAGCGGAGCACAGAAAGCTTCCGGTGGCCTTGTCACACACCCAGCAATGCACCCCTCTCAGTGCCGGAAACCAAAGACATCTCCAAGGGCTCTGTCCATGATACGGATGACAATAGTCATCAGAGTCCAGCACTTTGGGCAGATGTCTGCAGCACTGCAACAGCTTCTGATATTGTCATAGTCTGTCATATCAACATCAAACACCTGCTCCTTCTCCAGAGCCTGGAAGGATCCAGACTTGACTGTGTTATACTGATTAGGCCTGTGACTGTAGACCGCTCCAACGTCAATCTTGTACAGATTTATCTTCTGCATCTCCTTCTCCAGCTCGTTCAGAGTGCTGAATGACTATTGTACGTAGATGTCATCCTTCAATGTGAGTAGTTCTTTGTCACTCCTCCATATTTCGGCCACCGGTAATATTGAGAGAAAGGGGAAAGTTGACGGTAATAGAGGGGTAATAGCTCCGGTAGAGGGGCCTGGTCGTAATCAACAGCTGGCATTTCTGAAGTTATTATGCAAATGTATAGATTTAAGTGAAAATAATAAGAAAACGTCTAAAATGTTGATAGCCGACTGTACCCCTCAATTGTTTTAGTGTCCTGGCACCTTGCTTCACATCAGTTCAAACGATTGACAAGTAACTGAAGTGACAGCCTGGAGCCGTGTGGGAGACAATTCTGCCAATGAGAGAGTCGTAGGTAACTGCATACATGGAGTGTGTCTGAAAGTGGGCGAGTCAACAGAAGTGGGAGGATCAACAGAAGTGGGTGTATGGAAATCAGCTATTGGGCAGTTTTGTTGCCGCTCAAGACCATTTTGCATGGCTGATTGGGCTGCACGACGAGTCTATTGTTGACAACTGTAGCATTTTAGCTAAGCCTAACCCTTTTCCTAACCATAACCTCATTCCTCTAACCTGACACGCTAATTATCCTAACCTGCTATGTAAAAATTAAGCTGACCTGAGGTGCACCTGGAAATGGCCGGTCTAAACAATAATGGAGCTCTGATGTTACGTCCATAGCTGTTGATCCATCCACTTCTTTTGAAACACCCACTTTCAGACACACTCCAAGTATGCAGTTATCCATACTTGGAGTGAGAGTATTGTATGAAATATTCTGCATGAATTCATGCTTAGGACTGGACAAAACAGATGAAAAGTGTTTGTTTGCTGAATTGACATATTTCAGTTTGAGCTGATCTGCCCGGGTTTCCTCCCACACAGCTTCCAGGTTGGTCACTTCTTCTTCTTTGGAATTGTGTTGGCGGATTGCATCCAATTTAAGGTGCAGACACCTACTGTACTGGAGTGTGAGGCGTTTCCCAGCTACCTACATTCAATTCTTTGTGATAAGGTTAAGCAAAATATGACCTTGACAATTAATAGCCCGCTCTAAAAAAAACACCCCATTCTACTATTTCCCCTATCTAGACCAACGGTCTGGGGGGACAGAACACTACCACTCAACACCCCCTGCAACTGTTCTGCAGTAAAACCTCGCAATCCCAAGTATTTCTCTGCCGCTGCCACCTCTCTTTTCTGGGACCATCCATCCATTTCTGCAACCATAGCTATGAATGTCAAGAAACCTACCTCACTGAAGCACATATTCTTCCCATCACTCTCTATTAGTCTCTGCGCCTTCTCAAAGGAATCATCTTAGTATCCCTCACCCTGTACCCATCTTCCTCTACCACTCTCTTCACTGCTTCAGCATACATCACCACTTTCCCTACTACTCTGACAACCTAAACCTGCCTTTCTCTCACCAAACACCTCCAATCTCCAGCCCCACGGGCACCCCTAAAACTTTCTCCACTGAAACGACACATTCCTTTGTCTCACGCCCTCCTGCACACTTCTCACATCTAGGACTCTTCCTCCGACATATTGCTGCAACATGCCCAGACCCTACATCAAAACTCATCAAAACTTCACTCACTCGTCAATCTTTTGAACTGATGCGAAGCCAGGTGCCAGGATACTTGACTTGTAACTAACCTCAACTAAGAACAATAATCTTTACTCTCGCTCTCATTTTCATGTAGCTATTTAAGCATTAAGGCCAGAGGGGTTGTGGTTTATTGGTCATATACCATAAACCCCCGAGGTGCCTTATTGCTATTATAAACTGATTATCAATGTAATTAGAGCAGCAATTATGAGGGGACAGTAGGCCTAGTTGGACAAGGCTATTTGAATGTGCACATGATGGAAGTTAGCCTAAATATTCATTATTTAATACAAAAAATGCACTGACAAAATGGCTGTAACTAAAACTAGACTAAAATTGTCCAGAGTTGTCGTTGACTGATGGTAATTAAACCAGCAAAGAATGAAATTACTAAAATATCACAGACTAAAACCTAAGAGTAAAACTAAAATAGCTACAAAAATGAACACTGCTGCATGGCTGCCCAGGCTGGCACTGACAGGACACCCTTCCGTTGTTCCAGAGCCCCTGGGGTCCCAGCAGGTGCTGAGGTGGAGCTACTGTTACACAGTACCAAGCCATGTGCACATGAAAACATTTTACCATGTTTCCGCGTATGCCCATAAAAAGGAAGCAAAGACTATGACAATATGAAACAACAAACAAATTTAAAAACAAATCAGCCCAGTCTTCCCTGTTGAAATTACACTACACTTCATTAGCACTGGTGAGTGACTCAAACGATTGCCATCATTATTTAGTTGATGACGTTAAGACTTCAATTCACAGAAATGCTGCCACTGTAAAAACAATATAACGAAAACAATTCCAGGTAGGGTAAACATGCAAATATAAAGGAGTTAAACACAGTTACAGACTAACCAATGAACCCAATTTTATTTAGCATTGTGTGTGACATTTTCAGTTTGTACTATTTACAGTTTTTTCCATTCATTATTTAACAGTAGTTAGGGATGATGGCATGTAGCATATCCTGCAACATAATACAGAGGGTAGGTCTATTGATAGGTCATTTCCTGTGTGGACTGTGCCGAGTCCATATTTGAGTCTTTCAGTGTAAGGGTACTGACTGTTCTGAGTGTAAAACTGCACTCTACCTGTACAATAATAATGATCCTATTCACATTCATCTGTACAATGTCCTACTCTTATTTACAGCGATCACACTGGGGAAAGAGGCATTCCCTGAGGAGTGAGTTCCCTTACTAGCTTAACTCACTCATGATACTTTTACCAGAAACAAATCCAGGATATCAATTGTAGTTTATTAAAAACACTTGAGCGGGATTAACGGTGATGCTGCCAGCAACACATCACCAAGATCTGTTTCTATTTTGTACTGTTAAGACTTACATAAGACATTGTGGCTGGCATCATTGTGTCCTAGAAGTGGATTACTTTAACGAAACCAGCCTAAATGGACTAGTACTAAAAAAAATTGCAAGAATTTGTTCAGCAACTTCCATTGAGGTAGGCATTTCTCAAACCAGCAGATTTGCACACCACCAGTAAATAGGTCAAAGTGATAATCATAACGAACAATAGGACCAACTGCCCTGCAGTGAACAGTAATGAGTAGAGAGAGGATACAATGTATGTTTGTTTTATCATCTAAACATCCCTCGTTAATACTCAAGGTAAAGACCTGGAAATTCTTTATACAGGATACAACTGAAAACAAAAGAGGATGTCATTAAGCCAGCAGTCTTCCCATTTCCTATATCACTCACAAAAAAAGACATACATACATATGAAAACATTTTGCCCTTTTCAATTTGCATTCAATAAAGCACACAAGTTAAAACACCATGAAATGCACATCTTACATGCACAACATTTATCCCAAAAAGAAAACTTGAAAATAAATAAGAAATTAATCAAAATAAATGGAATAACAATCATCGTCTAGACTAGATCTCTGTTCAAGTTATAACTTCAACTGTTAGTTGGTTTTAAAAGGTTCTGAAATGCTAGGGTTCCTAGTGTAGTCTGATGTCCATTGAGCTGCATAAGGAACAGTGTGCCATACAACAGAGACATGGGAAGAATCTCAATTGCATACTCCTTCTGTCCTCTCTCCTCACTTCCTTTAGAGGGGAGGGACCTCTGACTTTCACTCTCATCCAATCGGTTTGGAGAAGGAGGCTTGGAGAGATAACACGAAGAGTATGCAATTGAGATTCTCCCATGGTCCTCTACTCTTGCATGGGCAAACTCCCCATGACCTCAGCCATCCACATCTGTCATAGTGCCCTCTGCAGGCACAACTCAATTTAAAAAGTCTACTCTTCTTTGGACCCTTCATCGACCACTTCTTTTACGTGAATCACTCAAATCTGAAATGGAGCCCAAACGTAAGGACAAACAGAAACATTCCATTCCTTTTCTCTTTGCAAACATCTGTCAGTCTGTTGGTGTCCTTCTGCTCCACAGAAGGAGAGAGGAGCTGGGTAGAAGGAGTCAAGTTACGCATTGAGCTTTGGGTTTGGTGTCCAGCAGCTTTGAAAGTCTTTATCCATTTCATGCCTCTGTCCTGTGAAGCAGGCAGCCAGGCCGGAAGCCTCTCCGGGAGTGTCCAGTCTGTCCGCAGTGTGCTGTCTGTCTGCCCTGTGGGCTAGGCCTTGTAGCAGTTGCCCTGGTTGGTGAGAGCCAGCTGGCCGTTGGGCGCCACCTCGTTGGCCTCGTCTTCCAGCAGGCCAGACACGTCAGCGTTGGGAATGCTGTCATGGTAACTGCTGAAGCTGATGTTGTCCTCCTTCAGCTCAATGGTCCAGAAGGGAGCGTTGAGCTTGCGGTTCTGGTACTCTCTGTAGGTGTACACTCCTCCCACGAAGCCCAGCAGCAGCACCACTACTAGAATGATGACGGCCAGGACGATGATGTTGAACTGGGTCCAGGAGACCTCCGTGAGAGCGGCCGTGGTATTGACTGTGGGGCTGCCCAGGCTGGTGAGCAGGGCCTGGGTGGTGGCTATGCTCAGTAGGATGCTGGAGTTAGTAGTGGAAGGGGGAGCACTGGTGGGCACTGTGGCAGTCAGGCCCTTGCTGCTGGGGGTTGGAGCAGAGGTTGTAGTGGTGGTTTTAGGGGTCTCTGTTGTTGTAGCAGGCTCTGGGGTAAGAACGATCCGTGCTGCTAGAAAACAAATTATTCACAATGTGAATGGGATTGAATTGAGCTATTCATGGCTCATTCAATAACTAATACTCCTCTGCACCAAATTATTGAATGACGCTTACCTGGGCGGGTGCAGTTGTGGGTAAGGGCGTCCCCTGTGTAGCCGGGGGCACAGAGCTGGCATTGAGGCCCCGTGGTGTTGGCGGTGCAGCTCAGGCAGTGGCCAGTGTCAGAGTGGCAGAGCTGGGCTGGCCCCATAGGGTCTGCGTTCCCACTGCAGTCGCAGGTGACACACACACCATTGGCACTGTAGAAGCCAGCCTTGCACCGGTCACACTGCTGACCGCTGTACTCAGACAGGCACTGGTCACACACTGGGAACCCATCAGAGTCTAGGGAAATAAAAACACACTAATATATGTCAGTCATAAAATAGACTTGGCTGATGCACCACCACTAGATGGCACCAGAATGCCAAAGAGATTGATTTCTAATACAGTACAACACAGAGGATAAGCCCTCTGGCAGTGTTAAGTAGTCTACGGGCTACATACGGGCTGCACTACCCTGGCTAATAATAGGATTTTCTGTTGAAGAATGAGACATTTAACTTCCCCAAAAGACTCAGCGAAAATATTCAACAATAATAACATGCCATTTAGACACTTTTATCAAAAGCAACTTACTAACACATATCTCTACAGCACGGAATCAAATTCAGTTGAACTGTTTTTAAAGACTGATCCCTTGTATCAGAGAAGCATCATCATCACTCATCATTATCAGGAGTCAGCTTTCTCCTCCGGCCTCTGGACCTTAGTAATATGATGCTACTATACAGTGCCTTCCTTCTCTCCTAATGGCTTCACTAACTGTGATATATCCCCTTTTGATGTTGTCACATCCATTAAGGGCCAAGAGCTCTGACACCAAATATTATTGAGCACAGTAATTAGGCTTGCTGCATGTCATTAGTGTAAGTGTTGATCACCTCCTACTAAACAAGTTAATCAAGAAAATAGCCACACATTTAATGGTACCTCAAATTTGTGCTGCAGGCTGTAGTCTGCTCAAGATCATTCATCTCTAAATCATATCTAACTCTTTCAGACTTATGGGAACAATATTTGTCACCAACAACAGACACACTTTTAAAGACACAATACATTTTTTTTAAAGAGTTAGAGTGATAACAACTCTTATCTATAGGCAGTTTCTGTTGGTCTGTTTTAACCCCGGACTGTTGGCAGTGGAAACGCTTCAGTCAGAGTGAGCCGATGTGTTATATCACCAGGAGAGAACATGACCCAGTCAGCACGGTGACGGCTGGGGGGCAAACCTTCACATGATGATACTGTACAACCTGACCTGGATATTTAGCCAATACCTTTACCATCCCCCCTGTCTACTGCAATACAGCCAGCTCAGTCACTTACAGGCCTGAACATAATTTTCAATCCAGTTCTCTCTCTCACACACACACACACACACACACACACACACACACACACACACACACACACACACACACACACACACACACACACACACACACACACACACCGCCCCATGGCACTCACTTCCGTCATCATGAAGTGTTTTGAGAGTCTAGTCAAGGACCATATCACCTCCACCCTACCTGACACCCTAGACCCACTCCAATTTGCTTACCGCCCCAATAGGTCCTCAGACGACGCAATTGCAACCACACTGCACACTGCCCAAACCCATCTGGACAAGAGGAATACCTATGTGAGAATGCTGTTCATTGACTACAGCTCAGCATTTAACACCACAGTACTGCCCTAACCCATCTGAACAAGAGGAATACCTATGTGAGAATGCTGTTCATCGACTACCAAGCTCGTCATCAAGCTCGAGACCCTGGGTCTCGACCCCGCCCTGTGCAACTGGGTACTGGACATCCTGACGGGCCGCCCCCAGGTGGTGAGGGTAGGTAACAACATCTCCACCCCGCTGATCCTCAACACTGGGGCCCCACAAGGGTGCGTTCTGAGCCCTCTCCTGTACTCCCTGTTCACCCACGACTGCGTGGCCATGCACACCTCCAACTCAATCTTTAAGTTTGCAGACAACACGACAGTGGTAGGCTTGATTACCAACAATGATGAGACAGCCTACAGGGAGGAGGTGAGGGCCCTGGTGGAGTGGTGGCAGGAGGATAACCTCACACTCAACATCAACAAAACAAAGAGACAATCGTGGTCTTCAGGAAACAGCAGAGGGAACACCCCCCTATCCACATCGATGGGACAGTAGTGGAGAGGGTAGAAACTATTAAGTTCCTCGGTGTACACATTACGGACAGACTGAATTGGTCCACCCACACAGACAGCGTGGTGAAGAAGGCGCAGCAGCCCCTCTTCAACCTCAGGAGGCTGAAGAAATTCAGTTTGTCACCTAAAGCACTCACACACTTTTACAGATGCACAATCGAGAGCATCCTGTTGTATCACCACCTGGTATGGCAACTGCTCCGCCCACAACCGTAAGGCTCTCCAGAGGGTAGTGAGGTCTGCACAACACATCCCCGGGGGCAAATTACCTGCCCTCCAGGACACCTACACCACCCGATGTCACAGGAAGGCCATAAAGATCATCAAGGACAACAACCACCCGAGCCACTGCCTGTTCACCCCGCTATCATCCAGAAGGCGAGGTCAGTACAGGTGCATCAAAGCAGGGACTGAGAGACTGAAAAACAGCTTCTATCTCAAGGCCTGTTAAACAGCTACCAGTAACATTGAGTGGCTGCTGCCAACATACTGACTCAACTCCAGCCACTTTAATAATGTAAAAATGTATGTAAAAAATGTATCACTTGCCACTTTAAACAATGCCACTTCATATAATGTTTACATACCCTACATTACTCATCTCATATGTATATACTGTACTCTATACCATCTACTGCATCTTGCCTATGCCGTTCTGTACCATCACTCATTCATATATTTTAATGTACATATTCTTTCATTCCTTTACACTGTGTGTATAAGGTAGTTGTTGAGGAATTGTTAGGTTAGATTACTCGTTGGTTATTACTGCATTGTCGGAACTAGAAGCACAAGCATTTCGCTACACTCGCATTAACATCTGCTAACCATGTGTATGTGACAAATAAATTTGATTTGATTTACACACACACAAGCACGCACGCATGCACGCACACCCACACAAGGCAGAGTTTGAGCTGAACATAGAGCACACTGAACATCATGGGCACAGCTGGGCCACTTCACAGCAAGCTAGTCAGGCAGCAACAGAACAGAGGGGGGTGGGCACCACACTCCATTGACTTCACAAGGCAGCAGTAGGAGGATCATGTTGTGTGTGTGTCCCTTCCCCTCGCAGTGCAGTGATGTAGCTGCTCAGATTAGCGCCCCTCAGCACTCAGCCCTTGCTGGGCAAACAACCTGACAGGCTTCAGAACCCTCTCCACATGGCTGTTGCCAGGCTGCTGGGACCCAATGGGAGGCTGTCAGCAGTCACATGGCTGCGGCTGATTGGTCAGATCAGAGGTAGGGAGGAGGTGAGAGAGAAAGACAGACAGACAGGGACTCTATGTATGTCCTTGACACCAAGGCTCAGGCCTCAGCTGCTGAGGTATTAGTTTAGTATGGGTACAAACGAATGCTGGCTTGCCTGGTTAAAACATGCTTATTATCAAATACGTGTCTACAGGAGCACAGACATACACTGTGACCTAGACTTTTGTGATGAAGCTGATGTGAGCAGACACATGATCGGTGATGAAACATAACTTGACCAGCAGGGATAAGACAGATAGGTGGGATTAAACATCATCAACCAGAGGGTCCAGATATTGATTCTTTGACAAACCATCACAAGTAAATTGCAATTATCTGTGAAAGATTAGAAGTATCCCTGCGGATGGGGCTATAATAATTGTCAGGGGTGCAACGTTCACTGGGGACGGGGGCCCCACATTCTGAAATTGCAATTTTGTCTTCCCCAGTTTTATCATTGGAATGTGATACAAAACGAGTCAACGGGGTGCTTTAGGATTTTGCGGATGCCTCCTAGCAGTCGGGTAAGTTGTTTAGAGATGCCCCCCCCCCCCACTTCTAAAACCAAAGTTGCACCCCAGGTAATGGGGACCAGAGCCTTCATCCCTGGCAGTGACTGTTGATGGTGTTTTGCTTTTGGAACATGAAGAGTACTCCTGGGCCACTACCTTCTGTGGTCACTCTCTCTTTGCCAGGCAGGGCACACCAAGACATAATGCCAGATACACCAGCCTGGTAAAAGAACCACAAGAAACCTTGAAACACCATCCAACCTGGAACTGAAAATATATCATCCTTGCAATCTCCAAAACATAACAGCCACAACAGGACAACTTTTTCTGGACGTCGTAAAAGACCATGCGCCAAAACTGAAACGGAAGAGATATAGTTAGCTAACAACCTCCTTTTCCAAGTGGAAGAAAAAAGCTGGACAGAGACTTGCTAGCTATGTTAGCTAGCTAGCTGGGATTTTCTGCAAGGAATCTGCCACTCGAAAAAGCTTCTCCCAAGTGGGTGTGACACCTACTCCTTTTGCCTGCTGCACTGCTGCTTGGATTCCACCTGGCAATCTGATCACTGTCTGCCATGGCCTGTCTCTCCCCGTCTGGTACAGGTACACCCCCCCCCCCCCCTCTCCTTTCGCTCGCCTCCAGCACACTCGCACTGTATTGTTTTATTGTGCTTTATGCTATTTGCCTCATGACTCCTGCGTGCTTTGTTGACTATGAACTTGCTTGTTAACCCAACCGTAGGACAGACTGTTTGTTCGCACACTCGGGACTCTGACTCCCTATTGGTTACACGGACTCTTGGCCTACCATCCTATTCTAACCACCACTTGCTGGCTTTGTATTCATGTTACCTGATGAAATTGCTGTACAATATTATCTTGTTGCTATCTAATGCACATTCAAATGTCATACATCAACACTGCAGAGCTCTCCCTGTCCTCTGCCGTGCCCTGATTGTATTACTGTAGATGATATCTGGAAATGTGCATGTACAGCCTGGCCCATCACCTGTTGCTAGCACCAATTCTGACTTGTGCTCTGATATCTGCTTCACTTATTTCTGCTCTCGTAAAAGCCTGGGTTTCCTGCATGTTAACACTAGAAGCTTATTACCTAAAATGTATCAATTGAAAGTGTGGGTTCACAGCTCCAATCCAGATCTGTTGGTCATTACTGAGACGTGGTTAAGAAATAGTGTTTTGAACACTGATGTTAACCTGGTTATAACCTTTTTTTTCCGTCAAGACAGATCTTCCAAAGGTGGTGGAGTGGCAATCTTTACCAAGGAACACCTCCAGTGCTCTCTCTGTCCCGAAACAATTTGATTTTCTGGTTTTATGCAATAAACTTTCAAATAGCTCTTTGTTGACTGTTGCTGGGTGCTATCGTACACCATCAGCACCGGCCTGTACCCTACCTGCCCTAAGCTCTCTCCTGGCCCCTTACACTAAGTCTGAATTTGTCCTGCTAGGTGACCTAAACTGGGACATGCTTAAACCACACCAAGTTCTAAAGCAATGAGACTCCTTAAATCTTTCTCAGATTATTATTAATCCCACAATGTTATGACTCCAAACACCCAGAAAAGGCTACTCTCCTTGATGTTATCCTCACAAATAATCCTGATAGGTATCAGTCTGGTGTTTTCTGTAATGACCTGATTTGTCATAGACGCTTGCTAAAAAACTTTTATGAGCAAGCCTTCCTTCATGACCTGGCCTATTTACATTGGTATAGAATCTGCTTGATCCCCTCTGTCAAAGACGCTTGGACCTTCTTTTTAAAATATTTTCAGTGGTATTGTTAACAAACACACCTCCATAAAGAAAATGACAATTAAAAACAAGTGCAGCCCCGGGTTCGACCGTGATCTGGCAGAGTTACACCACCTCAAGAATTACATTTGGCGAAATGCTCGGCACACGCTGACTGGCTCTCGTTGAGGCAAATGAGAAATAAGCGCACTCAGGCTATCCGGAAGGCCAAAGTTAGTTACTTTAAGGAGCAGTTCTCTCTCTGTGGGTCTAACCCCAAGAAGTTCTGGAAAACGGTTCAAGACCTGGAGAATAAAGCCTCCTCCTCACAGCTGCCCATGTCCCTTAATGTTGATGATGCGGTTGTTACTGACAAGAAGCATATGGCTGAGCTCTTTAGATCACCACTTCATTAAGTCAGGATTCCTATTTAACTCAGCCATGCCTCCTTTCCTCATCTCCCTCCCCTTCTAATGCGACGAGCCCCACGCTCCTCCCTCTTTTCCCACTACCCTGCTACAAAGTTTCTCCCTACAGGCGGTCACTGAGTCTAAGGTGCTAAAGGAGCTCCCCAAAAAACATCTGGGTCAGACGGTTTATACCCTTTCTCAAATCAAATGTTATTTGTCACATACACATGGTTAGCGGGTGTTAATGCGAGTGTAGCAAAATGCTTGTGCTTCTAGTTCCGACAGTGCAGTAATATCTAACAAGTAATCTAACAATTCCCCAACAACTACATAATACACACAAATCTAAAGGGGTGAATGAGAACATGTACATGTAAGTATATGAATGAGCGAGGGGCATTGTTCTTTAAGGTTGCTGCCCCTATCATTGCCAAGCCTCTCTCTGACCTTTTTAACCCGTCTCTCCTCTCTGGGGAGGTTCCCATTGCTTGGAAGGCAGCCATGGTGGGTCCTTTATTTAAAGGGAGAGATCAAGCTGATCCTAACTGTTATAGATCAATTTCTATTTTGCTCTGTTAATGAAAAGTGTTTGAAAAACGTATCAATAATCAAATAACTGGCTTTCTTGATGTCTATAGTATTCTCTCTGGTATGCAATCTGGTTTCTGCTCAGGTTATGGATGTGTCACTGCAACCTTAAAGGTCCTAAATGACATCACCATTGACTTTGATTCTAAGCAATGTTGTGTTGCTATTTTTATTTACATGGCCAAAGCTTTTGATACGGTAGACCATTCCATTCTTGTGGATCCTCTGAGGGGTCTTTGGCCTGGTTTGCAAACTACCTCAAAGGGTGTAGTGTATCAAGTAAGACCATCTGCTGTCTCAGCCACTGCCTGTCACCAAGGGAGTACCCAAGGCTCGATCCTAGGCCCCATGCTCTTCTCAATTTACATCAACAACATAGCTCAGGCAGTAGGAAGCGCTCTCACCCATTTATATGCAGATGATAGTCTTATACTCAGCTGGCCCCTCCCCGGGTTTTGTGTTATAAGCTCTAGAATAAAGCTTTCTAAGTGTCCAACAAGCTTTCTCTGCCCTTAACCTTGTTCTGAACACCTCCAAAACAAAGGTCATGTGGTTTGGTAAGAAGAATGCCTCTATCCCCAACGGTGTGATTACAACCTCTGAGGGTTTAGAGCTTGAGGTCATATAGAGTTACCTCATATAATTACTTGGGAGTATGGCTAGACGGTACACTGTCCTTCTCTCAGCACATATCAAAGCTGCAGGCTAAAGTTAAATCTAGACTTGGTTTCCTCTATCATAATCGATCCTCCTTTACCCCA
Organism: Oncorhynchus masou masou; assembly: GCF_036934945.1. Taxonomy (NCBI): domain Eukaryota; kingdom Metazoa; phylum Chordata; class Actinopteri; order Salmoniformes; family Salmonidae; genus Oncorhynchus; species Oncorhynchus masou. The sequence goes on along the minus strand of NC_088212.1, from coordinate 23,914,594 downwards.
GCTGCCAAACTAACCCTGATTCAGATGACCATCCTATCCATGCTAGATTACGGAGACATAATTTATAGATCGGCAGGTAAGGGTGCTCTCGAGCAGCTTGATGTTCTTTACCATTCGGCCATCAGATATGACACCAATGCTCCTTATAGGACACATTACTGCACTCTATAGTCCTCTGTAAACTGGTCATCACTGTATACCTGTCGCTTATTTATAAAACCCTTAGGCCTCACTCCCCCCTATCTGAGATATCTACCGCAGCCCTCAGCCTCCACATACAACACCCGTTCTGCCAGTCAAATTCTGTTAAAGGCTCCCAAAGCATAAACATCCCTTGGTCACTCCTCTTTTCAGTTCACTGCACCTAGCAACTGGAACGAGCTGCAAAAAACACTAAAATTTGACAGTTTTATCTCAATCTCTTCATTCAAAGACTCAATCATGGACACTCTTACTGACTGTTGTTGCTCCTTCGCGTAAGGTATTGTCTCTACCTTCTTGCCCTTTGTGTTGTTGTTTGTGCCCAATAATGTTTGTACCATGTTTTGTGCTGCTGCCATATTTTGTTGCTACCATGTTGTGTTGTTACCATGCTGTATTGTCATGTGTTGCTGCTTTGCTATGGAGTGTTGTGGTTTCTCTCTTGTCATGATGTGTGTTTTGTCCTATATATTAATATACTATATTATTTTTAAAATTTAAAATGTTAATTTTATTATTATTATAATATTTGTTTTCACCGCAGGAGTCCTTTTGGTAGGCCGTCATTGTAAATAAGAATGTGTTCTTAACTGACTTGCCTAGTTAAACAAAGGTTCAATAAAAAATACAAAATAGAAGTAGCAACCAGACCGGCAAGGGTTCTAATAAGGCGACCTAACTAAGAAGGGCACTACTGAGGCAGGGGGTAGTGGCTACTCACCGGTGTGACAGGTGCCAGTGGAGGTGGTGTTGGAGCAGGGACAGGCGACACAGGCATCGGTGCTGGCAGCACCAGAGCTGCGGTAGAATCTGGGCTTGCATTCTTCACAGTTGGGTCCTTGAGTGTTGCCCTGGCAGTTCAGACAGACACCTGTGTGGAAAAGGAGAGAATATTATGGTGAAAATGTTTTGAAAACTGTCGGAAATATGATACATGCCATTTGTTGACCACACCTAAATCCTATAGTGGTTTTGTTTGTACACATTAGAGCAGCAAATACTGCTATCCTGTTGATTTGAATTTGAGCCTCAGGGGTTTGAGTTACCTGTTCTTGGGACTTTACTCTGCCTGGGCTGGATGGTGAACTTCTTCTGTTACTCTATACCTGTTTAGTAATGCTGTAATTACCCTAGTAACACTATTGTATTAATATACTGTTTATATACTTACATTCAAATGGACTATTTCATTGGTAATTACATAGTGATGGAGTTGAGTGTTTTTTGTGGAATAGAAATTATTCTGTATAGTGGGACATTGCAGACGTCCTCTGTTCTCTAAAATGAATAAATACACTAAACACTGTTGTTTTCTCTGTCCTTCTCGATAGGAGTGATAATGGTGTTCTCTATCTAAAATCAATGACCCTATAGAGGTAGGAACAATCATCTTGATTTTCCAGTTTTCTGATAGAAATGGAACAGGTTACTGCCATGTTAATCTGGAAGAGACAGAGAGTCTTTGTTTTTTAACATACCCTCAGGTTTCTTATGTAACGCTTCCTGGCTGACTGAGAGGGTCATTCTAGTTGATATCAGACCTGAGCTAAGGAAGTAAATATACGGCATTCCTCCATTGATCCCAGGAAAGACTACTGTGCCATCTGGCTATGTATCACAATAGCAAACAGATGGTTTCTACAATTCCATCCAACTTCGCCCCCTTCAAGCCTCTCGATATCTTTTAGTGTCCACTCACACAACAATACACAGCTGTGGAGACGGGGACGAACAGGATTAATGTGTAGCAGAAACAAGAAAGTGTGATTGTTGTGGTTTGTAGATAGAAGGTGTGGTGTAGTGGATTACTCACCAGATTGTGGGTGGCAGTAATTAGTAAGGTTGTTGCACTGGCAGGGTTGGCACCCCGTGCTGCTGAAACGGAAGAAGCCTGGGTGGCACTCGTCACACTTGGGCCCGTACACTCCCGTCTTACACACACACATTCCTGAGCTGAAAGGACAGGAGCGCACAGTCAGCACACGGTCACATACTTTGACTCTTTTCTATTTGATTATCCAGCCTTTAGGTTCTGTAACAGCTCAACTGTACTGCTGTAATGGTGGAACTGCTCTATTTGGTTAGAGACTCTTCTGATGGCAGGATTGTACTAGCCATGACATCCTGTGGTTTCACGCATGACATCCTACAGGTTTCCCCTGAGTGGTTTCTTCCATGAATCCATCTGCTACCCATAACTCCCATCACAATCCCTTCCCTGGTTAACCAGATCCTTCACTCTGTCCGTGGTGAACAGAAGACAGCTACTCCAGTCGGATTCAATAACCTGGGATAGCATAGCCCCCCATCCTCCACAGTTCTATGCTGTCTAGGCCTTTTATATATAATTCTACTAACATGTTTGGCATGTTCTGGGGGCAAGGGCAGCACGGTAGAGTCTGGACCACAAACTGGAGCACTCCAGGGACATCTGGTACAAGGCTGTAGACAGTAGCTGCCTGGATCACACAGCCTACAAGCCAGGTATGATTATACTCAGCCTAGCAGAGTCCCTTTCTGCCAGGTTCTCATCACAAGCTAGGTTGCCATCCAATTGGCGACAGTTTAATGCGAAAATCTAAAATCTGCATAAAGAAAATATACACATTTTACCACCAGTGGTGTTTACACCAAACAGACTTGTTGCAGATAAAAATCAGTGTATGACAGTGCAGACAAAATTTAAGTTTTTCGCTTAAATTTAAATGTACCGAATACAAAAATCTAAAGTTCAATGTGTATCAGGTACCAAGGTAAGACCCAAGTGCAAAATGTGTGAAGCAACAATGTTTATTGTTACAACAGGGGCAGGCAAATGACAGGTCAAGGCAGGCAGGGGTCAATAATCCAGAGTAGAGGGACCAAGGTACAAGATGGCAGGCTGGCTCAGGGTCAGGTCAGGCAGAGGTCGGTCATCTAGAGGTGGAGCAAAGGTACAGGACGGTAGGAAGGCTCAGGGACAGGACAGGCAAGGGTCAAAACCCAGGAGGATGAGAAAAACAGAAACTGGAAAAACACAGGCATAAATACACAGGGGATAATGTGGAATATGGGTAACATCTTGGTGGAGACAATCACAAAGACAGGTGAAACAGATCAGGGCTTGATCAACCGATAGTTGTCACAAAAACAAAAAAAGACTGGTCTTGGTATTTTATGAGGATCCCCATTAGTTGCTGTGAAAGCAGCAGCTACTCTTCCTGGGGTCCACACAGAACATGAAATAATACAGAACATTAGTAGACAAGAAGAGCTCAAGGACAGAACTATAAACATTTAAAAAAGGCATACACAGCCTACATATCAGTACATACACACACACACACACACACACACACACACACACACACACACACACACACACACACACAATCTAGGTGAAATAGGGGAGAGGCGTTGTGCTATGAGGTGTTGCTTTATCTATTTTTTAAAACCAGGTTTGCTGTTCCTTTGAGCAATATGAGATGGAAGGGAGTTCCATGCAATAATGGCTCTATATAATACTGTACGCTTTCTTGAATTTGTTCTGTATTTGGGGACTGTGTTTTAAAGTACGTGGGCTTTAGCCAAAAGCTTGCAGACACAGTGCGGGTAGGCTGTGCGGATAGGCTAGTCTACATTATGAGATTATTATGGATAAGAGCAAGAATAGTTTTATTTGTCAAACAGCAGTCAAGCATTGATCAACATGTCACCAGAATAAGACCCTCAATATTTATTGGAACTTTTATTTATTAGATCCCACCATGTCAAACAAAAAAATATCGGTCGGCATTTATAAAATTGTATGAAACTTCCTTTTTCCATCACAGTTGACGTGATTTTTTTTTAATATGGTATGACTTTACTTGCATATAACTGTGGATGGATGGAAACGTGGTTATAGACTATTAGAGAGTGACCTTGGAGTGGATGGGTCAGGGTATCTGTGAGACCCTCTTCAGGAATTCAGCCCGTCTCAAGGGCCCTCAGCAAGACACAAAAGGACAAACCCTCTCCTACACAGCCCCATCTCCTGCTGGGTAGAAAGAGGGGTCGCTATGACTAAAGAGAAGATCTGTCTCGAGCAATAACTAATTCACACCCAGTTGCCTCTGGTCATCGTGGACTGACATGCAATTTATAACTAACCCTGAATTGGCAAGGCAAGTCATTCATGACAAAGAATTCACTGTGGTTTAGATTACGGTCCAATCCCTTTTGGAAGGAGATAAAAGAGAAAAATGACTACACATTCAAAAAAACAAATGATTAACACTATTTATTCTGCTATGTCAATCTAAATCTCTAAGATAATAAAATGGCAGGCTAAAACTAAACAATTAATTAGTGTGCTGCTGATGATGATGCCTATACTAGCTGTGTATGATTGCTGACAGCTGGAACCTAGCTATCTCAGGAGAGGGTGCTTTCTGTTTGATTATCCAGTTTTGCTCTTGCCCAATTTAATCTAATTAAACTTGAGCTCTTTAGCACCCCTTCGATCTTTGAACATCACTTATTTCATTCGCTAATGCCAACACACTCTACTGCATTTCACCTGCACATTCCACATACTGCTGCGTGGTCAGCCTGCCAAACATACGAGCTGATGCTGTAACGGCTTTCTTCAGGTGAAAGAGAGTCGGACCAAAATGCGGTGTGGCTATTGAGATTCATGTTTAATAAAAAACAACTAAACAAGAAACGTAACACGAAAACCGAAACAGCCTATACTGGTGCAAAGTAACACATAGACAGAAACAAGGACAATCATCCACGACACACTCAAAGAATATGGCTGCCTAAATATGGTTCCCAATCAGAGACAACAATAAACACCTGCCTCTGATTGAGAACCACTTCAGACAGCCATAGACTAAGCTAGAAAACCCCACTAAGCTACAATCCCAATACCTGTGAAAAACCCCAAGACAAAAACACACCACATACCAAAACCCATGTCACACCCTGGCCTGACCAAATAAATAAAGAAAACACAAAATACTAAGACCAGGGCGTGACAGATGCTCCTATTGAATCATACATTAGATGGACTGGAGGAAAAGAAAGGGGGTTGTTCATTCACAGAAAATACATTTTAAAACATTTAAAAATGTATCAGAAAAAAAAACTGAAGGCTGCACATCTATAGGCTACGTACAAACACGCTCTCTGATTCCAATCATCATGTGTGCTGATGCCAGAGTCTCAAAGGAAGAACACACAGCGATGAGTCATGCCTGATCACTCCCTTTCATCAAAAACAATCAACAAAATAGATCTGTGGACAACAAGCAAATCGCAATCCAGCTCCCAAGAAGTGACAGAGCAGTTGCCTCAATGCCTTCACATGAGTGCGTGGGCCTTATTCAAACGAGGCTTTGTTAAAACACTGCTCTTCATGAAATTTTGAAGTTGATGATAATGCTTAGTGGGGCGTGTGTAAAATAAATAAATATATATACATATTTTAAAGACAAAAAACACACGTGTACAATCATATGACTCCATGGGAGTGGAGGCGGAGAGGAGAATGCTACCATAGCAGTAGACTGGGACAGTGAGCAATAGGGACGTGACACAGTAGGGAAGTGACAGCTATTTTCTGTTAAAGTGTTGCAGAATTAACAGCACTTCTAATACCGTAGGGCTATTCCTGATGCTTCCATCTTGATGAGCAAAACTTTTGTGGAAAGTACTACACTGCGTACAGACCTTGCTTCCATTCAGCCACAAGAGCATTAGTGAGGTAAGGCACTGATGTTGGGTGATTAGGCCAGGCTCGCAGTCAGCATTCCAATTCATCCCAAAGGTGTTTGATGGGGTTGAGGTCAGGGCTCTGTGCAGGCCAGTCAAGTTATTGTCATGCTGAAACGGGAAAGGGACAAGTTGTTGCCACAAAGTTTGAAGCACAGAATCCTCCAGAATGTCATTGTATGCTGTAGTGTTAAGATTTCCAAAGGCGCCTAGCCCGAACCATAAAAAACAGCCCCAGACAATTATTCCTCCTCCACCAAACATTACAGTTGGCACTGTGCATTCGGGCAGGTAGCGTTCGCCTGGCATCCGCCAAACCCAGATTTGGCCGTCAGACTGCCAGATGATGAAGCAAGATTCATCACCTCAGAGAACCCGTTTCCACTGCTCCAGAGTCCAATGGCGGTGAGCTTTACACCACTTCAGCCAACACTTGGCATTGCGCATGGTGATCTTAGGCTTGTGTGCGGCTGCTCGACCATGGAAACCCATTTCATGAAGCTCCCGAAGAACAGTTATTGTGCTGATTTTGCTTCCAGAGGCAGTTTGGAACTCAGCAGTGAGTGTTGCAACCGAGGACAGACGATTTTTAAGTGCTATGCGCTTCAGCACTCTGCGGTCCCGTTCTGTGCGCTTGTGTGGCCTACCACTTCACGGCTGAGACGTTGTTTCTCCTAGACGTTTCCACTTCACAATAACAGAACTTACAGTTGACCAGGGCAGCTCTAGCAGGGCAGAAATTTGACGAACTGACTTGTTGGAAAGTTGGCATCCTATAACGGTGCCATGTTGGAAGTCACTGAGCTCTTCAGTAAGGCCATTCTACTGCCAATGTTTGTCTATGGAGATTTCATGGCAATGTGCTCGATTTTATATACCTGTCAGCAACAGGTAACAGGCTGATTGGTCAGCTATTTGAGCCAGTGAAAGGGGGCTTGACTATTCTTGGGTAGCAGAATGACTTTAGCTTCCCTCCAGGCCTGAGGGCACACAGTTTCTTGTAGGCTTAGATTGAAGACATGGCAAATAGGGGTGGCAATATCGTCCGCTATTATCCTCAGTCATTTTCCATCCAAGTTGTCAGACGCTGATTCAAGCAGACAATAGCAGATAATCAACACAACTGTAGGGTCATTGGAACAGTCTTCACTGGCAGAACGAACGAGACATCATAATATTCTGGACATTCTTCCGAACAGTATTTTACGCACGGGCTGTTTTTGTATCGGGTGCTATAGGCCTATCACAACAGCTGTCACTTGACTGTCATTCAGAAAAATATTTCCTCAGCTGATGATGGTCGACAATATCACTAGGCCTAACTAAACAGCTGGATACAAAATGAGCACCCAACAAATATGTATATTAGCCTACACAAAGCCTATTGAAGAACCACACAAGTTAGGTGACTTTTGGTTAGACGATTTCAATGTTGCAATTGCATACATCATTTTGGGTTTGTGTGCCCATTAAAACAGTTTTCATGGTGTAGCCTCAAATAGTGGTGCTGCCGTTAATAGCACTATCTAGTCTGGACACTTTCCTATGTGCAGTGCAGGTCATTCATAATTCCCTCTCCTTTTCATATAGTGTGCTGCTGACAAACTTTTTAGAAAGTGTATTTATTTATTTAACCAGGCAAGTCAGTTAAAAACAAATTCTTATTTCCAATGATGGCCTACCTCCGGACGACACTGGGCCAATTGTGCACCGCTCTATGGGACTCCCAATCACAGTTGGATGTGATACAGCCTGGATTTGAACCAGGGACTGTAGTGACACCTCTTACACTGAGATGCAGTGCCTTAGACCGCTGCACCACTCAGGAGCCCCAAACAGCTGTGCAGAATCTCTAATAATTAGCCTATCCTAAAAAACTCAATGTTCTGAAAAGTATTATTTATTACTCTTATTTAATATTGATAATTGAATTATATCAAGCAAATTGAAAGAAAATTAATTATTACAAGGTTGAAATAGACTTTTTTGATATGAGGATGTTTATTGATTAATGAATGTATTATTAGACTTATAGATTACATTTTTCAAGTTATTCGCCCAACCTTGTTTTATTTTTTGTCTAAAAGGAAGGCAACGATTGCAGCGCATTTTTATTTATTCATTTTATACAATATTCTGCTCATATGAACAAATGTATATACAATATTCTGCTCATATGAACAAATGTATATACAATATTCTGCCCATATGAACAAATGTATATACAATATTCTCCCCATATGAACAAATGTATATACAATATTCTCCCCATATGAACAAATGTATATACAATATTCTGCCCATATGAACAAATGTATATACAATATTCTGCCCATATGAACAAATGTATATACAATATTCTGCCCATATGAACACATTTATTTTAGGACATGAGTGAACCCATATATCGAGAGCCTTCAGACAGGTTTAAACGAGTTTCCCCATAGTGCCATGGAGCCACCAGCGCAAACACATATTGTTCCCCAGCCAATTGTGCACACACAGGCAGACAAAAGATTCACAGACAAAGGAGTTGACTTCTGCTGCAGCCTTCGCTATAAAATATAACGCGTTGTGGCGCTGCTTCGATTCCTGACAGCCCTCTATTTGGTAAAAATCACATAGGAAATATGGAGGCAGGTTCCCAGCGTCAATGTCAGTGATTCAGTCTCTCTGATGTAAGAGGCTTTTATTTTCTCGCCAAAGAGAGCAGATGGTGAAAAATCTGAGTTTTATATGTTTGACAGGACGTAATCAGTGTTATACTACAGCACTGATCTCATCCTTGGTGGCCCAATTCTCCCTGACTGATATCACCCCCAAACCAACCTGCGATGACACACAGCCTAGAAGCCACCATCTGTGATGACATCTATTGAGTCACAATGAAACTCTTTCATATTGAATCTAATATATAGATGATGATAAGACAAATATTTTATTTGTAGTTGGGAAAGGCATTCTGTGAGTAGTTATGACTCGAGGAAATAAAAACCACAGGATCCATTCAAAAAGACATTTAGGGCAAAACAGACCTTAGATTAGAAAAGTTGGTATGGGGAGCAAGGCTGGGGCCTCTATGGAAATGCCTCCTACGACCAGGATATGGTTGAAAAGCTAGTCACACTCACAATGACCACCTACCTAGCTTGTCAATGAGCAGTTTTACTCCAGGCCCAGGTTACAGCTCATGGTCCCATAGACCTTGGCTGTGTTTTCTCCAGTGAGAGCGTGGCTAGGGGGAAAGGGGAAGGAGTGGTTTCACTGGGATGCAGGCTGTGCTGTGGTAGGGTAGCCCAGCCGCTAAGTTCCGCGTTACAGCCGCATACTAACTAGGTCAGTATTACATGGCAACCAGGCTTAGCTTAACCCCGTTCTGCTGCTGCCGTGGCGATGCCTCCAATACATTGCTCGTGTATGCCTGGGGAATCACAATAGACTGAGCACATATCTGTGATACAGCAGCACTGACTGCATCCTCTTTAGCCACAGGGTGTATATGACCATGCGGGGTGGGAGCAGGGTCATCAGTCAGGACAAACACACACCGTTTTATACCACGCAGGTTTTAGATTCAGGGCTCACTCTGTCAGATCTTCAGAGAGAGAATGTTCAACAACAAGGGTCAAGAGTTGTGATCCATTCCGCAGAGCCCCTGGCTCAGGATCACACACTGGGCCAGTTATGTAACTGAGCTTAGAGTAAAGCCAGACAGAATGTGCTGGCAGTCATGGCCACTGCACTGCACTCCAGTCATTAGAGCAACAAAGCATCCCCACTGGGTCCAATACACTAATACATCCCGGGATGCGGCCTGCCACTTGCTAATGTGAGTGTGGGGTCATCTGCAGTGCCCTGTCACTAGGCTTCTTACTACACAGCACTCTCGCCTTCTTTCTTCCTCCCTGTCAAATAAAGCACACAGCTGGGCCGGTCGAGCATATACCAGATGAGCCCTGTCAGGTTTGGATACCATGCACCTACCTACAACCTGCACTCCAGAGCGAATTGCATGCACCACTAGATCAAGAGGCTAGCTTGTCACATTGGAGGAAAGAATAACAGTTCATTTCAGGTCTGAGCAAAGGACATCACTGCGTGAACTGATGCATCACTTTGGTGCCAACCACCTCAGCTCCCCCTCTGTGCTCTGCTAAGCTGGTTCATAATGACACGACCCAATCACAGGGAAGGGAGGATATTGAGAGTGAGCTCCCCGGGTTTCCATTGATTGCCCCAGTAATTCTAACTTGTTCAATCAAACCTACAGGAAAAGGGAGATATTTGCTCTGATCCTTGAAAACAGAGAGCTTTTTCCACAGAATATCCCAAAATAAATTCAAGCACCTGAAACACATTTACACCAAGGCGTGTTTTTGTATTCTTTCAAAAGGGCTCACAATCTCTCAATTCCTTCCTGACAAGAAATATGCAAACAAAATGTTATTGTAATTTGCTTAATCCACTGTATGAGAGCGTGAGACTAAAGGAATAGGCAGAAACAGCTGCACCCAAATCAATATTTAATTACAGACTGTTCCCATTCCATAGAGGACGAGGGTGAAGAATAAAAGTGCAACTTTGAAAACAGTGCCTCTAAGAATTCACCCAAATAAACTATTGATATTTATGGAAAAAGGAATTAAAAAGGAAAAGGAATTAATCTGAGCATTATTGTTTTTGGTAGTATATTGATTTAACTGTGGAGCTAAATAATGGTAGTGTGATTACAGAGCTGTACCATTTCATATCAGAATACAATCATTAACTAAGTTGCTAAGATACAGTATTATGAAGCCCCCTATAATATCATCTGGGGCTCAATACTACTGTCTCTTAGCAACAGCTAGGTTTTTCACAGGCTTGAGATTAGTCTAATTTTTAGATTAAAATTCAGTGCTTAGTCACATGTACAGGGTTGCAGGTGTGATTGCAGGGTACAGTGAAAACATGCAGGACTAGGTGAAATAAAATTATGAAAATGGTAATAAAAACACATTTATCAGACATCCTACTGTCCTTGTACAGTTTATCTGTTCATCAAGCCCCCAGCCTATACACACGGAGACAGAAAGTGCAGTCGGCACTGTTTCCAATGCTACACTCCTAATTATTTAGTACTAATTTAGGGCAAGTGGATCACCTGTTTAGAGCCCCTGTAACACCCTGATCTGTTTCACCTGTCTTTGTGCTTGTTTCCACCCCCCATTTTTTACTTAATTAGGCAAGTCAGTTAAGAACAAATTCTTATTTACAATGATGGCCTGAGATGCAGTGCCTTAGACCGTTGCACCACTCGGATGTCTCCCATCTTCCCCCATTATCCCCTGTGTATTTATACCTCATATTTTGCTTGTCTATTGCTAGTTTGTCCTGGTCAAGTCCTACCAGCATGTTCCTGAGTTTCCTGTGCTCTAGTTTTTGTTTTTCCTAGTCTTCCCAGTTTTGACCTTTCTGCCTGCCCTGACCCTGATCTTGCCTGCCGTTCTATACCTGCCTGACTCTGATTTGGATTACAACTCTTTGCCTGCCTCTTGTACTATAATAAACTCTTGAGACTTGTACTATCCGCCTCCTGTATCTGCATCTGGGTCTTAGCCAGAGCCGTGATAGCCCCACCTGTTTAGCAAGACATTTTGGCATTAAAACATGTCACATATCAGTTTGCAAACAATGTAAAAAATATATATATATCTGCATTCAAACATGGTATCTTTTTTGCTTTCTCAAGTAAGGCAGCTCCAAAATGCAGGTGTTTCAGCCTAGCTTAGTGCTTTCTGTGGTGGTGGTGGTGGGGCAGCCAGTGGAAAATATGGAATGTAGAGGTTGGTAATGTTCTCTAGTTGTGCCGTGATTGGCTCAGTGTTCTGTCATTCATGGGGACACTACGTCACTGCAAAATCTATGGGGAGAGCTCAAAAATTCAAGCCCCTTGGGTGCTGCCATAGAGTTACCTTGGAAGTGCCCAAACAAAAAGGCACTATGTCATTGGCCACAGATAAATTTATGTCAAATCACGTCATATCTACCGGACTGCTTTGACTGGAATGATCATGTCAACCACATACTTTCAAAATGTTAGCTAGCATGCTAGACAAGCAGTCATCATCATGAATGACCAAGAAGATAATGGCACTGGAGGGGATGGCTTACGTTTTACAGACTCCTAGCCAATTGTGCTATTTTGTTAGTTTTTTCGCATTGTTGTAACTTTTTTGTACATAATGTTGCTGCTACCGTCTCTTAAGGCCCAAAATAGCTTCTGGATATCAGAACAGCGATTACTCACCTCGAACTGGACAAAGATTTTTTATTTAATAATTCCGATGCGAAGGATGTACTGCTTCTCTGAGACCAGGCCCAAATCCCTGTCATTCGCGTGATGAAAATATGGAAACACAGGGGGCGGAGATCAGGGTGTCTTAACTTCTTATGGCTGGGGGGCCGTATTGAGTAGCTTGGACGAATAAGGTGCCCAGAGTAAACTGCCTGCTACTCAGGCCCAGAAGCTAAGATATGCATATTATTAGTAGATTTGGATAGAAACCACTCTGAAGTTTCTAAAACTGTTTGAATGATGTCTGTGAATATAACAGAACTCATATGGCAGGCAAAAACCTGAGAATAAAATCCAACCAGAAAGTGAGAAATCTGAAGTTTGTAGGTTTTCAAGTCTTTGCCTATCCAATATACAGTGTAAAATTTGGTCCGATTGCACTTCCTAAGGCTTTCACTAGATGTCAACAGTCTTAGAATCCTGTTCAGGCTTGTTCAGGCCTTCAGGCTTCTACTGTGAAGGGGGAGTGAATAAGAGCTGTTTGACTAAGAGGTCTGGCAGAATGCCATGAGCTACGTCAGGCTCGCGCCCGTGAGAGTGAGCTGTGTTCCTTTTAATTTCTAAAGACAAAGGAATTGTCCGGTTGAAACATTATTGAAGATTTGTTAAAAACATCCTAAAGATTGATTCTATACATCGTTTGACATGTTTCTACGAACTGTAATATAACTTTTTTGACTTTGTCTGGACTAAGTGCCTGCGCCTCTTGAAGTTGGATTTGTGAACTAAACGCGCAAACAAAAAGGTGGTATTTGGATATAAATGATGGACTTTATCGAACAAATCACACATGTATTGTGGAACTGGGATTCCTGGGAGTGCATTCCGATGAAGATCAGCAAAGGTAAGTGAATATTTATAATGCTATTTCTGACTTCTGTTGACTCCACAACATGGCGGGTATCTGTATGGCTTGTTTTGGTGCCTGAGCGCTGTACTCAGATTATTGCATGGTGTGCTTTTTCCGTAAAGCTTTTTTGAAATCTGACACAGCGGGTGCATTATGGAGAAGTATATCTTTAATTCCACGTAAAACACTTGTAATTTCATCAACATTTATGATGAGAATTTCTGTAAATTGATGTGGCTCTCTGCAAAATCACTGGATGTTTTGGAAGCAAAACATTACTGAACATAATGCGCCAATGTAAACTGAGATTTTTGGATATAAATATGAACTTTATATATGAATATGAAATATATAACTTTTTGTGACTCCTCTCTTTGGCTGGAAAAATGGCTGTGTTTTTCTGTGACTTGGTGCTGACCTAACATAATCGCATGGTATGCTTTCGTCGGAAAGCCTTTTTGAAATTGGACACTGTGGTGGGATTAACAACAAGTTTATCATCTTTAAAATGGTGTATAATACTTGTATGTTTGAGGAATTTTAATTATGAGATTTCTGTTGTTTGAGTTTGGCACCCTGCACTTTCACTGGCTGTTGTCAAATCGATCCTGTTTAACGGGATTTCAGCCGTAAGAGAATTTGTCGACGAGTGGGTAACTCACCTCTACCATCCGTTCTATTGGCCAACGTGCAATCACTGGAAAATAAACTGGATGATTCTACTTTCGAGACTATCCTACCAACAGGACATTGAAAACTGTAATATCTTACAGTATGTTTCATCAAGTCGTGGCTGAACAACGACACGGATAATATAAAGCTGGCTGGGGTTTCCGTGCATCGGCAGGACAGAATAACTACATCTGGTAAGACGAGGGGTGGGGGTGTGTGTCTATTTGTCAATAACCGCTGGTGCACAATGTCTAATATTAAATTAGTCTCGAGGTTATGCTCACCTGGAGGTAGAGTACCTCATGATAAGCTGAATGCTGGCACTAAGACTGCACTCAATGAGCTGTGTAAGGTCAAAAGCAAACAAGAAAATTTTACTAGCACAGACTGGAATATGTTCCGGGATTCATCCAATGACATTGAGGAGTATACAACCTCAGTCACCGGCGTCATCAATAAGTGCATCGACGACATCATCCCCACAGTGACCGTGCGTACATATTCCAACCAGAAGCCATGGATTACAGGCAACATCCACACCCAGTTAAAGGCTAGAGCTGCCACTTTCAAGGAGTGGGACACTAATCCGGATTCTTATAGGAAATCCCGCTATGCCCTCAGACGTACCATCAAACAGGCAAAGCATCAATACAGGACTAAAATGTAATCCTACTAAAGGGCTTGCAAACAATTACGGACTACAAACGGGAAACCTAGGCCCGAGCTAACCAGTGACGTGAGCCTACCAGACAAGCTAAATATCTTTTATGCTTGCTTTGAGTCAAACAATATTGAAGCATGCATGAGAGCACCAGCTTTTCCGGACGACCGTGTGATCACGTCTCTCCGTAGCCGATGTGAGCAAGACCATTAAACAGGTCAACATTCACAAGGCCGCGGGGCCAGGCGGATTACCAGGACGTGTACTCAAAGCATGCGCGGACCAACTAGCAAGTGTCTTCACTGACATTTTCAACCTCTCCCTGACCGAGTCTGTAATACCTGGGGTTGCACATTTTGGTGAATATTCAGAGGTGGAAACTTTCCGTGGGAATTAACAAGAATACATGGGAATTAACTGAAATATATGCAATATTAATTTTTTGCATTGGTTATATTTATCATATCATATGGAGACAGAAACATAATGGCAAATGATTAAACATTGCAATAGAAATCAAAAAATCGATTTCGTTACGAATTGAACTTTAATTAAATGAGTTGACCCTTTACACGGGATGATTTCACTGAACAACAAAAGGGAATATTGAATAATCCCCAATGATTACATCTGTAAAATGATAGTCTAGAAGCTAAAGCTTTGGTTGTCTTCCTCTCAGGCTTCCATGTCTTCTCCCCTGGACCTCCTCAATGTCCACTTCTTGAACATCAGACTCTGAGGCCGAATTTTCACTGTCAGTTTCCGAGGATGGCTCGTTGTCAGGCTCAAAAAGCCTCAAATTTGCCCGGATGGCCAACAATTTTTCAACCCTTGCATTGGTCAGCCTGTTGTGTGCTTTGGTGTGTGTTCCCAAACAAGTACCAGTTGTGCTCTGAGATGGCTGATGTTGGTATGATTTGGAGGATGGAGGCAACAGGGGAAAGAGCCTCAGATCCACAAAGTCCCTTCCACCTAGTGGCTGATGAGATATGTTTGCATGACTGCCATATTGCATCTCCATCCCAAAGCCCTTGCTTGGAAGTGTACTTTGCCAGACTGCCAAGAACCTGGCCCTCATCCAGGCCAAGGTGGCGATACACGGTAGTGATGACACCATAGGCCTTGTTGATCTCTGCACCAGACAGGATGCTCTTGCCAGCATATACGTCCAACATGTACGCTGCGGCGTGGATGGGCTTCAGGCAGAAGTCTTCACGCTTTTTGATGTATTTCAAAACTGCAGTTTCATCTGCTTGGAGCAACAGTGAAGTGGGCAGGGCAGTATGGATTACTTCTCTTACATCTGCAAGCAGAGTCTGAACATCAGACAGGATGGCATTGTCTCACTCAATCCATGCAATGGCAATGCTATAGGTTTCAGGAGTTTTAGGCTGCTTACCACTCTCTCCAAAAATACATCATCCCAGAGGATCCTCTTTGATGGGGTTGTCCAAATCGGCAGACTGTGATATCGCCATTTCTTGGAGAGACTCCTTCCCCTCCAGGAGACTGTCAAACATGCTGACAACACCATCCCAACGGGTGTTGCTGGGCAGCTTCAATGTGGTGCTCTTATTCTTTTCACTTTGCTTGGTGAGGTAGATTGCTGCTGTAACTTGATGACCCTTCACATACCTAACCATTTACTTGGCTCTCTTGTAGAGTGTATCCATTGTTTTCAGTGCCATGATGTCCTTGAGGAGCAGATTCAATGCCCACAAACATTTGACCACCCATCAGAGATGATTGCATTACAGTCTGCTTTCTCTATAATTTGCTTGGCCTTCACTTGTACTCTGTTGAACTCTGCATCCAGCAAATTAGTAGATAAAGCATGTCTGGTTGGAGGGGTGTATGCTCAGTCCCCCCCTGTACGCCCTGTTCACCCACGACTGCATGGCCAAGTACTACTCCAACACCATCATTAAGTTTACTGACGACACAACAGTGGTAGGCTTGATCACGATGAGGCAGCCTATAGGAAGGAGGTCAGAGACATAGCAGTCCGGTGTCAGGACAACAACCTCTCCCTCAATGTGAGCAAGACAAAGGAGCTGATCGTGGACTACAGGAAATGGAGGGCCGAACCGGCCCCCATTAACATCGACGGACTGTGATTAACATTGACAAGGCTGTCGTGGAGCTTGTCGAGAGTTTCAAGTTCCTTGGTGTCCAAATCACCAACAAACGATCATGTTCCAAACATACCAAGACAGTCATGAAGAGGGCACGACAACAGCTTTTCCCTCTCAGGAGACTGAAAAGATTTGGCATGGGTCCCCAGGTCCTCAAAACATTCTACAGCTGCACCATCGAGAGCATCCTGACCGGTTGCATCACCACCTGGTATGGTAATTACTTGACATCTGACCACAAGGCGGTACATAGGGTAATGCATATGGACCAGTGCATCACTGGGGCCAAGCTTCCTGCCATCCAGGACCTATATACTAGGCGGTGTCAGAGGAAGACCCCAAAAAATGGTCAAAGACTCCAGTCACTCAAGTCATAGACTGTTCTCTCTCCAACCGCACGACAAGCAGTACCGGAGCGCCAAAAGGCTCCTTAACAGCGTCATCTTCCAAGCCATAAGACTGCTGAACAATTAATCAAATGGCCAGCCGGACTATTTACATTGACACCCACCCCTTTGTATTTACACTGCTGCTACTCACTGTTCATTATCTATGCATAGTCACTTTACCCCTACCTCCATGTACACATTACCTTGACTAACCTGTACCTCCACACATTGACTCGGTACCGGTACTCCATGTATATAGCGTCGTTATTGTTATTTTATTGCACATTTTATAGTTTAGTTTATTTAGTAAATATTTTCTTAACTCTTTCTCGAACTGCATTGTTTTTTAAGGGCTTGTAAGTAAGCATTTCAAAGTAAGGTCTACACCGGTTGTATACGGCGCATGTGACAAATACAATTTGATTTGAATCACGTCGACAATCGACTGGAAAACTGTTTCAATCCTTGTCATATGAAGATAAATTACAGATAACACGTATCGGTACTTATTGGCCATTGGATATAAACATTACACAACAAGTTGGAAATCGCATATTCAACAATGAGTGGTTTGGAAGGAATCAGTGGCTAACTGCAAGCATTGCAAAGCAATCACTAGCCTGCTATTCAGTGGAGTGGGTGTGTGATCCAAAACTGGGTTTAAGGGTCTCTTTTCCAAGCTTAAAAGGATAAACATTCAACACCAAGGGCCAGAAAAGTTTGAATACACCGGCCATGCTGTCAATCGAGCATGACTTACAGTTGAAGTCGGACTGGTGCGCTTCACAAAATAGATGGCATCATGAGGAAAGGAAAATTATGTGGATATATTGAAGCAACATCTCAAGACATCAGTCAGGAAGTTAAAGCTTGGTCGCAAATGGGTCTTCCAAATGGACAATGACCCCAAGCATACTTTCAAAGTTGTGGCAAAATGGCTTAAGGACAACAAAGTCAAGGTATTGGAGTGGCCATCACAAAGCCCTGACCTCAATCCTATAGAACATTTGTGGGCAGAACTGAAAAAGTGTGTGATAGCAAGGAGGCCTACAAACCTGACCCAGTTACACCAGCTCTGTCAGGAGAAACGGGCCAAAATTCACCCACCTTATTGTGGGAAGCTTGTGGAAGGCTACCCAAAACACTTGACCCAAGTTAAACAATTTAAAGGCAATGCTACCAAACACTAATTGAGTGTATGTAAACTTCTGACCCACTGGGAATGTGATGAAATAAGTAAAATCTGAAATAAATCATTCTTTCTACTATTATTCTGACATTTCACATTCTTAAACTAAAGTGGTGATCCTAACTGACCTAAGACAGGGAATTTTTACTCTGATTAAATGTCAGGAATTGTGAAAAACTGAGTTTAAATGTATTTGGCTAAGGTGTATGTAAATTCAGATTCAACTGTATGTCATGTTCAAAACAACAAAACTCAGAACTGGGAAATCTCAGACTTCAGTGAGTTCAAGACAACTGGTAACTCAGAAAAAAACTAGCTCCTACTGGGAAAATACGTTTTGAACGGTCATCCAACTCGGGCCTCTTTCTTGAGCTCCGACCTGAAGATCTGTCAAGGCTTGATCTGTTTCACCTGTCCTTGTGCTCGTCTCCACCCACCTCCCGGTGTCGCTCATCTTCCCAACTTATCCCCTGGGTATTTATACCTGTGTTTTTTGTCTGCCTGGGTCAGTTTGTCTTGTTTGTTCAAGTCAACCAGCGTTTTGTCTCTGCTCCTGCTTTTACCCAGTCTCTCTTTTTCTTGTCCTCCTGGTTTTGACCCTGGCCTATCCTGAGCCTTTGCCCCTACTCTGGATTACTGACCTCTGCCTGACATGACCCTGGGCCTGCTTGCGTCCTGTGCCTTTGCCCCTACTCTGGATTACCAACCTCTGCCTGACATGACCCTGGGCCTGCCGTCCTGTACCTGCCATCCTGTACCTTGGCCCCACTACTCTGGATTATTGACCCCTGCCTGCCTTGACCTTGACTATTCTATAGTTTGTACATCTCAATTGTCAGTAGAAACCACATTTGTTTAAGCAAGTCTATCACATGGAAACAGGAGACACAGGGTTGTGAGACATGGCTTTAATTATAGACACAGGAAAGGTAGGAAGTCTACGGAGGGTATGGGGCATAAGAAGACGAACAGCAGAGGGACTAATGATCTTGGAGCGGGGGGGGGATGGCAGAGAGTTCCAGGGAAATTTCCAAGCCCCCAGGAAGACGTCCCGGGGCAGGCAGAGCTGAGTTCAGGCAATGAGTGTGGCAGAATGGGCATCAGCCCACGGTGGCACCAGTAGACCAGTCAATTGAGAGATTGTGGGAACCTGCAGAGACTCAATTAACAGGAATTGGATCATCTAGCTGTGGTTCCCTGACACTCGTAGGTTGATGGGGGTGGTATAGTGGGTGAACCCGCCTATAGAGCGTCCGTCCAGTGCTCTAACATCCATGGGAATGGAGAGGGGTTGAGTGGGGATGCCCAGCTCGGACGCCAGGATAGCGTCCATAAGACTCATATCGGCCCCTGAGTCGATGAGTATCTGGAGAGACTTGGACTGGTCGCCCCACAGCAGGGTGGCATGGAGAGGGGGGGCGAGTAAGGGGAGAAGCAAAATTATTCTTAAGACCCACCAGAGTAATCATTCCTACCAATAAGCTAGGTCTCTAGAAGGGACAGGTAGACACATAATGACTGGAATTACCGCAATACAGAGAACTCTGGGTGTTAAGTCTGTGTAGGCGTTCGGCTGGAGACATGCCGAGCTCGGGAAGAGGCAAATCGGCTGTCTTCGGAGGCTCTTGGAAGAAGTCGGGGAAGCTCGGATACTCTCAGGGACGTAGATGCAGGGGACTTCCGGAGTTCATCAGATGCAAGGTGGGATCCTTGAGTGAGCGATTTGGACCGCAATCAGACCTCTTCTCCTTCCTACGTTCCCATAGCGACCATCGATCCGGATGGTTAAAGTGATGATTGAGTCGAGATTCGTCGGTAGTTCCTGGGCTGAAAGCTCGTCCTTTACTTCCTCCGATAATCCATGCAGGAACGTGTCGAACTGCGCTTCCGGGTTCCAGGCACCCACTGCTGCTAGCGTGTGAAAATCCACTGCATAGTCTGCCACACTGAGGGAGCCCTGCCGAAGCTGGAGTAATTTCCAGGCAGCCTCTCGCCCGGACACCGGAATCTCAAACTTTTTTCAAATTTGTCACGAATTCCTCCAGACTGAGGCAGACGGCAGATTGTTGCTCCCACACCGATGTGGCCCAGGTCAGTGCCCTCCCGGACATCAGCATAATGATGTACGCTATCCTTGAGCGGTCCGAGGGGAACGGCTACCCGCCGGGTTACTGAGGGGCTGGGAGGTTACCGTCGTGGTAGGCTGCCTAGTAAGCAACCCATGGAATTTCTCCCGCAATGCATCCAATGCTAGGTTGTGATGTTCGGCCATGGCCTGGAAACCTTCCATCAGACTGCGAAGCAACTCCTCGTGCCAATGGTGGCTCCTTGGGAGGAGACGGCGTTGCGGAGCTGGTCCAAGTCTGCTGGGTCAGTCGTATTATCCGGTTTCAGGCAAGACCCGTGTGCAGACTGTGTTAAAGTAACAATGTATATTGCAACAACAGGGGCAGGCAAATGACAGGTCAAGGCAGGCGGGCTCAGAGTCAGGACAGGCAATGGTCAAAACCAGGAGGGCGAGAAAAAGAGAGACTGAGGAAAAACACGAGCTGAGACAACATGGGTTGACTTGACAAACAAGACGAGCTGGCAACAGACAAACAGAGAACACAGGTATAAGTACCCAGGGGATAATGGGGAAGATGGGCGACACCTGGAGGTGGGTGGAGACAAGCACAATGACAGGTGAAACAGATCAGGGTGTGACAAAGTCAGCCATATCAGCTATGGTTTTTTTTAAAAGGCGGTAAATTGTTTTGCTGCCAGACAAGGCTCTGCTGTAGCAGTGGTAAGGATTCATTCCATGGTGCTGAAAAGAAAGCTCTGCTGTTGGGGCAGCTTTTTGTAGGCCCTAACTGTTTGTGTGCACCATTTGTCACCATTATAGTGCAATAATTGTATTGTTTAGTCTTGTGTAGTGGCTTTGCTTGGGGAGTTTGCCCCACCAAGACGTACCTGCTCAAATCGCCACTGATTGAGGACCAAGATGAATCAGAGTACAAGAGCTAGTCAGGAGTACGAACTGGTACAAAACCCATCCTGTTTGGCTGAGGGTTGGCATCAAATCACATTCACATGTTAAGGTTGGGCAATTCCATGGTAATGGAATTACAGTGAGACTCAGTATTTGATTTCAATGGTTTTTGTTTGGTATACATTTTAAAGAGAAAATCAGTCTCAGAGTAATTCCGTTAGCATGGAATTGACCAGATGCTAACGCACATCATGATTTAGAGAACTGCTAAAGAAAAGACTGGCCAGGTTCATGTATGTTTCACCTCCCGCATTCGGCTGTCTGTATATGTGCAGTGTGCACATACTGTATGTGCTAATGAGCATATTGTCAGCCTAATGGGTACAGGTCAAGTCATTATCACTAAGACGAGCTCACAGCTCAGTAGCTTTTGTTTTGACTGATGAGCCCTGTGGCCAAGGATATGTTCCCTGTTTTTTGTTGGTCCCCTGTGGATTTTATTTTGGTAAAGAGCACAGCGGGGACACAGTAAAATATAGCTTCTTACAGACGAGTGAATTAAAAAGTAGCAACTTCCTACCAACATGATCCAGTGGTCTGGGAGCCAAGCAGATTCTTATTGCAATATAGTGGCACTACAAAGAGGAGCTCATCCTTCCTATGCAAGATAACTGAAACAGTACATCTCATACCGTGCTACATCCACAGTGTACCTCATCCTCAACTACTTTCAAATCAAATTTTATTCGTCATATGCGCCAAATACAACCGGTGTAGAACTTACAGTGAAATGTTTACTCACGAGCCCCTAACCAACAGTGCAGATTTAAAAAATATGGATAAGAATAAGAGAAAAGTAACAAGTAATTAAAGAGTAGCAGTAAAAAAAATAATAATAAAAAATAAATCATATATATATATATATAGATATAGGGGGTGCCGGTACAAAATCAATGTGCAGGGGAACCAGTTAGTTGAGGTAGTATGTACATGTAGGTAGGGTTAATTAAAGTGATGGCAACAGAGAGTGTTGAGGGGGGGGGGGGGGGGGGTTGCGTTGCAATACAAATAGTCTGGGTAGCCATTTGACTAGATGTTCAGGAGTCTTATGGCTTGGGGGTAGACGCTGTTTAGAAGCCTCTTGGTGCTCCGGTACCGCTTGCCGTGTGGTAGCAGAGAGAACAGTCTGTGACTAGGATGACTGGAGTCTTTGACCATTTTTAGGGCCTTCCTCTGACACCGCCGGGTATAGAGGTCCTGGATGGCAGGAAGCTTGGCCCCGGTAATGTACTGGGCCGTTCGCACTACCCTCTGTAGTGCCCTGCGTCCAGCTGTAGAACCTTTTGAGGATCTGAGGACCCATGCCAAATCTTTTCATTTGATTGACCCTGTTTTGGTCTTTATGAAGAGAACTGTTGCACTATTAGAGACACTTTACAGATTAGAAGTATGCTCATCCTAGACCCGATCAGTTCATATGTCCTTGAGGAAATGTGAAGAAATCCCAGGCAGGCAGCTCTGATCCAGACATCTGCAATCCTACTACATCCTGGTCCTTCCACAGGTTCCAGGCTGGATCAGGTCAGTATGCTGTGTTCTGGAACCAGTAGGTTATAAATGTAATCCAAGCCCTCGGTTCCTGGCCATGCAATTAAATAGACCTAAGTGAAAACAACACAGACACACTGACAAAGTTCCAATAGCAAATGTGATAGAATGCCAAAGTTAAATATGAGTAGGACTATGACTGTAATACAGAAAGGCTGGATGGTCCATCAGTACACTGAGAAAAATCCCCTAAAACGTGAGGCTGGGGGGTCTGGGAGCCAGCTAATCTGTTTAAATCACAGTGCTTACCAGCTGGGAGAGAGCTGGCCTGGCCTAAGTTAGACTACTGCTACATTAGCTGGGTTAGCACTGTTGGCTCAGACTGTCTGAGCAGGATCATATTATGTGTGGTAGTATTATTGTGTGAGGGCAGGGCTAGCCCCATATGTCCCTGCCCTCAGAATAACCCCCTGGCCTAGTTGACCCTTTACCCACTTCTCACTTGATCTATACTGCAGGGTTCCCCAACTGGCTGCCTGCAAGTTATTTTTTTCCGGCACTATTTATAAAAAAATATAAAAAAATAAAAAAAAAGTTTATATTTTTTTATTGGACCTAAAACACATTAAAAACACCAGCAAATCAGCTCTAAGTGATTTCTAATTATGGAAATCTGTTCCAAAGTATTATTTTCCAAAATTATTCCCATGCATAATAGAGAGATATTGGATCCTATACAAATGTAAACATGGTTTGAAATGGTTATGTTTTAGTCAATATGTTTGGGCTTCTTGTGGTCAATTTGCAGTCTAAAACGTATTTGTAATTATGACCATCTGCTCAAGAAAAAATACATCGTCCTGTGGCTGAACCTAGTTGATGATCCCTGCTGTATTGATTCATTTTTTTGTGGTAAATGAGAGAATGAGGCAAAAGGTGGACATTTTTATCCTACATAGGGTTGCAAAGCTACTGGTAATTTACCAAATTTACTGGAATCTTCTGTAATTTTGGTAAATAACAGTTAATCTATGGTAACTTTGGTATTTTATACGTTTTAAAAGTATTTTTTTTATATCTGTGTCCATATTGTTTCTAGTGGATAGACCATATGGTTCAAGAGAAAATAGCCTTATTGAAAAAAGCATCTAATCAACAACGGAATTATCTTCAATGAACTCTGCAACTCTTCCCACTGTTCACAACTGCCACCAGTTTGGTGCCAAAACATATTGACATAGTAAAATAAATTAAAAAGTGCATTAAAAAAATGTTAAGGATATTTCACGTTGAAACCCTCATTTGGTACTCACTAAGTTGATGGTTTTTACTTAGGATAATGTTTCACAGCTTTGTCATTTGTCATTCTATTTATTATTTTCAAATCTTATTTGAGTGTTTTATATATACTTTACATGTGATAAGGCCACACAGAGGGCCAGATATAATTACAGACACCTGTGATAATTTGAGGTACTCAAAGGCCACTAGATGTCATCTGATAAAATAAAAACTTGAAAGTTACCAAAAGTCTGGTAGTTTACAGGTAAACTTTAAAAGTTTCTAGTAATATACCCTCCCTTTGTAACCCTAATCCTACAATGTGAGTCCTATGTACTGTATATCCTTACATTCATGTATAAAACAGTAACATACATGTTGAATGTTCTGAATGTTTGTCATAGACTTACTTTGGCACAATAAAATATAAAGCTACAGGTTGTTGACCTGCTGTATATTAAATAAATATATATATATAAACAGTTGAAGTCGGAAGTTTACATACACTTAGGTTGGAGTCATTAAAACTAATTTTTCAACCACTCCACAAATGTCTTGTTAACAAACTATAGTTTTGGCAAGTCGGTTAGGACATCTACTTTGTGCATGACAAGTCATTTTTCCAACAATTGTTTACAGACCGATTATTTCACTTAGAATTCATTGGATCACAATTCCAGTGGGTCAGAAGTGTACATACACTAAATTGACTGTGCCTTTAAACAGTTTGGAAAATTCCAGAAAATTATGTCATGGCTTTAGAAGCTTCTGATGGGCAAATTGACATAATTTGAGTCAATTGGAGGTGTACATGTGGATGTATTTCGAGGCCTACCTAACTCAGTGCCTCTTTGCTTGACATCATGGGAAAATCAAAAGAAATCAGCCAAGAACTCAGAAAAAAACTTGCAGACCTCCAAGTCTGGTTCATCCTTGGGAGCAATTTCCACATGGGGACAAAGATCGTACTTTTTGGAGAAATGTCCTCTGGTCTGATAAAACAAAAATAGAACTGTTTGGCCATAATGACCATCGTTATGTTTGGAGGGAAAAGGGGGAGGCTTGCAAGCCAAAGAACACCATCCCAAACGTGAAGAATGGGGGTGGAAGCATCATGTTGTGGGGGTGCTGTGCTGCAGTAGGGATTGGTGCACTTCACAAAATAGATGGCATCATGAGGAGAAATTCTGTGGATATATTGAAGCAACATCTCAAGACATCACTCAGGAAGTTAAAGCTTGGTCGCAAATGGGTCTTCCAAATGGACAATGACCCCAAGCATACTTTCAAAGTTGTGGCTAAAGGACAACAAAGTTAAGGTATTGGAGTAATCCTAACTGACCTAAGACAGGGAATTCTTACTCTGATTAAATGTCAGGAATTATGAACTTCCGACTTCAACTGTATTTGACCCTCTTTCTCCCCAATTTCATGATATGCAACTGCAACTGCAATCCAATTACAATCTTGTCTCAACGCTGCAACTCCCCAACGGGCTTGGGAGAGGCGTTGAGTCATGCGTCCTCCGAAACATGACACGCCAATCCGTACTTAACACCCGCTCGCTTAACCTGGAAGCCAGCAGCACCAATGTTTTGGAGGAAACCCCGTTCAACTGACAAACGAAGTCAGTCTGCAGACGCACGGCCAGCCACAAGCAGTCGCCAGAGCATGATGAGCCAAGTAAAGCCCCCCTGCCAAACCCTCCCTTAACCCGGGTGACACTAGGCCAATTGTGCGCCCCCTTATGGGACTCCCGGTCACAGCCAATTGTGACACAGCCTGAGATCAAACCCGGGTCTATAGTGATGCCTTAGACCACTGCGCCATTCGGGAGGCCCAACCTGCTGTATATTCTGACAGCTGATCCACTACCACTAGGCATTAGAAACACACGAATTTCAAGGATGTTTACTCAGATTTCTGACCAGCCACATCTCTTTCAACGGTTTAAAGTTAAAAATATGACAGCTATTTTTACCATGTTCCTAAGCTACACATGCTGCCTCTCTACCAAGTCACACTCTTTCCCACAAACTGTAAGGCTGCATCTGGGGCAGTGTGTTGTTTAGTTCAAGATATGAGAACCAACCGAGGTATGGTAGCCCCACTGTCTCTTCCTACAAAGGCCAGGGGTATGGTGGCCTGGCTGGCCAGGCTGCTGAACAAGACCAGGTGGATAATGACTCCACATGATGGATCCGGTATATCATAAACACTAGCTATTTGCAGCAGTTCGAACTCTACAACTTCCTGTGTGACAAGATAAATGTACATTTCAGAACATTATCTTTATGCACAACAGCGTCTGCTAAATCAATTCAAACAGATTTGACTTCTAAACTACATCTTCCTGAATTTTTGCCAAAGATGCAGTATATATGGACTCAAAAATGTAAATTAATTCTGGCTTGGTAGCTAGTAGCTATAAATATCCTTTCAAATAGCTCTTTGTTGACTGTTGCTGGGTGCTATCGTCCTCCATCAGCACCGGCCTGTATCCTACCTGCCCAAAGCGCTCTCCTGGCCCCTTACACTTGGTCTGAATTTATCCTGCTAGGTGACCTAAACTGGGACACGCTTAAACCACATGACCAAGTCCTAAAGCAATGGGACTCCCCAACTCTTCCTCAGATTATTACCAATCCCACAAGGTATGACTTCAAACACCCGGAAAAGGCTATTCTCCTCTATGTTATCCTCACAAATAATCCTGATCAGTCTGGTGTTTTCTGTAATGACCTTAGTGATCACTGTTTTACAGCCTGTGTTCGTAATGGGTGCTCAGTGAAACGACCTGTCCTGATTTGTCATAGACGCTTGATAAAAAAACTTTAATTAACAAGTCTTCCTTCATGAAGTCGCCTCTGTAAAATGGTATAAAATCAGCTTGAGCCCCCAGTCAGACACTTGGACCTTCTTTTTTGATATTGTTAACAAACATGCCCCCATAAAGAACATGAGAATTAAAAACAGGTTCAGCCCCTGGGTTGACCGTGATCTTGCAGAGTTTCTTCATCTCAAGAATTCCATTTGGAGAAAGGCTTGGCACAACCATACTCAGGATGACTGGCTCTCGTTCAGGCAAATGAGAAATAAGCGCACTCAGGCTATCCGGAAGGCCAAAGTTAGTTACTTTAAGGAGCAGTTCTCTCTCTGTGGGTCTAACCCCAAGAAGTTCTGGAAAACAGTTAAAGACCTGGAGAATAAACCCTCCTCCTCACAGCTGCCCATGTCCCTTAATGTTGATGATGTGGTTGTTACTGACAAGAAGCACATGGCTGAGCTCTTTAAAAATCACCACTTCATTAAGTCAGGATTAATATTTGACTCAGCCATGCCTCCTTGCCCGTCCAACATTTCCTCATCTCCCACCCCTTCTAATGTGACTATCTCCGATGCTTCTCCCTCTTTTCCCCCTGCCATGTTTCTCCCTGCAGGCAGTCACTGAGTCTGAGGTGCTAAAGGAGCTCCTTAAACTTGACCCCAAAAAAACATCTGGGTCAGATGGTTTAGAACCTTTCTTTTTTAAGGTTGCTGCCCCTATCTCCAAGCTTTTTAACATGTCCATCCTCTCTGGAGAGGTTCCCATTGCTTGGACGCCAGTCACAGTTCATCCAATATTTAAGGGGGGAGATTAAGCTGATCCTAACTGTTATAGGCCTATTTCTATTTTGCCCTGTTTATCAAAAGTGATGGAAAAACTTGTCAATAATCAACAAACTGGCTTTCTAGATGTCTATACTATTCTCTCGGGTATGCAATCTGGTTTCTGATTAGATTATGGATGCGTCACTGCAACCTTTAAGGTCCTCAATGATGTCAATGTTGCCCTTGATTCTAAGCAATATTGTGCTGCTTTTTTGATACGGCAGACCATTCCATTCTTGTGGGCCGGCTATGGAGTATTGGTGTCTATGAGAGTTCTTTGGCCTGATTCGCTAACTACCTCTCTCATCAAGTGCAGGGTATAAAGTCAGAAAATCTGCTGTCTCAGCCACTGCCCGTCACCAAGGAATTACCCCAAGGCTCGATCCTAGGCTCCACGCTCTTCTTAATTTACATCAAAAACATAGTGCAGGTAGTAGGAAGCTCTCTCATCCATTTATATGCAGATGATACAGTCTTATACTCAGCTGGCCCCTCCCTAGATTTTGTGTTAAATGCTCTACAACAAAGATGTCTTAGTGTCCAATAAGCTTTCTCTGCCCTTAACCTTGTTCTGAACACCTCCAAAACAAAGGTCATGTGGTTTGGTAAGAAGAATGCCCCTCTTTCCACAGGTGTGATTACTACCTCTGCGAGTTTAGAGCTTGAGGTCGTTACCTCATACAAGTACTTGGGAGTACGGCGAGACGGTGCGCTGTCCTTCTCTCAGCACATATCAAAGCTGCAGGCTTAAGTAACATCTAGACTTGGTTTCTTCTATCGTAAATCGCTCTTCTTTCACCCCAGCTGCCAAACTAACCCTAATTCAGATGACTGTCCTACCCATGCTAGATTACGGAGACATAATTTATAGATCGGCAGGTAAGGGTGCTTTCGAGCGGCTAGATGTTCTTCACCATTCGACGATTAGATTTGCCACCAATGCTCCTTATAGGACACATCACTGCACTCTATAGTCCTCTAAACTGGTCATCTCGATATACCTGTCGCAAGACCCACTGGTTGATGCTTATTTATAAAACTCTTTAAGCCTCACTCCCCCCTATCTGAGATATCTACTGCAGCCCTCATCCTCCACAAACAACATCCGTTCTGCCAGTCACATTCTGCTAAAGGTCCCCAAAGCACACACATCGCTGGGTCGCCCCTCTTTTCAGTTCGCTGCAGCTAGCAAATGGAACGAGCTGCAACAAACTCTCAAACTGGACAGTTTTATCTCAATCTCTTCATTCAAAGACTCAATCATGGACACTCCTATTGACCATGTGTGGCTGCTAAGTATGATGCATTGTTGTCTCTACCTTCTTGCCCTTTGTGCTGTTGTCTGTGCCAAATAAACATTTGTACCATGTTGTGCTGCTCCCATGTTGTTGTCATGTTGTGTTGCTGCCTTGCTATGTTGTTCTCTTGGGTCTCTCTTCATGTAGTGTTGTCTCTTGTTGTGTGATGTGTGTTTTGTCCAATAATTAATACAATAATTATATTATATATATTATATTTATTTTTAATCCCAGGCCCCCGTCCCCGCAGGAGGCCTTTTGGTAGGCCGTCATTTTAAATAAGAATTTGTTCTTAACTTCTTGGTGACAGGGGGACAGTATTGAGTATCTTAGATGAATAAGGTGCCCAAAGTAAACTGCCTGCTACTCTGTCCAAGTTGCTAATATATGCATATTATTAGTAGTATTGGATAGAAAACACTCTGAAGTTTCTAAAACGGTTTGAATGATGTCTGAGTATAACAGAACTCATATGGCAGGAGAAAACCTGAGAAAAATCCAACCTGAGAAAAATCCAACCCAGAATTGGGAAATTTGAGGTTTGTAGTTTTTCAACTCTTTGCCATTCCAATATACTGTGTAAATGGGGTCATATTGCACTTCCTAAGGCTTCCACTAGATGTCAAGTCTTTAAAACACTGTAGAAGCCTGAAACAACGAAGTGGGGGTGAATGAGAGGGGATTGAGCCAGGTGTCTGGCAGAGTGCCACAGGCTCTAAGGCGCGGTCACGAGAGAGTTGCTTTTCTACAGACATTGGAATTATCCGGTTGGAACATTATTGAACATTTATGATAAAAACATCCTAAAGATTGATTCTATACTTAGTTTGACAAGTTTCTACCGGCTGTAATATAACTTTTTGAACTTTTCATCCAACGTTCGGTTGAACCTGAACACGCGTTTAACAAAAGAATCTATTTGGACATAAATGATTAACTTTATCGAACAAATTAAACATTTATTGTGGAACTGGGATTCCTGTGAGTGCATTCCGATGAAGATCATCAAAGGTAAGTGAATATTTATAATGCTATTTCTGACTAATGTTGACTACACAATATGGCAGATATCTTTTTTTTATATAAATATGCACTTTATCGAACAAAACATGTATTGTGTAACATGAAGTCCTATGAGTGTCATCTGATGAAGATCAAAGGTTAGTGATTAATTTTATCTCTATTTGTGCTTTTTGTGACTCCTCTCTTTGGCTGGAAAAATGGCTGTGTTTTTCTGTGAGTTGGTGGTGACCTAACAATTGTTTGTGGTGCTTTTGCTGTAAAGCATTTTTTTAAATCAGATACTGTGGCTGGATTAACGAGAATGTTATCTTTAAAATGGTGTAAAAATACTTGTATGCTTGAGGAATTTTAATTATGAGATTTTTGTTGTTTTGAATTTGGCGCCCTGCACTTTCACTGGCTGTTGGCGAGGTGGGACGCTACCGTCCCACATATCCCAGAGAGGTTTTAACTGACTTGCCTAGTTAAATCAAATGAAAATAGGTGTCTCTTGTTTAATTCCCAGTGCCATGAGTGCCAATGGGAAGCGAGAGCTCTTACCTGTCACAGAGGTGGTTGACAGCTCCATAGGAGTCACAGCCACAGGGTATGCAGCCGGTGGTGCCATTGGTGAAGTGTCCTTCTTCACAGTCCTCACACAGCAGCCCAGTGTACCCTGACATGCAGAAACACTGACCTGTCTTCTTGTCACAGTCATCCACATCTAGAGCCCCCTCACTGCTGCAGTTACACAGAGACTCTGCAGGGACAGACAGCAAGAAAGGGGGGGAGACTGTTATATTACACCACCACTAGGATATTCTGTAAATACACACACACACCACACACACAATGAGAGGCGCCAGATATCTGCATGACCGTGTAGACTCTGCTAAGTGGGCATGTATTATTTATTTGAGCTCAGGCATGATGAGCATGGAGTCGGACTGTTTCTCTCCCGTCTGTTTCTAAGAGAGAGATGGAGGGGAAGGAGGAGGATGCAGTGGATGGGGTAGGATACAGACTGCTGTTGTTGGAGTATGAGATGACTGTTGTGTCTCCCAGAAAAAACAGAGTAATGACATGCAGAGGAAATACCAGGCTGCCATTGGTGTGGTGTTGAGCACATGTGGGCTGTTCTTACAGGAGAGGAGACAGGTTGCGGTTATTCACACAGCCTAATTTCCAGGAATGATGTGGGAAGCAGGCAGGGCTGCTGCATACTGTAAACCATTATAAAATACTGTACATTGAAAGCTGAGAACAAAACAGAGGATTGTGGAAATGGTTAATTGTTGAATATGTGTCATATTATACACATGACTAGAGAAAATGAACAGTTGTACATTGATAGTGTGTTGACTAGGTTGCTTGTCCTTGCAAGGTCCATGTAGGAGATTGAAACTGTGAATGATGGGTTTGACATAGAAGTGTCCCCTATGATCCAACAGGGGACTGTATTACAAGCGGCACGGTTGGTGGTGCCACTGACTCGAGGCGTCAAAAGATGAAATTAGCTGAAGTCTTGAGCGGCCGCCACGCATGGTTGACCAATGAGCAGAGTTCATCTTGACAACCAATCAAACAATGTTTCAATTACATAAATAGAGCTGACAGAAACCGGGACCACTGGTCTCTACACACGGTAGGCGGATTTTCTCGCGGTTCAATTGCAGTTTACCGCGGATCTGTAAACACCTTCAAAGTTTCAGAACACTGTACTCTATTGTTGTGCCATCTTCTCAGACATCAGTTTGGCCATTCGAGACGACTTAATGTCATTTTCTGAAACAGTCGCCTCCTCCTCAGATTAGCCCTCCATCTCTGGCCACTGTTCCAGCTTTATGTAATAGGGAAAGGGCACGGTTATGCAAGCATGGAGAGCACTGTCAGCTTTCCGTTTGTTCACTGAAGTCATCTTCCCTGCACAACTGTCAGCCAAGATCACACCCCAGACTCTGAGATCTAGGGCCGTGCAGCTCCCTCTCTCTCTCTCTCTCTCACACACACACACACACACACACACAATTATAACCATGTTACACACAAATAAATAGCACTGAGCTACTGTAGGATCCATCACATCAAGTTACTCATCACTTCCTATCTGGGCACAAAGCACGGAGGAAGAGAGGTTAACCTTGGAACCAAATTATGCAATAATAAGTACAAGTGCAAACCACATAGTATAAGAATGGAGGATCAAAAACCCATGCCATGTGTGTGCAGAGGAAATGTGCACATGACTGATGTCTGTTTGTGTTAAATTTCAAAGCGGCAGAAAATTGGTTTGAGGGGAAATGTAAGCACAGTGAAAAAAGGAGATGAGGAAATGTCCATCTTCCTCATAGTAATTAGTTCCAGCAAAGTGAAGCAGTGTGGCTGCATGGTTCAAGTATGCAGACGGACACATGTGACAGAGATGATTCAAAACAACCTGCTGCTGTAAAATGACCTCTGTCTGAAGTTACACACCCTCCTATGACAGTGTTTATGCTACTAACAAAAAACATGGGAGTGTGGTACCACCTCTCCAACTGTAGGCTACTGTGCTTTAAACTCCAGAACATGCGGGAAGCCTAGAATGTGATATTTTATGATTGGGAGGGGTAAAAAGAAAGACATAAACACACTAACACAGTGACACACCAGAAATGTGTTCCATCAGGCAGAGAATGTGTCAGTGAGGTGAGGCATTAATCCAGGTTGTTGATATTGTTATCAGAGTGACCTTTACCCGAAAACAACGGAGCCTCGACAAGGTTGTAGAATCGCTGACTAGTTAACTACCCCCAAATCGGACTGGTGGCTGCGCATAATTTCATAGTCCCCTGATACTCACCTGGGAGGCCATTTTATACAGTGACAAATAGCTGTTTCAAACGTGTTTCCCACCCCAACCTCCACAAAGGCTCTGTCGGGACGTTTATCATCTGCGATGCATACGAATAGCGATGCAGCGGAGGTGAGAGACAAGCCGCTGAACATATAGCAGTGCTGGCTCATTCATGTCTTGGTCTGGTCATTTTGATTGGATGCGGAGTAGCACATTCCCCTATCCCTCTTCCGTGGTCTAAGGATGTTGAATAGACACAAAGGGATCAGACCACTATCCAAACGGACATGTGTTATTGTTTGCTTGTATGAAAAATACAATCTCATGGTTTTATGCGGACAAGGAGAAGTCTGGGAATGGATAACTAAAAACATTGCATAAATGCCGTCCCCCTCCGATCCAATCACCATAATATCTGACACACTTGTCACATAGGCTACCTCAGAATAAGGGCAACATCTCTGTGAGCACAAAACGTAGCCTATAGCCTATTCATATTGCGCAATTGGTAAATATTGAACCGGAATGTTGTAATTAATATGGATCATTCGGTTATTTGATAATTTTACAAGGAGACTGCCGTCCATGGTTTGAGATCCATGATCTATTGTTTCAACAAGCTGTCAGTTTCTTAGCCCGCCTGTGCTCTGCGTCAAAAGCCATAATACCGACATTGTTTTGACTGTGCCTTTGGCCACATATGAATTGAGTTTCTGCATCAAAATGGCAATTTCTGCAAACCTATGTGAATGTGTGAGGCGATTAATTAAAGTCCAGAGTCTCAATCCGTTCATATTTCAGTCTATTTATAATTACGTGTAACCAGGTGTGGCAGTCTAATGATATTCTGTACAATACACAAGATCAAATGACAATTGCATACTTCTTAGAACATTATATATTTTATTATCACACCCAAGAGCAAACATAGGCTACTCACCTTGACCATTCTCGGAGGAGGAAATCGATGCATCGATGTTATCTGAAGACCATGCATCATTAGGCGTCCGCTGAGAAACCATAGAGACCATGTTCGTTTTTTCTGGAGGAAAAACTGATGCTTGCCCATCAGCAGATATTTTGCTTGAATTGGATGTTCTGGAGCTCAAAAACGTATTTTTTTTTCTAGTGTTGAAAATCATTTCTGTGCTTGGCCTTGGGGTTGTAGGGTCAGTTGTTGTTGGCTGAATGGTGGTTGCAGTTGGCGAGACAGGAGTCGTGGAGACCCGTATCGTTTTGCTGGCCACTCCGGTGAAACCAATAGTAGGGGACGGCGTGAGCCCAGTTAGTTGGCCGAGCACAAACCTGCCCTCAGGTAAACGATTAGGCAATGTGGTGTAGAGCGGTTCCAAGCTCTCGGAGGCTGAGCGAGGCTTCCTGGATATAGGCGAAGCATCGTAGGAGTTGACGCGAGGTGCAGCATCAGAAAATCCAATATACCAAATAAATAGCAAAGCCAAGGATATGTACATCATTAAGGTCGTTAACCTCATATTAAATTTCAGCTCTCCATGTAAAGCCCTACCTAGTAAGGGTCTGTCTCAGACCTTTCCCTGAATGGACTAGCTCGCGTACTCGACTCCACCATTGACGTCCTCAGCGGCTATTCCCAGTGATTGTGAACCGAACTACCCGCAGTTTCTTGGCTTCACTTTCTGTTCAGCCTAGCACAGCGCAATGAAACGCTCTAAATTGTTACACTCTTCAGCCAATGAGGACATTGATGGGAGGTCTCGTGGTACATTAAGGTACGTTTGTTTTCCTTTCGTATAGGCATTTGATTGGTTCAATGCGTAGCCTAATCTGAGCAAGTGCACATTGAGTGCAATGAGAAGTCTGTTTTACTTTTCCTTATTAGTCCAAAAATAACATCATTGGATACACTTAAACAAATAATAATATTACATTCTAAGATTACATTACTTTATGTTCCTAGGCTGCGAGCCTACATCAATTCGATTCTGGGACATTCGGCCTAGGCTAGGGTTCTCAATAAATAACATAAATAACATGTATAAAAAGTGAGTGTAGGCCAAAAAAGTACATTTAACCCATACTACCGACTAGGGTCCCCAGAGGGAATCTTTTTTAAATATTTTTTTATCATAACCCAAATGTGTTTGTTTTTTATTCTTCAGATTTTTCATGACTTTGTCAACCAACTTGATCCAAATCATTATTTAATGTTTCTGTACTTAAAAGAAAATCTAATCCTCTGGGGTAATTTTGATCCTCTGGGGTAATTTTGACCCCAGCCTAAAACTAATTCTGCCTATGGTAATTTGATAGATATGTCCTTTATTTGAATTTAGGTTTCTCTGGAGACATAATAACAAGTTATCCATATCACCAGAGGGTGGAAGGGGACCTGTATCAGATAGACAGATAATCTGTAGAGATATAGTTCTCCATGTACTTGCCTAAGATTACACTTTTCTATACAACATCGTATTGCTGTGTACAAAACCAAAAACAACCTTATTTTTGTGCCTTCTGGTTTCTCTGGAGACATAATATTAAGTTATACATATCCTCAGAATGTGGAGGGGGACCTATTGGAGTGATCTTGGCCTATGGTTATAACTATGTATGAACATGTACAAAATAAAATAAAAATACCTTAGGTATATGCTTAGTTACAGTCAAAACAGCTCATAAAAGTCTGTCCATGGTATGAATACTAGGTAGAACTGTAATACAGAAACCAGCTACCCTCTGAATGTGTACATAGCACTGTATTGATGTGTATTAGCAGTGCTGGCTCATTCAATATTGTCCAATATTCAATATGTGCAACTTGTGATATTTTGGTTGCTATACCATGTAATTTGAAGTGACTTTGAGGATTTGTGCATGCTTTTTGAAGCATCCTTCCATAGGCTCTACCACATTGTTTCACTTCCAGTGATGCTAATGCTGGCTGTGAGGTAAGTAAATAATGAAAGCGTAGAAATATATTTTTTTGTCATTGGCTCTCAGGATAAATGGATGGATCACTTTTTGTCAATAAAATTAAATATATTTCACATTTTGGTGTACTTCGCCTTTTAAATGGAAGTCATTTTTACCCCTCAAATATGACAAAATCAATATTTACTTATAAATTTGAAGAACTAAATTATACTACAATCAAATAATGGCAAATCAGCATTTTAGTACTAATCTGGATTGTACTTTGGAAAAAGCTGCACATTATATAAGGGAAACATGTATATGTTAATTTGACAGAATATGCAAATTGCTGTAATTTTGCTTAAATAATAGTCTGTTTTGAATATGTACTTTTTCAGATAACATTATTTACATTTCTAATAATGTTTTCATAATAGTTACGTTTATATAGTTGCTTTTCCCAATCATTTCTTATTGGGGTCAACATGACCCCAATTGGTAATCCATTCATGTAAAATATGTTGGTAGTAGGCTATTATGAGGGTTAAATGAAACAAATATGATTGTGATATTTATTAGGCCTATGCAGGGTATGTGCGCTCAGTAGCCTAATCACCCATTTTTTCTACTGTGTGCGAGCGCCGCTGTGCGGCTACAGGCCTTAACACCTGTCGTCAGCAGTATTTATGTTGATCAGGAGTGACATGAGCTGCACAACATGATACCAGAGGCTAGTTATGAAGCCAAGAGCTACAGAACTGTTACATCCAATAATTATTCATTTGACTATGATTTGACAAGACTTAAAGAGCTCACAATATGCACTGTCCGGGTCCGGATATACAACCAAATTCTAAGGCCTATAGTATGTATGTGCGTATCCTATACAGCAGATGGCAGCACAACTCAAACTGTTCAGGAAATCTGCCTGACGGAACCGAACATGCACAGTACTAGAAACATTAGCGAACAGATGATACAATGGCGCCACTGGACCTGGATAAATACGCGGAGATTGCCAAGCAGTGTAAATATTTACCTGAAAACGACCTCAAGGTGAGAATCAATGCCTTAGCAATGGTAATCACCTCTAAAAATACGCCTGATGAGCAGCACGCATAGAAGCCTACTTATCAGATATAAGCAACAGCAAAATCAGTATCACTTCTAACCATATCGAAGCATCCTGACCTGAAATCACAGACTGTGATGCCATAGCCTAGAATTATAATTCAACGGATGCCATCATCATGCTTGACGAAATGATTGCTATGAGAGTGTCATTTACAGTAGCTTAGTTGTCACTTGTGAATGTCTCTACTATGCCATTCATTCATTAAACGATTGCATGACACATCACATTGAAGTCTCTGAAACTGTTACGTTATGCTTCTTATTCTTACCAAGTGTGTGTTTTTCCTCAGAGGTTATGTGATTATGTATGTGACCTATTGCTGGAGGAATCCAATGTCCAGCCTGTGTCCACCCCAGTGACTGTATGTGGAGATATACATGGACAGGTAGGCTACTTTATTGACCATCACAGTTTTACAGCAACATTGCTAGATATTTGTGTTTGAAGCTGATGGATTTGACATTTATTTTCAGTAGTTATGAAGTGAACTTGGTTGTTTCTTCTTCTTACAGTTTTATGATCTGTGTGAACTCTTCAGAACTGGAGGACAGGTCCCAGACACAAACTATATTTTCATGGTTGGTTAAAACTCACCTTTTCCACTCCCATTTATCTTCATTTATTTGACTGTTACTGTTTTTTCATGTTTACAACATCCATCAAGAATCACCCCATCATGATTTGGTGTCTGTGTCTCTACAGGGTGACTTTGTTGACCGGGGATATTACAGCTTGGAGACATTCACATACCTGCTGGTGTTAAAAGCCAAATGGCCTGACCGCATCACGCTTTTAAGAGGAAACCACGAAAGCAGACAAATAACCCAAGTATATGGCTTTTATGGTGAGATTTTCATTACTTCA